>NC_092087.1:62564880-62897029 GCF_045679555.1 Salvelinus alpinus
CGGAAAAGGAAAAAGGGTGTGGACAAAGGCACCATGGAAATGTTGCCTGTTGCTGTGGGTGAGGCCCTAACCAGAGAGAAAGAGCAGGTGGTCAGGGTGGGAGATAGAGAAGAGGAGGAAAGTGAGTCTGAGGAAGAGGATGAGGAGTTATTTTTTTCAGACTCCTCTTCAATTGGCCCGGAGCTGACAGCCAGTCAACCAGAGGGGTCTAAGTACACGTTGAGAGAACTGACAAGGTTCCTGAATGAGACTAAGGGGAAAAAAGTTAATCTTGAGGCTTTTTTTCCTGATCCTAGAAAGTTTGTAAGATCAGTACAACATGCTATGAGAAATGAGGGGCATGGTGTCCTCTCACCCAAGAAACGGTTTAGGTTGAGGAAGTGGGTCACAGCAGTGCGTAAAGGTTTACCTTCAGACACTGTTTAAATGTTTAATTTCTTTCTGACACTGGGGCTTTTTGAGCTTTGCTATTGGTCTATTTCTCTGCTGGCTTTTCTCCCACTTCTTATGGAGACTCTTCGGGTAGGCTCGCTTAATATAAATGGCGCCAGAGATGCGGGAAAGAGGAGTGTGTTGGGTGAATATGTAAAAAAAAAAAAAGTACATGTGTTATTTCTGCAGGAGACACATAGTGATGTGGTGAATGAAGTTGATTGGGGGCTCTGGTGGAAAGGGGCAAGTGTGTTGAGCCATGGGACAAATCTTAGTGCAGGGGTGGCAGTCCTTTTTGCACCGGGTCTGTCTGTAAAAATTTGCTCCTCAAAGGAAGTGTGTAAGGGTAGGTTGCTTGTTGTTAAAGCAGAAATTAACAGCATGGGTTTTGTTTTTATAAATGTGTATGCGCCTAACACAGGGAGAGAAAGAGGGGTTCTATTTGGGAGTCTTAGACAGGAACTCTCACAAGTAGCGCCTGAGGAGACGCTGGTGATCGGAGGTGACTGGAACTGTACAATGGATTTTACAAAAGACAGAAATGGGGAAGAGCCTCATTCAGTGTCAGTGGGAGTGTTAGGGGACATCATTAATCAGTTTGACCTAGTGGATGTTTGGAGAACTAAACATCCAAACACAAGACAGTATACATGGGTGAAGGTTTTTGGGGCTAGGGTGAGTGCAGCCCGACTTGATCGTTTTTACATATCTAGGAATCAGAGCAATAGGCTGCTGGGCGCTACCATTCTCCCAGTGGGGTTTTCGGACCATCACATAACCATGGCTCGGCTGTCTATTTCACCAGGGCCCCGGCAGGCATCTTATTGGAAGTTCAATGTAAAGCTCTTACAAGATGCCACTTTTTGCTCAGTTTTCCAGACCTTTTGGGAAAGGTGGGGGCAGCGAAGAGAGGAGTATGAGTCTCTGAGTCAATGGTGGGATGTGGGGAAAGTGCAGATTCGGCTTTTCTGTCAACAGTACACAGCTCTCTCATCATCAGAGACTAGGAGAGTATTGGGGGAACTAGAGCGGTGTATTAGTGAGATGGTGGGGCAAGGCAATGTAGGCCTCCAGGCTAATTTAGCCGAATTACGTAGGGACCTGGGCAGTTTTTTCCAGGTTAAAGCAAAGGGAGCACTTGTAAGAGCTAGGTTCTCCATGCTCAAGGAGATGGATGCTCCCAGCTCCTTCTTCTTTGGTTTGGAAAGACAGAGCAGTGAAGCCAAGGGTATGCATTGTCTACGGCTGTCTGATGGGCGGGTGACCTCTGTGGTGGGGGAGATGCGGGAGCGGACTGTGGAGTTTTATACTGAATTGTATAGGGCAGAAATGTGTGATCCTATGTGTGCTCAGGTCTTGTTCGCAGGACTCCCTAAGCTCTCTCGGGCACAGAGGGATGAAATGGACATTCCTCTGTTGTCACATGAACTGGCAGAGGCCGTAACCCAGATGTCCCCCGGTCGTGCACCGGGGGTCGATGGACTCCCAGTGGAGTTTTACAAACAATTCTGGGGAATAATTGGACAGGATTTCTTTTGCGTCTTGCGTGAATGCATCGGGGTAGGAGAGTTGCCAATGAGCTGCCGTCGGGCGGCTCTGACTCTCCTGCCCAAAAAAGGGGACTTGTGTGAACTTAAGAACTGGAGGCCTGTGGCATTACTCTGTGCGGACTACAAGATTTTTGCCAAGGTCCTCTCTAACAGACTGAAGTCCCATCTGGACTCTATAATACACAAGGACCAGACATATTGTGTACCGGGACGCTCAATCACGGACAACTTGTTCTTGATTAGGGACATGTTGGACTTGTCGAGAGGTTCTAATGTGAACTTTGGACTGGTCTCTTTAGATCAAGAGAAGGCTTTTGATAGAGTGGATCATGAGTATCTGTTTAATGTGATGTCTGTGTTTGGGTTTGGGAAGAGTTTTGTGACCTGTGTGAAGCTGTTGTATGCTGGGGTGTCATGTATGGTTAAGGTGGGAGGGGGGCTCAGTAGGCCAGTCTGGGTGAGACGGGGCATTAGACAAGGATGCCCTCTATCTGGGCAGCTATACACACTAGCCATTGAGCCTTTTTTAGGACTGCTACGCAGGAGACTGCAGGGAGTGTGCTGGACAGGCATGGGTGTGGTGACAGGAATAGCAGTCTCAGCATACGCAGATGATGTTTCTGTGATGGTCAGGGATGGGCAAGATATGCAGGAACTAGAGACCAGTCTGAAGGTGTACGAGGGAGCTTCATCAGCTAAGGTAAACTGGGGAAAGAGCAAAGCTCTGTTATGTGGGGCATGGGGGGATAGGGCTCCTCCTCTGCTTCCAGGGGGTTTGCAGTGGGGTTGTGAAGGGCTTAAAGTGTTGGGGGTGTACCTGGGCTCGGAGAGGTGGGTCAGGAAGAACTGGGAGGGGCTGTCACAGGCAGTGGTGTCAAGACTGGCCAGGTGGAGGTGGCTCCTATCCCAAGTGTCATATAGAGGGAGGGTGCTGATAATTAACAACCTGGTGGCATCTTCCTTGTGGCATAAACTGGCTGTCCTCAACCCCCCCGCCGGTCTGCTTGCAGACCTGCAACGCAAGCTGGTGGATTTCTTTTGGTCGGGACATCACTGGCTGAAGGCAGCAGTGTTGTACATGACCGTCCACGAAGGAGGACAGGGCCTGGTGGAACTGGAGAGCAGGATGGCTGCTTTCCGGCTAAAGGCGGTGCAGACACTGCTGTATCATACCGATGTTGGCTGGAGGGAACCAGCATGCGCACTGCTGAGGAGAGCTGGTGGATTAGGGTTGGACCGGCAGCTGTTCCTCATGAAGCTGGATAGGCTGAGTACAGCAGGTCTCTCAGAGTTTTACTCTGCGGTGCTGAGGGCCTGGCAGCTGCTAAGGCCCATACGAGAAGGGGGTGTGGAGCCTGGGCAGTGGGTGTGGGAGGAGCCTATTTTCCACAACCCAGCCATCCCTTTGAGATCGGTTCAGTCTGCCACCCTGCAGAGGCAACTGATGGCAGGGGGTTTACGAAGGCTAGGTGACCTGAGACTGCTGGGAGAGGAGGGGTGGAAAACCCCGGAGGTCTTGGCGCAACAAACAGGAATAACGTCTCTTAGACTGTTGGAGAGATTCCTGGAGGAGGTCCAGGAGGCACTGTCTGAGCAGGTAAGGGGGGTGTTTGAGAGGCCAAAGGGAGAGGGGCCACCAATGTTTCCGCCACTGCAGGTGACGGCAGAGACTGGAGACTGGCAAGGGGGTCTGGAGGACTTGTTAGATTTTAACACTCCGAGCCTGGGGGAATTTGAGGGGGTGGGAGGTAAAGCTCTCTACAACCTCTGCGTTAAGGTTAGGAACATTAGAAGTCTAACAGGAGTGAAGGCACATCAGTGGCAGGGGGTATGTGGGGCGGAGAGTATGGTGGATTTTAGATGGAGGGCGCTCTACAAACCCACAGTACCAAAGAGGTCAGGGGACCTCCAGTGGAGGGTTCTTCATGGAGCCCTGGCCACTAACAGCTGGTTGGCACGTGTTGATCCGGGAATTGGGCAGGGGTGTCCTTTCTGTCAAATGAATGAAACTGTGATTCATGTGTTTTCTGTGTGCACCAGGTTAATGCCATTAATGTCTCTGTTGGAATGTCTGTGTGAGAGGTTGGGGGTGGTTTTTGCTGTTGGGATGTTTATAATGGGATACAGGTATTCGAGTAAGGAGAAAGAAAAATGTGTTTTGTTGAATTTTCTGTTTGCTCAGGCAAAATTAGCTATTTGGCTAACAAGGAGAAACAGGGTCAAAGGTGGGGGGATAACAGACCCTTTACTATTGTTTAATGGGATGGTCTCTGCGCGCCTTAGGGTTGAGTTTGAGTTCTATAAACTGATCAAATGTGTGGAGATGTTTGAGGAGATATGGTGTGTTGGGGGGGCTGTCTGTATTGCTGGGGAAGATGTTTTGGATATACGGTTGTAGGAGAGGGTATTGTTTTTGTGTATGGTGATGTTGGTTTGTATCATGTGGTAGATGGAAAGGTGAGTATGGTACATGTATGCAGTACAGGATATATTTTTGTTTTTTTATTTTTAGGGGGGGGTGAGTGTTAAATGAAATGAGAATGTTTCAATAAAGAAAGACAAAAAGTCTCTCTCTCTCTCTCTCTCTCTCTCTCTCTCTCTCTCTCTCTCTCTCTCTCTCTCTCTCTCTCTCTCTCTCTCTCTCTCTCTCTCTCTCTCTCTCTCTCTCTCTCTCTCTCTCTCTCTCTCTCTCTCTCTCTCTCTCTCTCTCTCTCTCTCTCTCTCTCTCTCTCTCTCTCTCTCTCTCTCTCTCTCTCTCTCTCTCTCTCTCTCTCTCTCTCTCTCTCTCTCTCTCTCTCTCTCTCTCTCTCTCTCTCTCTCTCTCTCTCTCTCTCTCTCTCTCTCTCTCTCTCTCTCTCTCTCTCTCTCTCTCTCTCTCTCTCTCTCTCTCTCTCTCTCTCTCTCTCTCTCTCTCTCTCTCTCTCTCTCTCTCTCTGCTGAGGATTATATATATGGCAAGTTGATTATTACTTACTTTGTCAAAGTATACACATAGAAAAATAAATATATATTTATATATAAATAAATGGTGGGACCAATAGCAATAATAATAGTCGTAGTGGACATGGGGTTACCATTAACAACAACTACAACAATATGAATGAGATCTTGGGAATATTAATGATTTTGGGAAATAAATATTCTCTTAGGTCTGAGTATTTGTCACAGTGTAATAGGAAATGGAGCTCTGTCTCTACCTCTCCCCTGGAGCGGAGTGAGCACAGCCTGTCCTCTCTGGGCAGCCAGGTTTGTCTGTGACGACCGGTCACTATAGCCAGACTATGCTCACTGAGTCTTTACCTAGTCAATGTTTTCCTCAGTTTTCTATCAGTCACAGTGGTCAAATAGTCTGCCACCATCTACTGTCTGTTTAGAGCCAAATAGCATTTGAAGTTTACTTAGATTTTTTGTGGTGTCTCCAATAGGTGATATATTTTTATTTTTGTTTTGTGATGATTTGGTTGGGCCAGATTTTCTGAGTGCTGTCCTGAGGCTCTATGGGGTTGGTTTGGGTTTGTGAACTGAGCCTCAGAACCAGCTGGCTGAGGTGACTCTTCTCTGGTTTCATCTCTTGACATTGTAGAGCTGTGTGATGGAATGTTTTGGGGTCACTTGTTTTTAGATGGTTGTAAAATTTGATGGCTATTTTTTCTATTCAAATGAGGAGGGGGTATTGGCCCAATTCTGCTCTACATGCGTTATTTGGTGTTTTTCTTTGCACTTGCAATACAGTCTTGCAAAACTCTGCATGCAGTATTTCAATTGGATGTTTGTCCCATTTTGATGAATTCATTATTAGAGAGTGGACCCCATACTTCACTGCCATATAGAGCAATTGGTTCGATAACCAATTGGAACATTTTGAGACAGATTCTAATTGGAATTTCGTTTTTAATGTTCCTTTTAATGGAATAGAATGCTCTTCTTGCTTTGTCTCTCAGCTCATTCACAGCCATGTGAAAGCTACCTGTGTTGCTGATATTTAGTCCTAGATATGTGTAGATTTTGGTGTGTTCTAATAGAACTGTGTCCAAATAGAATTTATATTTGTCATCCTGATTTTTTGACTTTCATTAGATTCGTTTTTTTTAGGTTAATGGGTTTAATGGTCAGAGCCCAGGTCTGACAGAACCTGTGAAGATGATCTAGGTGCTGCTGTAACCCCTCTTAAGTGGGAGACAGCAGCACCAGGTCATCTGCGTATAGCAAACACTTGATTTCAGTGTTGTTTAGGGTGATACCAGGTGCTGCCGATTCTTCTAATGTTTTTGCCAATTCATTAATGTAGATGTTAAATAGTGTTGGACTTATTGGGCAGCCCTGTTTCACTCCCCGTCCCTGAGAGAAGAAGTCTGTTTGCTTATTGCCAATTCTAACCGTACATTTGTTTTTCGTGTACATTGATTTAATAACATCATATGTTTTCCCTCCAATACCACTTTCTATTAGTTTATAAAAAAGACCTTTGTGCCAAATTGCATCAAACGTTTTCTTGAAATCTACAAAACACGAGTAGATTTTGCCTTTGTTTTGATTTTCTTGTTTGTTAATTAGAGTGTGGAGGGTGTAAATGTGGTCTGTTGTACGATAATTTTTTAGAAATCCAATCTGGCTTCTGCTCAGGAAGTTGTGTTCGTCAAGGAAATGGTTTGCTCTTATGTTTCCTTAGATTAGCCAAGGAGGCTAATATGTCAAATATAAAGATTATGTTCCAAACGGCCAAATTTACACCTTCATTGCTGAAGGAGAATGTTAAGGCTAAAAAGTTGTCCAGGAGAGATTGTATTTGTTGGCTACTAATTGCTTCTTGGTAGATGTCTGTACTGTTTGCACTCCATCTATAGGCCTGTTTAGTACCATGTAATTTATTGGGCCGTGATGCTTCATGTTTGGGTTCCGCTCTTCTCAGATGCACTGTGATTTTACTGTAGTCTGAGAGAGGTGTTAGTGGGCTGACTGTGAAGGCTCTGAGAGACTCTGGGTTTAGGTTGGTGAGGAAGTAGTCTACAGTGCTGCTGCCAAGGGATGAGCTGTAGGTGTACCTACCAAAAGAGTCCCCTCTCAGCCTACCATTGACTATGTACAGACCCAGTGTTCGACAGAGCTTCATGAGCTGTACTCCATTTTTGTTTTTCACTTTGTCATAGTTGTTTCTGTGACGGGGAGGGAAAGGTTGTTGCTTCCTGGTAGGTGTTTATCCCCATGACTGTTAATAGTGTCTTGTTCTTCTGCTGTTCTAGCATTCAGGTCTCCACAGACCAGTACGTTGCCTTGGGCCTGAAAGTGACTAATTTCCCCCTCTAGAATGGAGAAACTCTCTTCATTGAAGTAGGGTGACTCTGAGGGGGGAATGTATGTGGCACAGAGGAAGACGTTTTTATCTGTAAAGATAGCCTCCTTGTTGATTTTTAACCAGATAAAGAATACTCCTGTTTTGATCAATTCGATTGAATTAATTAGTTCAGATTTATGCCATATTAGCATTCCTCCTGAGTCTTTGCCCTATGGGATTCCTTTTAATTTAGTGGGTGGTAGAATTATCTCCCTGTAACCTAGTGGACAGCAAGTGGAAACATCACCTCTGCACCATGTTTCCTGTAGTATTACAATATCAACATCAATTTCTTTCAGGAAGTCTGGGTTTCTGCTCTTTAGCCTAAAAGCAGAGGAGTTCAATCCTTGTAAATTCCAACATGCAACATGCTTTTTTCTTTACCTTCAAAATGAGACAAACACTCACAATCCAACAAGAACCACTAAAATAGGATTTTTCAATTAACCTAAAACTCTTATTTTGCTAATGTGATTTGTTTATCATTTAAGAGAGCATTTGTGTCATGCCACTTGGGTGGATGTAGTGTGAGGATGGTGGACTTCTTGTGTTCATCTTACCATGACCCTCGGCCTATCACATGTGAGCATAGTAGACTCAGCATTTGTTTAATGTCACTCATTTCATTGGTGGGGGCTGGGCCAGTTGCTCCTCTCACAGCATGTGCGACGCTCTGCCTGCTGGGCTGTGGCTCCTCCAAGTGTGGGTCTGCGGTGGGGGGCAGGGGGGGTGTTAGGCCTCATCTGGATGGTTCTGAAGCTGGGCTGGGATGGTCTGTGCTGTGCTGGCTGTGGTTGGTGGTGCTGTGGTCGTGGCTGGGGGGTCCAGGGTGCTGGTCAGGGGTGCTGTCTTGGTGATTTCGGAGGGTTGGAGATTGCTCCACTTTTCCTGGGTGGAGAGGTTGGGCTGCGATTTAAAGCGACGTCCTTGAGAGTCTTGGCAAGGATGGGGACTGTCTTCCTGTACAGGTGAACATGGTCATAGAGACAGTCCAGATCGAGGGTGGGATGGTGGGCCAGGTGTACATTGGGTCGCAGGGCACAGTCCCGGGAGAGGCTGGCGTTTATTCTCTGGATTCTGGCATAGTGGAAGTCCTTCCTCTGTAGAAGGGTTGACACCACGATTCTTGAGTTGGGGAAGATTGCGGAGGCCTTCTCAATCACTCCCCGTAGTGAAGTCGCCACCCTCTCCTGCTGAGCACGCAGGTCGTTGCTTCCGGTGTGTATGATTATGTGGCTTGGCGACCCAAGATGGGCCTAATCAAGCAGCTCCATGGCACTCTGTGTTGTTGGGCACCACACCTTTCTCGTTTTGTGTCTAGGGAAAAGTTTATTCTCCTGAACAAACTTCCCATTTGAGTCCATCAACAGGACCATGTCAGCCAGTGTTTCTTCTGGACTGGAGGGGGCAGAGGGGGGGTTGGTGGGTGTTGGAGCTGGGGTGTGGTTGGTCTGTGCTGGCGCCGCTGTCAGTTGGAGGCTGTTTTGTGCGCTGGGGAGGAGGGGTGCAGCAGGCAGGGCTGGGGAAGCCTGGCTGGTTGAGCTGGGCTCCTCTGCTGTGTGAGTGCATGTCATAGAGTGGTGATCTAGCTGCTCCTTTAATCTGTCCTCTGTTTTCTTTCTCTCCTGCAGCTTCTCTCTTAGTGTGGTCAGATCGTTATTACTGTTCTGCCTGCCTTTTTGGAGCTCTCTCACCTCCTTTGTTAGATCAGCCAGCTCTCTCGAGTCCGTCTCTCTCTTGCTGAACCTCTTTCAGCTGTGTTGCAAGGCTGCTGTCCTGCTCTGTCCGCAGCTGGGTTAGGAGCTCCTCTAAGGTGTGGTTGTCTGGTTGCTGTTTGCTCATGCTCTCCCTGAGCAGGACCACCTCCCCCTCCAGTTTGGTGAACTCATCCCTCATGGCATCCATGGTGGTGAGGAGGGCCTGAGCCTGCTCTGCACTGAGGGGGGTCACTCTCCTCCTGGGGCGTGCCCTCCACTATGGTGGGAAGAGAGGTGCTGGATGTGCCTATCCACATCGACGGGACAGTAGTGGAGAGGGTAGTAAGTTTTAAGTTCCTCGGCGTACACATCACGGACAAACTGAATTGGTCCACCCACACAGACAGCGTTGTGAAGAAGGCGCAGCAGCGCCTCTTCAACCTCAGGAGGCTGAAGAAATTCGGCTTGTCACCAAAAGCACACAAACTTCTACAGATGCACAATCGAGAGCATCCTGTCGGGCTGTATCACCGCCTGGTACGGCAACTGCTCCGCCCACAACCGTAAGGCTCTCCAGAGGGTAGTGAGGTCTGCATAACACATCACTGGGGGCAAACTACCTGCCCTCCAGGACACCTACACCACCCGATGTCACAGGAAGGCCATAAAGATCATCAAGGACAACAACCACCTGAGCCACTGCCTGTTCACCCCGCTATCATCCAGAAGGCGAGGTCAGTACAGGTGCATCAAAGCAGGGACCGAGAGACTGAAAAACAGCTTCTATCTCAAGGCCATCAGAACATTAAGTGGCTGCTGCCAACATACTGACTCAACTCCAGCTCACTTTAATAATGGAAATGGATGGAAATTGATCAAAAATGTATCACTAGCCACTTTAAACAATGCCACTTAATATAATGTTTACATTTAACATTTAAGTCATTTAGCAGACGCTCTTATCCAGAGCGACTTACAAATACCCTACATTACTCATCTCATATGTATATGTATATACTGTACTCGATACCATCCACTGCATCTTGCCTATGCCGTTCTGTACCATCACTCATTCATATATCTTAATGTACATATTCTTTATCCCTTTACACTTGTGTGTATAAGGTAGTAGTTGTGGAATTGTTAGGTTAGATTACTCGTTGGTTATTACTGCATTGTTAGAACTAGAAGCACAAGCATTTCGCTACACTCGTATTAACATCTGCTAACCATGTGTATGTGACAAATAAAATGTGATTTGATTTGATTTGTTTAAAAGCTATCCTCGTTGTGTCATTTTTGGCCTCTGAAGGGTAGAGAATGGATTCAACGCTGACGGGGAGTGGGGACATGGTGCCTGTGGGCTCTGCTATTACTGCTGCTGCTGCTCTGTCCTGCTGCCCCGTTGCCATAGCAACCTGTTTGTTTGTCTGCTGCTGTTGCTAGCTAGCTCTAATTTAGTTCAAAAACCAGCAAAAATAGTGACAAATGTTTGCACAAAAAACAGAAGATATATTTAAAGTTAGTCCGTGCTCCTTTTTGGTTTACTCACTCAGTTTGGTCGTTTGATGTAGTTGTATTAACTCCCCTTGCTAGGTTTGTCTAGCTAATTTCTTCTGGCTAGCTTGTTAGTCTGCTGGCTAGGCCTTGGTTGTGTAGCTAGCTAGTGTTATGTTTGTTCCTTATATAATGACAAACCGGGGCGTAGGTTTAACTACTTTTAATGAACATATACTTCAGCTAGAAAACTCCATGTTTAGCCATGCAAGGCATTCTTTAACCATCTCCCGCGCCCGCATAGCCTGCTGGGTAACGTAGTCTAAATATTATTAACACATAACAACACATCTTCTTTCCTTTAAAAAAAACTACTTTTCTATGTAACTACACATGTCACATCACATTTGTTTACTCAACCTGCATAACATGCAATTTTCAATAACACACATTTCTTTCCCCCAATTTTTTTTTCTTAAAAATAAAATAGTTTTTCAACTAAATATAGTCTGTCCAACAATACTCTATTGTGGCTCTATTTCTATTCACATTAACAACCATTCAGTCCAGGTGCCCCTTTTTTGTATTTTTTTATAGCAATTCTCAATAAGCCTTTCAGGGGCTTTGACAGTCCTTTTTGGTCGTTCTGCTGAAGTGCTTCCTGAAACAGTTGGACAGCATTCATTGTCAGTCAGGGTGTTCTGACTGAATTGTCCATTTCTAAAGGCATTTGACGCTTCAGCAGTATCCTCCCGATGATCCTCAGTCCCTTGAGTGAATGGCTGCAGCCTTAGATCCACTCTGTTTCGTCTCAGTTGTGATCCATGCTCCGTTTGGATCTCATAGGATCGCGGTGCAACTTCTCTCTGCACACACCCTTGCTGCATCCAGGTTCCTGTAGTGATGTCTCGGAGTCGTACATGATCTCCAGGTTTCAGTTCAGGTAAGTGTATTGCACTTTTGTCGTGTCGCTGTTTGTCTTTCTGTTTTTCCTTTGCGAGTTTGACTGTGAGCACCTCTGGGTGTTAGCAAGTCCTCATGGATGGGTAGGTTGGTTCTGATGCGACGTCCCATCAACATTTGTGCACGTGAAAGTCCGTTCTGCAGCGGTGCGCTGCGGTAGATCATCAGATTTTTTAGGAAATCCTCCTTTCCATCGTGTGCCTTTTTCATCAAACCTTTGACAATTTTGACTGAACTCTCTGCTAAGCCGTTGGACCTTGGGTAGTTGGGGCTGGAGGTGTTGTGTCGGAATCACCAGTCGTCAGCAAATGATCGGAATTCAGAACTTGAAAACTGCGGGCCATTGTCCGAGTACAGTTCAGACGCAACCCCATGTCTTGCAAAGACTGATTTCAGGTAGGTGATTACAGCTTTGCTGGAGGTAGTTGGCAGTGTTGCTACTTCAGGGTAGTTTGAGTAGTAGTCGGTAACAACAATGTGACTTTTGCCTTTGCAGTCAAAAAGGTCAACTCCAACTTTGTAGTAGGGTCTGTTGGGTACTGGATGAGGCATTAGCGGCTCTGCTTGCTGCTTTGGCCTGTAGGTCAAACACAGTTCACATGAAGCAGTGGTCTGGCTGATTTCCTGGTTCATTCTTGGCCAGTACATTACTTCTCGTGCTCGTCGTTTGCATTTTTCCTCACCCAAGTGGCCCTCGTGTATTTTCTGTAGCATTTCTTTGCGTAGTGTCATGGGAATTACAATCTTGTTGCCTTTGAACACTATGTTATCCACAACGGTGAGCTCTGCTCTGCATATCCAGTAATCCTGTATTCTCCTTGGACAGTTGTTTTTCTGTGCAGGCCATCCTATCAGTGTTGTTTCTTTCAACTCTGTCATTGTTTGGTCAGCTGCGGTCTCTCTTGTGATCTGCTCCATTCTCTCAGAAGACACAGGAAGTGATGCTACGATCACGTCGACGTAGGCCTGAATCTCAGTGTTTTTCTGTGTGTCGAAGCTCTCCTTTTTGTCGACTGCTCGAGAAAGAGTGTCGGCGGCGAACATGAACTTTCCCTGGGTATAGATCATCTTCACATCATACTTTTGCAGTCTGATCAACATTCTCTGGATTCTCATTGGACAATCATTCAGTGGCTTAGACATGATTGACACCAATGGTTTGTGGTCGGTTTCTACTTCGAAGTCTCGTCCGTAGACGTATTGGTGAAACCTTTCGCAAGCGTATGTGCTTGCCAGTAGTTTTTTCTCTATTTGTGCATACCTTGTCTCTGCGCCTGTCAAGGCTCTGGACGCATAAGCGACGGGTTGCCATGTGTCGTCATGCTGTTGCAGAAGAACTGCTCCCAGGCCAAACTGTGACGCGTCTGCAGAAATCCTTGTGCTTTTCTCTGGATCATAGAACCTGAGCACTGGCTCTTCTGTGATTGTCTTCTTTAGGTTTTTGAAGAAGTTTTCCTGTTCATGGGACCATTCCCATTCATTTTTCTGTTCCAGAAGACATCTGAGTGGAGCGGACTGTGCTAACAGTTGAGGTATTAACTTTGCAAGGTAGGTGATCATGCCCATGAAGCGTCTCACATCGTCCTTGTTCTTCGGGCGCTCCATGTTGTTGATGGCTGATGTTTTCCTCGGGTCTGGTTTGACTCCGTCCTCTGAAAGTACATCTCCCACGAAGGTAAGTGTTTTCACACCAAACTCACATTTGTCCTTGTTTAGTTTTAGGTTGACATTCCGTGTCAGGTCCAGCACTTGTCTCACTCTCACATCGTGTTCTTCTTTTGTGGACCCCCAGACGATGATGTCATCCATCATAGTCTCCAATCCTGGAATGTGCTCGAAGATCATGTGGATTGTCTTGTGGTAGACCTCTGGCGCTGAGAGAATCCCATATGGTAGACGAAGAAATCTGTACCTGCCCTCAGGTGTGTTGAATGTGCATAGCCTTGAGATTGCATCATCTAGCTTCATTTGCCAGAATCCTGATGAGGCATCAAGCTTACTGAACCACTTTGCTCCAGCAAACTGCGACATTATCTCTTCTCTGGTTGGCAACTCGAAATGCTCTCTTGATTGCTTTGATGAGATCTCTCGGGTCTAGACATATCCTGAGATCGCCGTTCTTTTTCATCACAATAACCAGTGAGCTTACCCAGTCTGTAGGTTCATCCATTTTTGTGATGACGTCCATCTTTTCCATGCGTCCGAGTTCCTCTTTGAGCTTTTTCATCAGTGCAAATGGAACTTTTCTGCATGCATGCACAACTGGAGTAATTTTGTCATCAGTACATATTTTGTGTTCTCCTGGTAAACATCCAAGACCCTCAAACACATCCTCATACTCAGCCAGTAGTGATTCTTGGTCATTTTCAGTCTGTGATGTCACTACATACACTCTTTTCAACAAATTGAGCTTTTCACATGCAATGATTCCTAGAATAGGCTGTACACTCTTTTCCACAATCAGCAGCTGTGCTCTGAACTGTTTTCCTTTATGCTGTAAAGTTAATATGCAGCTACCTTTGACTGGTATGTTCTCCCCAGTATAACCAGTAACCTTAATTTTCACCGGGTGTATTTTGCTCTTCACCTTCAGTGTTTTGTAGTCATCCAGCGATAACAGGTTTACCTGTGCTCCAGTATCAAGCTTGAATGTTATTACAGTTTCATTCACAGTCAATGGCACAATCCATTCAGCATTTACTGCATTGCATATTTCCACAGAATCAACAAAGAATTCTTCCATCTCCTCGACTGTGTGAACCTTTTTCTTTGTAGCCTCAGCTTTGCAGCATTTTGAGAAATGATTATTTTTCCCACAGTTGTTACATGATTTGCCTTATGCAGGGCATTTTTTTGGCTTGTGGATAAATCCACATTTTCTCTCTTTTGCTTGTTTTTGTTTTGTAAGGCGTTGTATGTATTGCTCCTCTCTTTTTATTGCATGCACTGACGTCTTATCCCCGCACAGCTCTTTAGCTTGTGCTCTGGTGGTTTCAGCTGCTCGAAACATATTCACTGCTTTATCCAAAGTTAAATCTTGCTCACGCAGCAATCTCTCCTTGAGTCCATTATCAAGTATGCCACAGACTATCCTGTCTTTCACTAGTGAGTCTTTCAGATTTTCAAATTCACACGTTTTGCTCAGTGTGTTCAGCTCAGTCAAATACTGGTCAAAACTGACTCCTTGTTTCTGATCATGAGAGAAAACGTGTATCTCTCAAACGTGACGTTCTGGCTTGGTACAAAGTACTCCTCAAATTTTGCCATTAGCACAGTCAATGTCAAGTTTGCCTCGTCTTGCTGAAAGCTATTGTAAATGTCCAATGCATCCTCTCCAATAACATGCAGAAAAATGGAAGCTTTCAATTTGTCATCTCCCCCTGCACCACTGGCTGCTAGGTAGATATTGAATCTCTGCTTGAAACGTTTCCAATTGTCAGCTAAATTGCCTGTTATCTGCATAGGAGTAGGAGGACTAAGCCTCTCTCACTCTCTCACTCTCTCACTCTCACACTTTCTGTGTCTCCTTTACCAGCATAGAGGTGGCAGCATCATGCTGTGGGGATGTCTTTCATCGGCAGGGACTGGGAAACTGGTCAGAATTGAAGGAATGATGGATGGCGCTAAATACAGGGAAATTCTTGAGGGAAACCTGTTTCAGTTTTCCATAGATTTGAGCCTGGGAAGGCGGTTCACCTTCCAGCTGAACAATTACCCTAAGCATTCTGCTAAAGCAACACACTGGTTTAAGGGGAAACATTAAAATGTCTTGGCATGGCCTAGTCAAAGCCCAGACCTCAATCAAATTGAGAATCTGTTGTATGACTTAAAGATTGCTGAACAGCAGCAGAACCCATCCAACTTGAAGGAGCTGGAGCAGTTTTGCCTTGAAGAATGGGCAAAAATCCCAGTGGCTAGATGTGCCAAGCTTATAGAGACATACCCCAAGAGACTTGCAGCTGTAATTGCTGCAAAATGGTAGCTCTACAAAGTATTGACTTTGGGGGGTGAATAGTTATGCACGCTCTTGTTTTCAGTTTGTCTTATTTCTTGTTTGTTTCACAATAAAAAATATTTTGCATCTTCAAAGTGGTAGGCATGTTGTGTAAATCAAATGATACAAACCCCCCCAAAATCTATTTTAATTTCAGATTGTAAGGCAACAAAATAGGAAAAATGCCAAGGGGGTGAATACTTTCGCAAGAAACTGTAATCTAAAGGACAGTATCCTTGCTTCTTTAATCAGACCAACAGTTTTCAGCTGTGCTAACATAATTGCAAAATGGTTTTCGAATGATCAATTAGAATTTTAAAATGATAAACTTGGATTAGCTAATACAACGTGCCATTGGAAAACAGGAGAGATGGTTGCTGTACGCTTATGTAGATATTCCATAAAAAAATCTGCTGTTTTCAGCTACGATAGTCATTTACAACATTAACAATGTCTACACTGTATTTCTGATCAATTTGACGTTATTTTAATGGCCAATTTGAACGGTAATATATATATTTTTTACCTTTCTTTAACTAGGCAGGTCAGTTAAGAACAAATTGTTATTTACAATGACGGCCTAACCCGGACAATGCTGGTCCAATTGTGTGCCGTCCTATGGGACTCCCAATCACGGACGGTTGTGATACAGCCTGGAATCAAACCAAGGTCTGTAGTGATGCCTCAAGCACTGAGATGCAGTGCCTTACACCGCTGCGCCAGTCAGGAGCCCGAGTACAAGCATGAATCTATCTAACCCTATCGACCTGGACCCTAGTTTTCCGGACTCAGCTCAGCTAGACCAGAGAATCCAGGCGCTGCTGGACATGTGGGAGATGCAAAGACTGCTGAAGATCTCTCTGGTATCCTCCAAGGTCATCATGAATAAAGGGAGTTCAGAGTTTTTTGGATGCCGTCATCGATTTGCCTCTCAACACCAACACAGCATAGAGCTCCGCTTCTGCAGGGACCAGTTGAAGCTCCAGGCCTTCGCAGACCATGAACTCACTGCCATATTCTTCACGGTCTTCAACACAATCGCGAGAGCTTGGATTCCAGCGACCCCCTCGGAGAGGCCTAAAAGTGCAATTGACGCCCGCCAACAAAAGCGCCATTATGGGCTTCCTGTCCGAAGTGTATGGCTACGTGTCCTCCCTGAGAGAGAAGGTAGGAGCAACACTTACCTTCAGCCAGATGACGGCACCGTACATCGCAGCCCTGGTAGCCAACAGGAGTCTCTAGCACCTGTATAAGTGTCTCGTCAAGCCCCAGCCTCACCTGGTCAAGCTCAAGCCTGCTACAGCCCAAGCTTCAACCACAAGGTTCTGGTGTTGCTGGAGGCAGGGCAGGGAGCTTCAATGGGCCTTCCTAATGGGTGAGCAGGACATACAGGAGGAGGAGGAGTGGTATGGGGATGAGGTAGTTCTGGGGTATGTGTTCATTGGCATAGGAATGGAACTTTTTTTGTTTCTTATTCGACACAAAACCACCAACACCTCCAGTGATGTCAGGTTACATACTGACTGCTGCTGGGCCACTATCCATCAGTTAACCTCGGCGTATAAGAGGATGGAATTTAACATTTAGCATTGTTTACATCGATTGCATGATATGATCTGAATAATGATGGCACTGGAGGAGATGGCTTCCGTTTTACGATCCCGTAACCAATTATGCTATTGTGTGTGGTTGTTGTGTTATTTGTAACTTATTTTGTACATAATGTTTCTGCCACCGTGTTTTATGACCAAAAAGAGCTTCTAGATACAGGACAGCGATTACTTCCCCGTACTGGAGGAATGTTTTTTCTTTAACTTCTTGTCAATATGGGGGCGCTATTTCCACTTTGTAAAAAATCGTGCTCAAATTAAACTGCCTCGTACTCTATTCTAGATCGTATAATATGCATATTATTATTACTATTGGATAGAAAACACTCTAGTTTCTAAAACCGTTTGAATTATGTCTGTGGGTGAACCAGAACTCTTTCTACAGCGAAAATCATGACAGGACATGCGAAGGTCTGAAAACTAGGCTCTGATCTCGGATCAGTTTAAAGGTCTGTATGTGCCCTATGGGTCGAAATGAACTGCACCCGCCTTCCCCTGGATGTCAGTAACCAATGAGAAGTGGAATGGTGTTTCTACGTATTTCTCAGAGCTTATAAAAGGGCAAGGAACGAGGTGCGCTCTCTTTTCGACTTCCGCCATTACGCAACGCAAGACCTCAGGATAGCATTTTGAAACGCTCAGTTATCGGCCTTAGATATGTCCGTCTGTAATTTAATTCGATATAGGTGTTAGAAACATCATAACGAAGTTATTTGAAACCGATTTATATCAGTTTATGCGAGTATATTGCTATTTTCTGAATTTTCGTAGTATTGCGTTTGAGGATTTGGACATGTGTGTGCCACGTAGCTATTGTTAGCTGTTAGTTCCAAAGTTGAGGAGGACGTTTTACAACAAAGCAGCGATTATTTTGGACAAAGGACACCTTGCCCAAGATACTGATGGAAGCTCGTCCAAAAGTAAGCTATTTATGATTTTATTCCGTATTTATGTGGAAAAATGTAAACGCATTTGTCGGCCATTGTTGCGGCACTAGTCTGGCTGCAACGCACAATGTATGTCTAGTAACGTAAATTTAAAAAATCTAAATCAGCGGTTGCATTAATAACCAATGCATCTTTCATTAGCTGTCCAACCTGTATTTTTTTTGTCAATCTAATCGATAAATAATCGTAAACTTAGGTGCCTTTCCAAGATAGCGCCGGGCAGAATGCATGCCATGTTTTGACAGATTACATTGCATAACCACGATTTGTGATGCTAAATATGCACATTTTCGAACAAACTCTATATGCATTGTGTAATATGATGTTACAGGACTGTCATCTGAAGAATTCTGAGAAGGTTAGTGAAAAAATTTATATATTTTGGTGGCGATAACGTTATCGCCCCTTTTGCCTTGATTCAATGCTGGGGTGATGTTAGCTCATGTGGTATGCTAATATAACGATATATTGTGTTTTCGCTGTAAAACACTAAGAAAATCTGAAATATTGTCTGGATTCACAAGATCTGTGTCTTTCAATTGCTGTATGCTGTGTATTTTTCAGAAATGTTTTAGGATGAGTATTTTGGTAATTGACGTCGGTCTCTGTAATTATTCCGGCTGCTTCCAACGCTATTTCAGATTGCAGCTGCAATGTAGAACTGTGATTTATGCCTGAAATATGCACATTTTTCTAAAAAAACATATGCTATACCATAAATATGTTATCAGACTGTCATCTTATGAAGTTGTTTCTTGGTTAGTGGCTATATATATCTTTATTTAGTCGAATTAGTGATAGCTACTGAAGCAGGAAAAAAATGGTGGAGAAAAAAAGTTGTGTCTTTTGCTATCGTGGTTAGCTAATAGATTTACATATTGTGTCTTCCCTGTAAAACACTTAGAAAATCTGAAATATTGTCTGGATTCACAAGATCTGTGTCTTTCAATTGCTGTAGGCTGTGTATTTTTCAGAAATGTTTTAGGATGAGTATTTTGGTAATTGACGTCGGTCTCTGTAATTATTCCGGCTGCTTCCAACGCTATTTCAGATTGCAGCTGCAATGTAGAACTGTGATTTATACCTGAAAAATGCAAATTTTTCTAAAAAAAACATATGTTATACCATAAATATGTTATCAGACTGTCATCTTATGAAGTTGTTTCTTGGTTAGTGGCTATATATATCTTTATTTAGTCGAATTAGTGATAGCTACTTATGGAGTAAAAAACTGGTGGAGTAAAAAAAGTGGTGTCTTTTGCTAACGTGGTTAGCTAATAGATTTACATATTGTGTCTTCCCTGTAAAACATTTTAAAAATCAGAAATGATGGCTGGATTCACAAGATGTTGGTCTTTCATTTGCTGTATGCTGTGTATTTTTCAGAAATGTTTTAGGATGAGTATTTTGGTAATTGACGTCGGTCTCTGTAATTATTCCGGCTGCTTCCAACGCTATTTCAGATTGCAGCTGCAATGTAGAACTGTGATTTATACCTGAAATATGCACATTTTTCTAAAAAAACATATGCTATACCATAAATATGTTATCAGACTGTCATCTTATGAAGTTGTTTCTTGGTTAGTGGCTATATACAGTGGGGAGAACAAGTATTTGATACACTGCTGATTTTGCAGGTTTTCCTACTTACAAAGCATGTAGAGGTCTGTAATTTTTATCATAGGTACACTTCAACTGTGGGAGACGGAATCTAAAACAAAAATCCAGAAAATCACATTGTATGATTTTTAAGTAATTAATTTGCATTTTATTGTATGACATAAGTATTTGATGCATCAGAAAAGCAGAACTTAAAATTTGGTACAGAAACCTTTGTTTGCAATTACAGAGATCATACGTTTCCTGTAGTTCTTGACCAGGTTTGCACACACTGCAGCAGGGATTTTGGCCCACTCCTCCATACAGACCTTCTCCAGATCCTTCAGGTTTCGGTGCTGTCGCTGGGCAATACGGACTTTCAGTTCCCTCCAAAGATTTTCTATTGGGTTCAGGTCTGGAGACTGGCTAGGCCACTCCAGGACCTTGAGATGCTTCTTACGGAGCCACTCCTTAGTTGCCCTGGCTGTGTGTTTTGGGTTGTTGTCATGCTGGAAGACCCAGCCACGACCCATCTTCAATGCTCTTACTGAAGGAAAGAGGTTGTTGGCCAAGATCTCGCGATACATGGCCCCATCCATCCTCCCCTCAATACGGTGCAGTCGTCCTGTCCCCTTTGCAGAAAAGCATCCCCAAAGAATGATGTTTTCACCTCCATGCTTCACGGTTGGGATGGTGTTCTTGGGGTTGTACTCATCCTTCTTCTTCCTTCAAACACGGCGAGTGGAGTTTAGACCAAAAAGCTCTATTTTTGTCTCATCAGACCACATGACCTTCTCCCATTCCTCCTCTGGATCATCCAGATGGTCATTGGCAAACTTCAAACGGGCCTGAACATGCGCTGGCTTGAGCAGGGGGACCTTGCATGCGCTGCAGGATTTTAATCCATGACGGCGTAGTTTGTTACTAATGGTTTTCTTTGAGGCTGTGGTCCCAGCTCTCTTCAGGTCATTGACCAGGTCCTGCCGTGTAGTTCTGGGCTGATCCCTCACCTTCCTCATGATCATTGATGCCCCACGAGGTAAGATCTTGCATGGAGCCCCAGACCGAGGGTGATTGACCGTTATCTTGAACTTCTTCCATTTTCTAATAATTGCGCCAACAGTTGTTGCCTTCTCACCAAGCTGCTTGCCTATTGTCCTGTAGCCCATCCCAGCCTTGTGCAGGTCTACAATCTTATCCCTGATGTCCTTACACAGCTCTCTGGTCTTGGCCATTGTGGAGAGGTTGGAGTCTGTTTGATTGAGTGTGTGGACAGGTGTCTTTTATAAAGGTAACGAGTTCAAACAGGTGCAGTTAATACAGGTAATGAGTGGAGAACAGGAGGGCTTCTTAAAGAAAAACTAACAGGTCTGTGAGAGCCGGAATTCTTACTGGTTGGTAGGTGATCAAATACTTATGTCATGCAATAAAATGCAAATTAATTACTTAAAAATCATACAATGTGATTTTCTGGATTTTTGTTTTAGATTCCGTCTCTCACAGTTGTAGTGTACCTATGATAAAAATGACAGACGTCTAAACGCTTTGTAAGTAGGAAAACCTGCAAAATCGGCAGTGTATCAAATACTTGTTCTCCCCACTGTATATCTTTATTTAGTCGAAATTGTGATAGCTGCCCATGCAGGAAAAAAATGGTGGAGAAAAAAAAGTTGTGTCTTTTGCTATCGTGGTTAGCTAATAGATTTATATATTGTGTCTTCCCTGTAAAACATTTTAAAAATCAGAAATGATGGCTGGATTCACAAGATCTGTATCTTTCATCTGGTGTCTTGGACTTGTGATTTAATGATATTTAGATGCTAGTCAGCTTTTTTTACTGTGGGGGGTGCTCCCAGATCCGGGATTGGGAGGAACTAGAAGTTAACAATACACTTTGTTGAAGAAACGGTCAATAGAAACATGCAAAGTGTACCTCGTTTTGTTTTTATTTGCTTCCGTCTACTCTGAGTCGGTAAGTAATATTAACGTTACCTAGTTAACTGGTTAGTAATGTAACTTTTACCGTAGACATTAGCTAGCTTGCGCAATACTCACTAACCTAAATATATTTTTATGTGTTCCTTTCAATTTAACCTTTTGTCAATAGGGGGAGCTGTTAGCACTATTTTTTATATCTTTATTTAGTCGAATTAGTGATAGCTACTGATGGAGTAAAAAACTAGTGGAGTAAAAAACGTGGTTAGCTAATATATTTACATATTGTGTCTTCCCTGTAAAACATTTTAAAAATCAGAAATGATGGCTGGATTCACAAGAAGTGTATCTTTCATCTGGTGTCTTGGACTTGTGATTTAATGATATTTAGATGCTAGTATTTACTTGTGACGCTATGCTAGGCTATGCTAGTCAGCTTTTTTACTGTGGGGGGTGCTCCCGGATCCGGGATGAGTACCAAGTAAAAGTTAATGAGCAGCTAGCTACCGTTACCACTTTTTTTGGGGGGGGGGGGGGGGGGCAGATAGTTAGCTTTACTACTTCTGTTGGTTTAAGCCAGGACGTTGCTGTGATTGCTAATCTGTTAACTAGCTAGCCTACAGTTAGCCACTGGAACCTTAGTTAACTGGCAGCACTTAATCTTGAGCAGTGTTTAAGACATGGCTAATGTAATTGCTATTAGGGTACAGATTTACTAAACCTGAATGTTTACAAAGTACATATTGTTTAACGTTAAACACATTTAGCAGTGTTTGTTTAGCTAGCCAGTTAGCTACCTATTGTATTTGTCAACACAACGTTAGCTTGGCCAGTGAAGTCAATTTTAAAAATGCAAATTAATTTTCTAAAATTAGTTTAGGCATACGATTTGAGGCCCCTGGCCTCCCATCCTATAAGAAAGCAATGGCGTTTCAATTGTGGTAACTAGCAAGAACCTGTTCTAGCTAGATTAATTTGTTTGTGAGGTGGTGTTTTTCATGCAAGTGAGTAATCAAGCACTTGGGGTTCAGAAAGCTAACTATGAAATTAGATTTTGACTTTGACCAGTTAATATATTCTATCTCGGGACACTGACATTTAATTTAGCTGCTCTCGTTAAACATGGCACAACATTTTCTATCATTGTTTAGCCTAGTTCTCAATTCAGTATGCCTAATGCAGTGTGGTTCTGTTTTGTGCAGTTGGTCCGGAAATGGATATAAATCAAACCTGCACATGCCAGGATTTAAATCAAATCAAATCAAATGTTATTTGTCACATACACATGGTTAGCAGATGTTAATGCGAGTGTAGCGAAATGCTTGTGCTTCTAGTTCCGACAATGCAGTAATAACCAACAAGTAATCTAACCTAACAATTCCACAACTACTACCTTATACACACAAGTGTAAAGGGATAAAGAATATGTACATAAAGATATATGAATGAGTGATGGAACAGAACGGCATAGGCAAGATGCAGTAGATGTATAGGGTACAGTATATACATATGAGATGAGTAATGTAGGGTATGTAAACATAAAGTGGCATAGTTTAAAGTGGCTAGTGATACATGTATTACATAAAGATGGCAAGATGCAGTAGATGATATAGAGTACAGTATATACATATACATATGAGATGAGTAATGTAGGGTATGTAAACATTATATTAAGTGGCATTGTTTAAAGTGGCTAGTGGTACATTTTTACATAATTTCCATCAATTCCCATTATTAAAGTGGCTGGAGTTGAGTCAGTATGTTGGCAGCGGCCGCTAAATGTTAGTGGTGGCTGTTTAACATACTGATGGCCTTGAGATTGAAAAACAGCTTCTGTCTCTCGGTCCCTGCTTTGATGCACCTGTACTGACCTCGCCTTCTGGATGATAGCGGAGTGAACAGGCAGTGGCTCAGGTGGTTGTTGTCCTTGATGATCTTTATGGCCTTCCTGTGACATCGGGTGGTGTAGGTGTCCTGGAGGGCAGGTAGTTTGCCCCCGGTGATGCGTTGTGCAGACCTCACTACCCTCTGGAGAGCCTTACGGTTGTGGGCGGAGCAGTTGCCGTACCAGGTGGTGATACAGCCCGACAGGATGCTCTCGATTGTGCATCTGTAGAAGTTTGTGAGTGCTTTTGGTGACAAGCCGAATTTCTTCAGCCTCCTGAGGTTGAAGAGGCGCTGCTGCGCCTTCTTCACAACGCTGTCTGTGTGGGTGGACTAATTCAGTTTGTCCGTGATGTGTACACCGAGGAACTTAAAACTTTCCACCTTCTCCACTACTGTCCCGTCGATGTGGATAGGGGGGTGCTCCCTCTGCTGTTTCCTGAAGTCCACAATCATCTCCTTTGTTTTGTTGACGTTGAGTGTGAGGTTATTTTCCTGACACCACACTCCGAGGGCCCTCACCTCCTCCCTGTAGGCCGTCTCGTCGTTGTTGGTAATCAAGCCTACCACTGTAGTGTCATCCGCAAACTTGATGATTGAGTTGGAGGCGTGCATGGCCACACAGTCGTGGGTGAACAGGGAGTACAGGAGAGGGCTCAGAACGCACCCTTGTGGGGCCCCAGTGTTGAGGATCAGCGGGGTGGAGATGTTGTTACCTACCCTCACCACCTGGGGGCGGCCCGTCAGGAAGTCCAGGACCCAGTTGCACAGGGCGGGGTCGAGACCCAGGGTCTCGAGCTTGATGACGAGTTTGGAGGGTACAATGGTGTTAAATGCTGAGCTGTAGTCGATGAACAGCATTCTCACATAGGTATTCCTCTCGTCCAGATGGGTTAGGGCAGTGTGCAGTGTGGTTGCGATTGCGTCGTCTGTGGACCTATTGGGTCGGTAAGCAAATTGGAGTGGGTCTAGGGTGTCCGGTAGGGTGGAGGTGATATGGTCCTTGACTAGTCTCTCAAAGCACTTCATGATGACGGAAGTGAGTGCTACAGGGCGGTAGTCGTTTAGCTCAGTTACCTTAGCTTTCTTGGGAACAAGAACAATGGTGGCCCTCTTGAAGCATGTGGGAACAGCAGACTGGGATAAGGATTGATTGAATATGTCCGTAAACACACCAGCCAGCTGGTCTGCGCATGCTCTGAGGACGCGGCTGTGAATGCCGTCTGGGCCTGCAGCCTTGCGAGGGTTAACACGTTTAAATGTTTTACTCACCTCGGCTGCAGTGAAGGAGAGCCCGCAGGTTTTGGTAGCGGGCCGTGTCAGTGGCACTGTATTGTCCTCAAAGCGAGAAAAATAGTTATTTAGCCTGTCTGGGAGCAAGACATCCTGGTCCGCGACGGGGCTGGTTTTCTTTTTGTAATCCGTGATTGACTGTAGACCCTGCCACATACCTCTTGTGTCTGAGCTGTTGAATTGCGACTCTATTTTGTCTCTATACTGGGACTTAGCTAGTTTGATTGCCTTGCGGAGAGAATAGCTACACTGTTTGTATTCGGTCATGTTTCCGGTCACCTTGCCCTGGTTAAAAGCAGTGGTTCGCGCTTTCAGTTTCACGCGAATGCTGCCGTCAATCCACGGTTTCTGATTTGGGAATGTTTTAATCGTTGCTGTGGGTACGACATCGTCAATGCACTTTCTAATGAACTCGCTCACCGAATCAGCATATTCGTCAATGTTGTTGTTGGACGCAATGCGGAACATATTCCAATCCGCGTGATCGAAGCAGTCTTGAAGCGTGGAATCAGATTGGTCGGACCAGCGATGAACAGACCTGAGCGAGGGAGCTTGTTTTAGTTTCTGTTTGTAGGCTGGAAGCAACAAAATGGAGTCGTGGTCAGCTTTTCCGAAAGGAGGGCGGGGGAGGGCCTTATATGCGTCACGGATTTAGGTGTACATCCATGTGCTATTTTATGTAATCTGTTGACAAAACACCTGAATGGCATGACTGCATACTACTGTTATGCCATCTTATTTGGAAATAATTGCCATGTGCAGATGTCCATGCAGTGGGAAGTGGGCTAAAATGGGATGGTAATAGGCTATCTAAATGCCACCCAGAGAGACCTGCTTGGCAATATGCTAATGCTGTGCTCTGCACCCTGAGGAAAGGTGCTCATTGCAGATGGTCCCCAGATCCTTGTCTTCTGAATACAGAGATTGCTACTGACCTTGGTCTGGTGTTACTTACTCTCCACCTCATTGTCCATATCTAACTACTGTTCAAAAGTTTGGGTTCATTTAGAAATGTCCTTGTTTGAAAGAAACACTTTTGTCCATTAAAATAACAAATTGATCAGAAAGTGTAGATATTGTTAATGTTGTAAATGACTATTGTACCTAGAAATTGCATTTTTTGTGTATATATATATTTTTTTAATGGAATATCTACATAGGTGTACAGGCCCATTATCAGCAACCATCACTCCTGTGTAGGGTTGCACATTTTGGGGAATATTCAGGTGGGAATTATGGGAATATATGCAAATTAATACTATTTAAATGTAGATTTTTTTTTGCATTGATTTTTATCATATAGGTAGGACAAACATACTTTTTACTTTATCATAAGTAGACAATTGCAAATTATTAAATCCTTCCAATAGAAATAAAAAAACATTTAGTTACAAATTTAACTTTAATTGAGTTGACTCTTCACATGGGATGATTTCACTGAACAAAAGGGAATATTGAATGATCCCAATGATCCATTGCATCTCCAAAAAACATTTAACATCTGTAAAATGATAGAAGACAACCAAAGCTTTAGTTTCTAGACTCAGGCTTCCATGTCTTCTCCCTGGAGCTCCTCAATGTCCACCTCTTGAACATCAGACTGAGGCCTTATCTTCACTGTCACTTTCCAACCTTGTTGAGGATGGCTTGCTGTCAGGCTCAAAAAGCCTCAAATTTGCCCAGATGGCAACCAATTTTTCAACCCTTGTATCGGTCAGCCTGTTGCGTGCTTTGGTTTGTGTTCTCAAACAAGGACCAGTTGCGCTCTGAGGCGGCTGATGGAGGCAACTGGGGGAAAGAGCCTCAGATTCACAAAGTCCCTTCCACCAGGTGGCTGATGAGATGTTGGCACAACTGCCATATTGCATCTCCATCCCAAAGCCCTTGCTTGGAAGTGTACTTCGCCAGACTGCCAGAACCTATCCCTCATTCAGGCCAAGGTGGCGAGCCATGGTAGTGATGACACCATAGGCCTTGTTGATCTCTGCACCAGACAGGATGCTCTTGCTGGCATACTTGGGGTCCAACATGTATGCTGCGGTCTACCCCGGACGACTCTGGGCCAATTGTGCGCCGCCCTATGGAACTCCCAATCACGACCGGATGTGATACAGCCTGGATTCGAACCAGGGACTGTAGTGACGCCTCTTGCATCGAGATGCAGTGCCTTAGACCACTGTGTCCATTAACTAGTTAACTGTACTAGAATGCTTAAGGCCGCTAAAATTACATTTTGGTTATCGGTATTGTTTTGTTTGGCAAGGAAAATATTGATGTCGGTATCGGCTAAAAATGTGATATCGGTGCATCACTAGTATTTTGGTTCTGAGACTAAAATTATTTTGAGGTTGACTTAGAACTTTTGGATACATTTGGTATCCAACTGTTGTAAATATTTGTTTCTGAATGGATACAAATGTGAACACAACTCTATCAATATCTGGTTTACACATCAAATCTGTTGGCCTATGGCTATTTCTTATGTCTTGTTGGAATGCATGTTTTGAATTAAGTGTTTGGACTCTGAGCCCCCCGCCCCCGCATTGATGGGCTGAATTGAATGCCCAGTGAAAGGCTGTGGAGAGAACATGATAGATACGTTCATCAGGTTGCAGCCTAATAATGGTTTCTGCATTGTAGTCCATTTTGGTGGATGTGGGCACTAAGAGCAGGGGGGTTTGTCCAGGCAGTGCTTGTGTGAAGGTAAATATTTCCCCCCTCTGCCCCTACTTTGGCAGTTGAATGTAATTTATACTGAAGAACATAAATGCAACATGTAAAGTGTTGGTCCCAGGTTTCATGACCTGAAATTGAAGAGCCCACATAGACACACTTGACGCTCTGGCTTTAAAAAATTTTTATATATATATATATATATATATATATATATATTTTGTTGTTGCTCTGGATAAGATGAACACAGCTTAACCAGCTCTGCTGGCAACAATGTCATTATGCTTTTTTGCAGACGTTTACTGACACCAGCCATACTCAATGGGTGTTGTATACTTTAACTTAAGACATGTGTATCTAGGTAGCTACAATTAACCTAGCTAGGTAAACAACGTGTAAGATCACACACTAAATGTTAGGTAATGAGCCAGCAAGCTATCGTTAGCTAGTTAAACAATGAACAAGGCGCCAAATCATGTCGTTACTACCCTGCATGAATATGCATGGAGCTAACCACCCACGTTCAATGTTTGAGCCTAATGTTAGCTAGCTAACTACCAAAGCAAACAGCTCTGGGATATAAATAATGTCAGTTAGGGAGCCAGCCAGCTAGCTAACAGTACACTTTAGCTTGAAATGAAACCACTGTCAAAATTAGTAACATGTAATATCTGAATGTAGTATAGCATTAGCTAGCTCTTGCGTCCATCATGCATGATTTAGAGATGTCTCCCTGTCACGGATGCCATGCCACAGTTGCCCATAGTTTGAAGATGTAATCCGGAGACAGGTGTTTTCTCCAGCTCTTTAGCTATCACTAATTCCACTGATTTTTCAAAACTTGATCCTCCCAAAAGTGTAGAGCAACACTTAGCTATGCAGCTCCACTACACGATACATTAAAAAAAAGCTGCGTTCGACAGGATTACCAACAGACTGACCAGCTCAAATAGACAGAAGCCTTCTATGGCAGACCAATCCGAACTCCTCTTGGCATGTCCAGCCCACACATTATCTCAGCCAATCGTGGGATGGTTGCCGTCTTCTGTGGCTTAACCAACAAGGCTCGTAATTGAACAATTTGTCATATTAACAGATGGCACATGAAAGCGTAGATGTTCCAGAAGGTATTTCTGCCAAAAAAATAACACATTTTGTAAAAAAAACATTGACATGGCTCTCCTGTGAAGTCGTGACTTGCGACATATGCGTAGTTTCCTGAAATGTGTCACATGCACAGATTTCTCTCAATTTTGTGCACATTGTTTCCATCCCTGTTAGTGAGCATTTCTCATTTGCCAAGATAATCCATCCACCTGACAAGTGTGGCATATCAAGAAGTTGATTAAACAGTGGTCATTACACAGGTGCACCTTGTGCTGGGACAAAAGACCACTCTAAAATGTGCAGTTTTGTCACAATGCAATGCCACAGATGTCTCAAGTTGCAAGACCAGAGCTGTTGCCAGAATTGCATGTTAATTTCTCTACCAAATTCATAAATTTAGAGAATTTGCCAGTACATCCTCACAACTGCAGACCACGTGTAACCATGCCAGCCCAGGACCTCCACATCGTCTGAGACCGGCAACCCGGAATTTCTGCACAAACTGTCAGTCTCAGAAGCTCATCTGCATGCTCATCATCTTCACCTGGGTCTTGACCTGGCTGCAGTTCGGTGTCGTAACTGACTTCGGTGGGCAAAGGCTCACCTTTGATGGCAACTGGAGAAGTGTGCTTCATGGATGAATCCCGATTAACTGACGTGACGAGATCCTGAGGACCGTTGTCGTGCCATTCATCCGCCACCATGACCTCATGTTTCAGCACGTCCCCATGTCGCAAGGATCTGTACACAATTCTTGGAAGCTGAAATGCCCCAGTTCTTCCATGGCCTACATACTCACCACGTCACCCGTTGAGCATGTTTGTGATGAATATCCAAGAACTTCACACAGCCATTGGAGTGGGACAACATTTCACAGGCCACAATCAACAGCCAGATCAACTCCATGCAAAGGAGCTGTGTCGCGCTGCATGATGCAAATGGTCACACCAGATACTGACTGGTTTTCTTAGCCACAACTTTTTTTTTTTATATGTATCTGCGACCAACGGATGCATATCTGAAATCCATAGATGAGGGCCGACTGCATTTATTTACTTATGAGCTGTAAGCCTTTTGAAAATCTTGCATTTTTGTTAGTGTTGATAAGTAGGTGGTAGTAAAGTGTTTCTGGGTTCTAAACTCAAAAAAATATGTCCCTTCACTGTCAACTGCGTTTGTCAGCAAACTTAATTTTTTGTATGAACATAAGATTCATCAACTGAGACAAACTGAACAAGTTCCACAGACATGTTACTAACAAATGGAATAATGTGTCCCTGAACAAAGGGGGGGGGGGGGGGGGGTCAAAAGTAAGTCAGTATCTGGTGTGGCCACCAGCTGCATTAAGTACTGCAGTGCATCTCCTCATGGACTGCACCAGATTTGACAGTTCTTGCTGTGAGATACCCCACTCTTCCACCAAGGCACCTGCAAGTTCCTGGACATTTCTGAGGGGAATGGCTCTAGCCCTCACCCTCTGATTCAACAGGTCCCAGACATGCTCAGTGGGATTGAGATGCGGGCTCTTTGCTGGCCATGGCTGACATTCCTGTCTTGCACGAAATCACGCACAGAATGGCTGGTGGCATTGTCATGCTGGAGGGTCATGTCAGGATGAGCCTGCAGGAAGGGTACCACATGAGGGAGTAGGATGTCTTCTCTGTAATGCACAGCGTTGAGGTTGCCTGCAATGACAACAAGCTCAGTCTGATGATGCTGTGACACACCGCCCCAGACCATGACGGACCCTCCACCTCAATCGATCCCACTCCAGTGTACAGGCCTCGGTGTAACGCTCATTCCTTCAACGATAAACGCGAATCCGACCATCACCCCTGGTGAGACAAAACCGCAACTCGTCAGTGACGAGCACTTTTTGCCAGTCCTGCCTGGTCCAGCGATGATGGGTTTTCCCATGGGCGACGTTGTTGCCGGTGATGTCTGGTGAGGACCTGCCTTACACCAGGCCTACAAGCCCTTAGTCCAGCCTCTCTCAGCCTATTGCGGACAGTCAGAACACTGATGGAGGGATTGTGCATTCCTGGTGTAACTCAGGCAGTTGTTGTTGCCATCCTGCATGTGTGATGTTCGGATGTGCAGGTGTTACACGTGGTCTGCCACTGCGAGGACAATCAGCTGTCCGTCCTGTCTCCCTTAGAGCTGTCTTAGGCGTCTCACAGTACGGAAATCGCAATGTATTGCCCTGGCCACATCTGCAGTCCTCATGCCTCCTTGCAGCATGCCTAAGGCACGTTCACGCAGATGAGCAGGGACCCTGGGCATCTTTCTTTTGGTGTTTTTCAGAGTCAGTAGAAAGGCCTCTTTAGTGTCCTAAGTTTCCATAACTGTGACCTTAACAGCTTACAGACAGTAGGTGAGTGTCTTAATGACTGTTCCACAGGTGCATGTTCATGTTCTATTGAACATCTTTCTGTATGAAATATTAGTTTAATTACATTTTAGGGTACCTGAGGATTAAATAGAAATGCATTTTGACTTGTTATAACATATTTTAGTGGCAGCCTTTTGGATTCCTTTCTCTGCACGTTGAACGAGTTGATTACTCAAATCGATGGTGCCAACTAAAGACTTTTTGGGATATAAAGGATTTTAACAAAACGACACTACATGTTGTAGCTGGGACCCTTTGGATTGCAAATCAGAGGAAGATTTTCAAAAAGTGAATATTTAAATCACCATATCATTTTATGAAACCTGTGCTGGTTGAAAAATATCTTGATGTGGGGCGCAGTCCTCAAACAATGGCATGCTTTCGCCGTAAAGTCTATTGTAAATCGGACAATGCAGTTAGATGAACAAGACAAAGCGTTTAACCGATATAAGACACTTGTATGTACCTAAATGTTTACTATCCATAATTAGATTTATTTGAATTGCGTGCCCTCCAATTTCACCAGAAGTTGTCGACAGGTGTCCCGCTGACAGGACGCCTAACCCTGAGGAGTTAAAAGTAACTTCCTCAACACATTTAAATAAGCATGCCCCTTTCAAAAAAATTAGAGCTAAGAACAGATATAGCCCTTGGTTCACTCCAGACCTGACTGCCCTCGACAAGCACAAAAACATCCTGTGGCGCACTAGCATCGAATAGTCCCAGCGATATGCAACTTTCCAGGGAAGTCAGGAACCAATACACAGTCAGATAGGAAAGCAAAGGCTAGCTTTTTCAAACAGAAATTTGCAGCCTGTAGCTCTAACTCCATAAAGTTCTGGGACACTAAAGTCCATGGAGAATAAGAGCACCTCCTCCCAGCTGCCCACTCCACTGAGAAACACTCACCACTGATAAATCCACGATAATCTAATTTCAATAAGCATTTCTCTACGGCTGGCCATGCTTTCCTCCTGGCTACCCCAACCCTGGCCAACAGCTCCGCACCTCCCATAGCAACTTGCCCAAGCCTCCCCAGCTTCTCCTTCACCCCTGCCTCGCCTGGTTCACCAACTACTTCTCAGACAGTTCAGTGTGTCCAATCGGAGGGCCTGTTGCCCGGACCTCTGGCAGTCTATGGGGGTACTACAGGGTTCAATTCTCGGGCTGACTCTTCTCTGTATATATATCAATGATGTCACTCTTGCTGCGGGTGTTTCCTTGAGCCACCTCTACTCTTATGCACGCCTCTTGGAGGGAACGCAACACCCTGCTACACAACTCCCCGTGGCGTGAAATGGGTATGTGACTAGGTGCAGGTAGGATGAGAGGCAGAGAATATTACCGTTTACAGGGAATTTATTTCCTTCACACGGTAATTTGGGGAAAAGGGCTGGACGGAACCAAAGAAAGTAAAAGTTAGAGCCCCATCTCCTACCTTACCTATCTTAGCACCACCTGGCGCACTAACCAAAATACAGGGGATGGTCCACCCAGGCCTTACCTAGTAAATACTTAAGTATATTTATGCCCGCAGGCCTTTTGCCTAAGCACTCCCCAGGTGCCTTCCCCTTCCCCCTGGGAACAAAAATAGAATAATTACTAACTTAAGTAAACAATTTCAATAAACACTAAGTCCTATGGCATACACATACCTCTGCAGGACCAGCTACAAACTACTGGCAACAAATTACACAGACCAACAACAAAACACAGTACATACCAAGAAGATCTCTCCTCCTAATAAAGGAACATTGGCTTTTAAAGCTGCAGAAGGAGTAGGTAATTGAAAACGGCTGTATCTCCTGACAAGAGGGCGGGCTCAGAGCTCCAGTCATTAATGGGGTTGACCAATCAGCTGCTTAGTATCCAGGTAGGCATTTCCTGAAACACACATACAAACCCACAACACAGAAACTGGGGAATGTAACATTGACGCAGACGACACTATTCTGTATACATCAGGCCCACACTGTTAACTTCTACTTGCTACTCATCCCGGATCCGGGAGCACCCCCATCAGTAAAAAAAGCTGACTAGCATAGCCTAGCATAGCGCCACAAGTAAATACTAGCATCTAAATATCATGAAATCACAAGTCCAAGACACCAGATGAAAGATACAGATCTTGTGAATCCAGCCATCATTTCTGATTTTTAAAATGTTTTACAGGGAAGACACAATATGTATTTCTATTAGCTAACCACGATAGCAAAAGACTCAACTTTTTTCTCTCCACCATTTTCTTACTGCATAGGTAGCGTTCACAAATTCGACCAAATAAAGATATAAATAGTCACTAACCAAGAAACAACTTTATTTATTGTATAGCATATGTTTTGTTCGAAAAATGTGCATATTTCAGGTATAAATCACAGTTCTACATTGCAGCTGCAATCTGAAATAGCGTCGATGCAGCCAGAATAATTACAGAGACCAACGTCAAATACCTAAATACGCATCATAAAACATTTCTGAAAAATACACAGCGTACAGCAAATGAAAGACCAACATCTTGTGAATCCAGCCAATATTTCAGATTTTTTAAGTGTTTTACAGCGAAAACACAATATAGCATTATATTAGCTTATCACAATAGCCAGAAACACAAGCAATTTACCAGCAGCAAAGGTTAGCGATCGTAACAATCCAGCAAAAGATATATAATTTTTGACTAACCTTGATAAACTTCATCAGATGACAGTCCTGTAACATCATATTACACAATGCATATAGGTTTTGTTCGAAAATGTGCATATTTAGCAGCACAAATCGTGGTTATACAATGTGATCAGTAACAACATTTCAGGCATTCTGGCCGGCGCCATCTTGGAGAGGCACCTAATCTAATCGATAAATAATCGTAAACTTGACAAAAAAATACAGGTTGGACAGCAAATGAAAGATGCATTAGTTATTAATGCAACCGCTGTGTTAGATTTTTAAAATTAACGTTACTAGACATACAGTGTGCGTTACAGCCAGACCAGTGCCGAAATTAATGGAGGACAAATCATTTTACATTTTTCCACAGAAATACGAATTATCATCATAAATAGCTCTTACTTTTGGACGAGCTTCCATCAGAATCTTGGGCAAGTTGTCCTTTGTCCAAAAGAATCGTTGCTCGGTTGTAGAACGTCGTCTTCAACTTTGGAAATAGCAGCAAACATTAGCTATGTGGCGCAGACATGCCCAAATCTTCAAAACGCAATACAAAGGAAATTCCGAAAATCGCAATATACTCACATAAACTGATATAACTCGGTTTAAAATTACTTCGTTATGATGTTTCTAACACCTATATCGAATAAAATCAGAGCAGGATATATCTAAGGCCTATAACGAGAGCTTTTGAGAATGCCATCCTGAGGTCCTTCTTTGCGTCATGACGAAGGTTGAAAAGAGTGCACCCCCCATTCCATGGGCTTTTATAAGGTCTCAGATCTGCCTAGAAACTCCATTCCAATTCTCATTGGTTACTGACATCCAGGGGAAGGCGCGTGCAGTTCATGTCGACCCATAGGATACATACAGAGTTTTAAACTGATCCTAGAACAGAGTCTACATTTTCAGAGATTGCAGTACCTGTCAGGAATTTCGCTGCCAAACGAGTTCTGTTTCACTCAGAGAAATAAAACAAACGGTTTTAGAAACTAGAGAGTGTTTTCTATCCAATAGTAATAATAATATGCATATTGTACGAGCAAGAATTGAGTACGAGGCAGTTTAATTTGGTAACGATAAATGACAAAGTTGAAACAGCACCCCCTATATTGACAAAAGGTTTTAATGAAGAAGAAACAAACACGAACACTAATACAAACTAACCAAAAAACAACAAACGACCGTGAAGCTATAAACGAAAGTGCAGACACAAGCTACTAACGTCAAACATAGACAATTACCCACCACCTACCTAATGCCTATGGCTGCCTTAAATATGGCTCCCAATCAGAGACAACGATAGACAGCTGTCTCTGATTGAGAACCATTCCAGGCAACCATAGACTTACCTAAACACCTACACTGAACACAACCCCAAGAACTCTACAAAAACTCCCTAGACAATACAACCACCCAAGACGAGACAAACACACACAAACATCCCCCATGTCACACCCTGACCTAACAAAAATAATACAGAAAACAAAGATAACTAAGGCCAGGGCGTGACATCTATTTTTTTTATTTAACCTTTATTTAACCAGGTAGGCAAATTGAGAACACGTTCTCATTTACAATTGCGACCTGGCCAAGATAAAGCAAAGCAGTTCGACACATACAACAACACATAGTTACACATGGAGTAAAACAAACATATAGTCAATGATACAGTGAAAAAAAAATAAGTCTATATACAATGTGAGCAAGTGAGGTGAGATAAGGGAGGTGAAGGCAAACAAATATATGTATAAATAAATAAAAATATAAAAAGGCCATGGTGGCGAAGTAAATACAACACAGCAAGTAAAATAAAACTAAAAACACTGGAATGGTTGGTTTGCAGTGGAAGAAAGCGCAAAGTAGAGACAAATAATGGGGTGCAAAGGAGCAAAATAAATAAATAAATACAGTAGGTAAAGAGGTAGTTGTTTGGGCTAAATTATAGATGGGCTATGTACAGGTGCAGTAATCTATGAGCTGCTCTGACAGCTGGTGCTTAAAGCTAGTGAGGGAGATAAGTGTTTCCAGTTTCAGAGATTTTTGTAGTTCGTTCCAGTCATTGGCAGCAGAGAACTGGAAGGAGAGGCGGCCAAAGGAAGAATTGGTTTTGGGGGTGACCAGAGAGATAAACCTGCTGGAGCGCGTGCTACAGGTAGGTGTTGCTATGGTGACCAGCGAGCTGAGATAAGGGGGGACTTTACCTAGCAGGGTCTTGTAGATGACCTGGAACCAGTGGGTTTGGCGACGAGTATGAAGCGAGGGCCAGCCAACGAGAGTGTACAGGTCGCAGTGGTGGGTAGTATATGGGGCTTTTGTGACAAAACGGATGGCATTGTGATAGACTGCATCCAATTTATTGAGTAGGGTTTTGGAGGCTATTTTGTAAATGACATCACCGAAGTCGAGGATTGGTAGGATGGTCAGTTTTACAAGGGTATGTTTGGCAGCATGAGTGAAGGATGCTTTGTTGCGGAATAGGAAGCCAATTCTAGATTTAACTTTGGATTGGAGATGTTTGATGTGAGTCTGGAAGGAGAGTTTACAGTCTAACCAGACACCTAGGTATTTGTAGTTGTCCACATATTCTAGGTCAGAGCCGTCCAGAGTAGTGATGTTGGACAGGCGGGCAGGTGCAGGCAGCGATCGGTTGAAGAGCATGCATTTAGTTTTACTTGTATTTAAGAGCAATTGGAGGCCACGGAAGGAGAGTTGTATGGCATTGAAGCTCGCCTGGAGGGTTGTTAACACAGTGTCAAAAGAAGGGCCAGAAGTATACAGAATAGTGTCATCTGCGTAGAGGTGGATCAGAGAATCACCAGCAGCAAGAGCGACATCATTGATGTATACAGAGAAGAGAGTCGGTCCAAGAATTGAACCCTGTGGCACCCCCATGGAGACTGCCAGAGGCCCGGACAACAGACCCTCCGATTTGACACACTGAACTCGATCAGAGAAGTAGTTGGTGAACCAGGCGAGGCAATCATTAGAGAAACCAAGGCTGTCGAGTCTGCCGATGAGGATGTGGTGATTGACAGAGTCAAAAGCCTTGGCCAGGTCAATGAATACGGCTGCACAGTATTGTTTCCTATCGATGGCGGTTAAGATATCGTTTATGACCTTGAGCGTGGCTGAGGTGCACCCATGACCTGCTCTGAAACCAGATTGCATAGCGGAGAAGGTATGGTGGGATTCGAAATGGTCGGTAATCTGTTTGTTGACTTGGCTTTCGAAGACCTTAGAAAGGCAGGGTAGGATAGATATAGGTCTGTAGCTGTTAGGATCAAGAGTGTCCCCCCCTTTGAAGAGGGGGATAACCGCAGCTGCTTTCCAATCTTTGGGAATCTCAGACGACACGAAAGAGAGGTTGAAAAGGCTAGTAATAGGGGTGGCAACAATTTCAGCAGATAGTTTTAGAAAGAAAGGGTCCAGATTATCTAGCCCGGCTGATTTGTAAGGGTCCAGATTTTGCAGCTCTTTTAGAACATCAGCTGACTGTATTTGGGAGAAAGAGAAATGGGGAAGGCTTGGGCGAGTAGCAGAGGGGAGGGCAGTGCTGTTGTCCGGGTTAGGGGTAGCCAGGTGGAAAGCATGGCCAGCCGTAGAAAAATGCTTATTGAAATTCTCAATTATAGTGGATTTGTCGGTGGTGACAGTGTTTCCTATCTTCAGAGCAGTTGGAAGCTGGGAGGAGGTGTTCTTATTCTCCATGGACTTTACAGTGTCCCAGAACTTTTTTGAATTTGTGTTGCAGGAAGCAAATTTCTGCTTGAAAAAGCTAGCCTTGGCTTTTCTAACTGCCTGTGTATACTGGTTTCTAGCTTCCCTGAAAAGTTGCATATCACGGGGGCTGTTCGATGCTAATGCAGAACGCCATAGGATGTTTTTCTGTTGGTTAAGGGCAGTCAGGTCAGGAGAGAACCAAGGGCTATATCTGTTCCTGGTTCTAAATTTCTTGAATGGGGCATGCTTATTCAAGATGGTGAGGAAGGCATTTTTAAAAAATGTCCAGGCATCCTCTACTGACGGGATGAGATCAATATCCTTCCAGGATACCTCGGCCAGGTCGATTAGAAAGGCCTGCTCGCTGAAGTGTTTCAGGGAGCGTTTGACAGTGATGAGTGGAGGTCGTTTGACCGCTGACCCATTACGGATGCAGGCAATGAGGCAGTGATCGCTGAGATCTTGGTTGAAAACAGCAGAGGTGTATTTGGAGGGCAAGTTTGTTAGGATGATATCTATGAGGGTACCCGTGTTTACGGAATTGGGGTGGTACCTGGTAGGTTCATTGATAATTTGTGTGAGATTGAGGGCATCAAGCTTAGATTGTAGGGTGGCTGGGGTGTTAAGCATGTTAAAATTTAGGTCGCCTAGCAGCACGAGCTCTGAAGATAGATGGGGGGCAATCAGTTCACATATAGTGTCCAGAGCACAGCTGGGGGCAGAGGGTGGTCTATAGCAGGCGGCAACGGTGAGAGACTTGTTTTTAGAGAGGTGGATTTTTAAAAGTAGAAGTTCAAATTGTTTGGGAACAGACCTGGATAGTAAAACAGAACTCTGCAGGCAATCTTTGCAATAGATTGCAACACCGCCCCCTTTGGCCGTTCTATCTTGTCTGAAAATCTTGTAGTTGGGGATGAAAATGTCAGAATTTTTGGTGGTCTTTCTAAGCCAGGATTCAGACACGGCTAAAACATCCGGGTTGGCAGAGTGTGCTAAAGCAGTGAACAAAACAAACTTAGGGAGGAGGCTTCTAATGTTAACATGCATGAAGCCAAGGCTATTACGGTTACAGAAGTCATCAAAAGAGAGCGCCTGGGGAATAGGAGTGGAGCTAGGTACTGCAGGGCCTGGATTCACCTCTACATCACCAGAGGAACAGAGGAGGAGTAGGATAAGGGTACGGCTAAAAGCTATGAGAATTGGTCGTCTAGAACTTGTAGAGCAGAGAGTAAAAGGAAGTTTCTGGGGGCGATAAAATAGCTTAAAGGAATAATGTACAGACAAAGGTATGGTAGGATGTGAATACAGTGGAGGTAAACCTAGGTATTGAGTGATGATGAGAGAGATATTGTCTCTAGAAACATCATTGAAACCAGGTGATGTCATCGCATATGTGGGTGGTGGAACTGTGAGGTTGGATATGGTATAGTGGTCAGGGCTAGAGGCTCTACAGTGAAATAAGCCAATAAACACTAACCAGAACAGCAATGGACAAGGCATATTTACATTAAGGAGAGGCATGCTTAATCGAGTGATCAATAAGGGTCCAGTGAGTAGAGGTTGGTTGGGGTCACGGCGATCCAGACAGCTGGCCGGGTAGATGGCTATCGGTAGCAAGATAGCATAGTATGGAAGTCTATTTGTAGATACCTCGTGCGTTTCCGTCGGTAGGTTAGTGGGGTTCCGTGTGGTAGAGGGGATCTTTCCAAATTGGCAAAATAGATATAGTGACCCAAGAAAAAAAAAATAATAATAATAATAATAATAATAATTGTCCGATATACTTATTCAGATAGCAGCCGATAAGACAGCTAACGGTTAGCGGGCCCCAGATGAGCGTTCAGGTAACGTCGGGACGGAGGTGCCAGTTGGATAACTGCCTCGGGCAGATAACGTCGGCAGTCAGTCGTGAAGGCCCGGTGGGGCTCCGTATCTGCAGCAACAACAAAACAACAAAAAAAACGGGTCCGGATAGGTGGCTGTAGCCCAGGAATGGCTGATGGAACTCCTCAGCTGGCTAGCTCCGGAATGATTTGAGTTTGCTCCGGGATCGACGTAAGCCGGTTTGCAGCTAGCTAGCTGCAAATGTCCAGAGCCTGCGGCTGAAATCCAGGGAAACTGAGAGAAAAAAAGTCCCGGAATGCTCCGGTCCGAGTCGCGTTGCACAAAAGTGCCGGTAGATTATCGAGCTAAAGGAATAGCTGATGACCACAAAACGTGGGCAGCTGAAACACCAACGCTAGCCAGCAGACCGGCTAATTTCTGGGCAGCTACAGATTAGCTTCTGGCTAGCTATCGGATAGCTTCTGGTTAGCTTTCTGGCTAGCTTCTGAATTAGCCCCTGGCTAGCTTCCACGGTGGTTTTTCAGATTTGAGGTAAATAATACTTTTTTGTAATTGGTGAAGCGGGTTGCAGGAAAGCTTTTGCAGGGAAGCTTTTGTAGTTGAGTTCTTGGATAATAAAATATATAAAAGATATGCGAAGAAAGGTGTAAATATATATATATACAGGACACGACAATACGAAACAGAAATGACGTCTGAACTGCTAAGCCATCTTGGAACGAGTGAGTTTTGTCGTGCTATCTATCTACCTAGAGTGCATCTATTTTTCGTAGCTTTCTACATACCACCACAGACCGATGTCGGCACTAAGACCAAACTCAATGAGCTGTATACCGCCATAATCAAACAGGAAAATGCTCATCCAGAGGTGGCGCTCTTAGTGGCCGTGGACTTAAAACGGATTTAACTAATTTCTCTCAGCATGTTAAATGTACAAACGGGGACTCTAGACCACCTTTACTCCACACACAGACGTGTACAAAGCTCGCCCTCCATTTGGCAAATCTGACCATAATTCTATCCGTCTGATTCCTACCGACAAGGAAACTAAAGCAGGAAGCACCAGTGACTCGGTCTATTTTTTTAAATGAAGTGGTCAGATGCTAAGCTGCAGGACTGTTTTGCTAGCACAGACTGGAATATGTTCTGGGATTCTTCCGATGGTATTGAGTACACCACATCAGTCACTGGCTTCATCAATGACGTTATCCCCACAGTGACTGTACATACCCCAACCAGAAGCCATGGATTACAGGCAACATCGTCACTGAGCTAAATGGCAGAGCTTCCGCTTTCAAGTAGTGGGACTCTAACCTGGAAGCTTATAAGAAATCCCGCTATGCCCTCCGAGCCATCAAACAGGCAGTGTTAGTACACGACTAAGATCGAATCGTACTACACCGGCTCCGAAACTCGTCGGATGTGGCAGTGCTTGCAAACTTTTAGACTACAGAAGTAAGCACAGCTGCAAGCTGCCCAGTGACACAAACCTACCAGACGAGCTAAATTACTTCTATGCTCGCTTCGAGGGAAGTAACACTGAAACATGCATGAGAGCATCAACTGTTCAGACGACTGATCATGCGCTCCGCAGCCGACGTGTGTATGACCTTTCAAACAGGTCAACATTCACAAGGCCGCAGGGCCAGACAGATTACCAGGTCGTGTACTCCGAGCATGCGCTGACCAGCTGGCAAGGTTCTTCACTGACATTTTCAACATGTCCCTGACTTAGTCTGTAATGCCAACATGTTTCAAGCAAACCATAGCACTCATCTGTTGCCATGAAGTGCTTTGAAAGGCTGGTCATGGCTCACATCAACACCATGATCCCAGAAACCCTAGACCCACTCCAATTTGCATACCACCCCAAAATATCCATAGATGATGCCATCTCTATTGCACTCAACACTGCCCTTTCCCACCTGGACAAAAGGAACGCCTACGTGAGAATGCTATTCCTTGACTACAGCTCAGGACTCAAGACCATAGTGCCCTCAAAGCTCATCACTAAGCTAAGGATGCTGGGACTAAACACCTACCTCTGCAGCTGGGTACTGGACTTCCTGACAGGCTGCCCCCAGGTGGTAAGGCTAGATAACAACATATCTACCACGCTGATCCTCAACATGGGGGCCCCTCAGGGGTTTCGTGCTCCATCCCCTCCTGTACTCCCTGTTCACTCATGACTGCATGGCCAGGCACAACTCCATCACCATCAAGTTTGCCGATGACACATTGGTAGGCCTGATCACCGACAACAATGAGACGGCCTATAGGGAGGAGGTCCGAGACCTGGCCGTATGGCGCAAGGACAACTTCTCCCTCAACGTGACCAAGACAAAGGAGATGATAGTGGACTACAGGAAAAGGAGGACAGAGCACACCATTCTCATCGACGGGGCTGTAGTGGAGCAGGTTGAGAGTTTCAAATTCCTTGGTGTCCACATCGCCAACAAACTATCATGGTCCACAACAAAGCCAATTCCCCCTCAGGAGACTGAAAAGATTTGGCATGGGTCCACAGATCCTCATGGTTCTTCAGCTGCACCATCGAGAGCATCCTGACTGGTTGCATCACTGCCTGGTATAGCAACTGCTCGGCCTCCGACCGCAAGGCACTAGAGGGTGGCGCGTACGGCCCAGTACATCACTGGGGCCAAGCTTCCTGCCATCCAGGACCTCTATACTAGACGGTGTCAGAGGAAGGCACTAACAATTGTCAGACTCCAGCCACCCTAGTCATAGACTGTTCCCTCTGCTACCGCACGGCAAGTGGTACCGGAGTGCCAAGTCTAGGTCCAAGAGGCTTCTCAACAGCTTCTACCCCCCCAAGCCATAATACTGCTGAACATCTAATCAAATGGCTACCCCAGACTATTTGCATTGCCTCTCTCCCCACGCTGCTGCTACTCATCTATGCATAGTCACTTTAACCTCTTTGGGGTAGGTTCACCTGGCCAACATCTGGTGAAATTGCAGAGTGCAAAATTCTAATTACAAAAATCGTAATATTAAACATTCATGAAAATACAAGTGTCATGCATCATTTAAAAGCTTAACTTGTTAATCCAGCCGCTTTGTCAGATTTCAAAAGCCTTACGGCAAAAGCACACCATGCGATTATCTGAGGACAGCGCCACGCAGACAAGCATAACATTAATGTTCCAACCAAGCAGAGGTGTTGCGAAAGTCAGAAATAGTGATAAAATAATTAACTTACCATCGAAGATCTTCATCTGGTTGCAATCACAAGGGTCCCAGCTACATAACAAATGGTCCTTTATGTTCGATAAAGTCCTTTTATATCCCAAAAGTAAATTTAGTTGGCGCTTGACTCAGTAATCCACCGGTTTTCCTCGTTCAAAATGCATACAAAATGAATCCCAAACGTTACCAATAAACTTCTTCCAAACAAGTCAAACGTTTCTAATCAATCCTCAGGTACCCTAATATTTAAATAAAATATTAAATATAAGACGGAGGAAAGTATGTTCATTACCGGAGATAAATAACGAAGTGCGCGCCCTCACCGGAACGCGCTACAAACACTACAGCCAAAATGGGAGCCACTTAGAAAAACTACAAATTGTAGCTCATTTTTCCAAAAACAAGCCTGAAACTCTTTCTAAAGACTGACATCTAGTGGAAGCCCTAGGAACTGCAATCTGGGAGGTATTCCTTTTATATTCCCATAGACAGGTATTATAATCAGTGGTGAGCTAAAAAAACAATATACACTGCTCAAAAAAATAAAGGGAACACTAAAATAACACATCCTAGATCTGAATGAATGAAATATTCTTATTAAATACTTTTTTCTTTACATTGTTGAATGTGCTGACAACAAAATCACACAAATTATCAATGGAAATCAAATTTATCAACCCATGGAGGTCTGGATTTGGAGTCACACTCAAAATTAAAGTGGAAAACCACACTACAGGCTGATCCAACTTTGATGTAATGTCCTTAAAACAAGTCAAAATGAGGCTCAGTAGTGTGTGTGGCCTCCACGTGCCTGTATGACTTCCCTACAACGCCTGGGCATGCTCCTGATGAGGTGGCGGATGGTCTCATGAGGGATCTCCTCCCAGACCTGGACTAAAGCATCCGCCAACTCCTGGACAGTCGGTGGTGCAACGTGGCGTTGGTGGATGGAGCGAGACATGATGTCCCAGATGTGCTCAATTGGATTCAGGTCTGGGGAACGGGCGGGCCAGTCCATAGCATCAATGCCTTCCTCTTGCAGGAACTGCTGACACACTCCAGCCACATGAGGTCTAGCATTGTCTTGCATTAGGAGGAACCCAGGGCCAACCGCACCAGCATATGGTCTCACAAGGGGTCTGAGGATCTCATCTCGGTACCTAATGGCAGTCAGGCTACCTCTGGCGAGCACATGGAGGGCTGTGCGGCCCCCCAAAGAAATGCCACCCCACACCATGACTGACCCACCGCCAAACCGGTCATGCTAGAGGATGTTGCAGGCAGCAGAACGTTCTCCACGGCGTCTCCAGACTCTGTCACGTCTGTCACATGTGCTCAGTGTGAACCTGCTTTCATCTGTGAAGAGCACAGAGCGCCAGTGGCGAATTTACCAATCTTGGTGTTCTCTGGCAAATGCCAAACGTCCTGCACGGTGTTGGGCTGTAAGCACAACCCCCACCTGTGGACGTCGGGCCCTCATACCACCCTCATGGAGTCTGTTTCTGACCGTTTGAGCAGACACATGCACATTTGTGGCCTGCTGGAGGTCATTTTGCAGGGCTCTGGCAGTGCTCCTCCTGCTCCTCCTTGCACAAAGGCGGAGGTAGCGGTCCTGCTGCTGGGTTGTTGCCCTCCTACGGCCTCCTCCACGTCTCCTGATGTACTGGTCTGTCTCCTGGTAGTGCCTCCATGCTCTGGACACTAGGCTGACAGACACAGCAAACCTTCTTGCCACAGCTCGCATTGATGTGCCATCCTGGATGAGCTGCACTACCTGAGCCACTTGTGTGGGTTGTAGACTCCGTCTCATGCTACCACTAGAGTGAAAGCAAGGGCACTGCGTTCATCCACCTCTGGCCTGCTCGCCTCCCTACCTCTGAGGAAGTACAGTTCCCGCTCAGCCCAGTCAAAACTGTTCGCTGCTCTGGCACCCCAATGGTGGAACAAACTCCCTCACGACGCCAGGTCAGCGGAGTCAATCACCACCTTCCGGAGACACCTGAAACCCCACCTCTTTAAGGAATACCTAGGATAGGATAAAGTAATCCTTCTAACCCCCCCCCCCCCTTAAAAGAGTTAGATGCACTATTGTAAAGTGGTTGTTCCACTGGATATCATAAGGTGAATGCACCAATTTGTAAGTCGCTCTGGATAAGAGCGTCTGCTAAATGACTTAAATGTAAATGTAAATGTAAAGCACCGCCAGCATTCAAAAGTGACCAAAACATCAGCCAGGAAGCATAAGAACTGAGAAGTGGTCTGTGGTCACCACCTGCAGAACCACTCCTTTATTGGGGGTGTCTTGCTAATTGCCTATAATTTCCACCTGTTGTCTATTCCATTTGCACAACAGAATGTGAAATGTATTGTCAATCAGTGTTGCTTCCTAAGTGGACAGTTTGATTTCACAGAAGTGTGATTGACTTGGAGTTACATTGTGTTGTTTAAGTGTTCCCTTTATTTTTTTGAGCAGTGTAAATATTCTGGATAGATTGTCCTCGGGTTTTCGCCTGTCATATCAGTTATGTTATACTCAGACATTATTTTAACAGTTTTAGAAACTTTAGTTTTCTATCCAGTACTACCAATTATATGCATATCCTAGCTTCTGGGCCTGAGTAACAGGCAGTTTACTTTGGGCACCTCATTCATCCACACTTCTGAATACTGCCCCCTAGCCCGAAGAAGTTAACTCTACCTACATGTACATAGTACCTTGACTAACCGGTGCCCCTGCACGTAGACTCTGTATCGGTACCACCTGTATATAGCCTCGCTATTGTTATTTTACTGCTTCTCTTAAATTATTTAACTATTTTTCTTAAAACAATCCCGGAATCTAGTATTGACTAAATCTAGGTACCATAGACCAGCATAGGGTCATTCCATTTGATTTCAATCACTTTGACTGCACCCGATGATTTGAATTAAACCTTTCATACATATGTTTGCCCATGGTGGAACTGGTCAGAAAGTGACTTAGGCACCTGAATGGCAAAACATTGAAAAGGAGATCAAAGTTTACCGATTTTGTATACCCCACCCTAGCATGAGACTCATGTAGAGATCTTCACGGATCCACCTATACCCAAATCAAATTGTATGTCACATGCGCCAAATACAACAGTGAAACACTTACTTAGAAGCCCTTAAAAAGAGAAGATGTATCTATATCACGCTGCGCCTTGGTCCACTCTTTCACCTCAAGACGATCGTGACAATAGAATATCTCATAAGCTGTAGACCACACTACCTCAGGTGAGCAAAACCGAGACTTCATTAGTTATCGGCACCAGCTGTTTACAAATATACATGGACCACCACCCCATCCTACAAGGCTGCTGTTCTATCCTGCCGATACAGCGTATAACCCAAAGACTCGGTGAAACATAAGATATTACAGTATTTAATGTCCCGTTGATAGGATATACGGTCTTTTAGTTTGTCCAATTTATTATCCAGCGATTGCCATTGTACTATGGCAGATTAGCCACTCGTCACCGGATCCTCACAAGGCACACTGATCTCCTGCGAAATCTTTCTCCTGCGGATGATGGCCTGTTCAGGTGTCTGGAGTAAATACCTCTCGTCCAATTTAAAGAAAAATTCTTAGTCTACTTTAAGGAGCATAGTCGCTGTTCTGATGTCCAGATATTCTTTTTGGTCTTAAGAAACAGTAGCAGCTACATTCTGTACAAAAGCTAGAATGCAATTATTTCATAAAAATATATTGCACGGTTGGTTACAAGACAATAACATGATTGGGACTAGGGTTGTCACGATACCAGTGTCGCAAAATTTCCAAGGCAAAAAAGAAAAACATGAATTAGACTAAACTCTATGGTCCTATAAAAACCTACTTATGTAAAATTGTGGGTGCTAACACAATAAAAGAGCCACTGTCACTTGAGTGTCGTGTCTTTACCATAATTAATGTGATAACGATTTTATCAAATCGATTAACTATTTTGATTAAATTAATCCTGTAACAATTAACTCACTAGCAATCTTGGGTCACCACGGACAAAGTGTATTTAATCCGGAAAACAGTAACTCGTTAACTCTTAAACTGCAATCCCGTTAACGGGATGATATGACAACAGCCAGTGAAAGTGCAGGGCGCCAAATTCAAACAAATCTCATAATTAAAATTCCTCAACCATACATGTATTTTATACCATTTTAAAAGGTAATCTTGTTGTTAATCCAGCCACAGTGTCCGATTTCAAATAGGCTTTACAGCGAAAGCACCACAAACGATTATGTTAGGTCACCGCAAAATCACAGACAGTCATTTTTCCAGCCAAAGACAGGAGTCACAAAAGCAGAAAGAAAATTAATCACTAACCTTTGATGATCAGATGACACTCATAGGACTTCATGTTACACAATACATATGTTTTGTTTGATGAAGTTCATATTTATATCCAAAAACCTCAGTTTACATTGGCGCCATGTTCAGAAATGCCTCCAAAATATCCGGAGAAATTGCAGAGAGCCACGTCAAATACTCATCATAAACTTTGATGAAAGATACATGTTTTACATAAAATTAAAAGATACACTTGTTCTTAATGCAAACGCTGTGTCAGATTGCAAAAGCACAATATTCAATAATCTGAGAACAGCGTTCAGCCACAAAAGGAAGCCATACAGTTACCCGCCAAATTGTGCAGTCAACAAACCTCAAAAAGCATTAGAAATCTTCACTTACCTTTGCTGATCGTCAGAATGCACTCCCAGGACTCCCACAAGAAATTACATTTACATTTACATTTAAGTCATTTAAGCAGACGCTCTTATCCAGAGCGACTTACAAATTGGTGCATTCACCTTATGATATCCAGTGGAACAACCACTTTACAATAGTGCATCTAACTCTTTTAAGGGGGGGGGGGGGGGTTAGAAGGATTACTTTATCCTATCCTAGGTATTCCTTAAAGAGGTGGGGTTTCAGGTGTCTCCGGAAGGTGGTGATTGACTCCGCTGACCTGGCGTCGTGAGGGAGTTTGTTCCACCATTGGGGTGCCAGAGCAGCGAACAGTTTTGACTGGGCTGAGCGGGAACTGTACTTCCTCAGAGGTAGGGAGGCGAGCAGGCCAGAGGTGGATGAACGCAGTGCCCTTGTTTGGGTGTAGGGCCTGATCAGAGCCTGAAGGTACGGAGGTGCCGTTCCCCTCACAGCTCCGTAGGCAAGCACCATGGTCTTGTAGCGGATGCGAGCTTCAACTGGAAGCCAGTGGAGAGAGCGGAGGAGCGGGGTGACGTGAGAGAACTTGGGAAAGTTGAACACCAGACGGGCTGCGGCGTTCTGGATGAGTTGTAGGGGTTTAATGGCACAGGCAGGGAGCCCAGCCAACAGCGAGTTGCAGTAATCCAGACGGGAGATGACAAGTGCCTGGATTAGGACCTGCGCCGCTTCCTGCGTGAGAAATGTTTGTTTTGTTCGGTAATGTCCATCATTTATGTCCAAATAGCTATTTTTGTTAGCGTGTTTGTTAAACAAATCCAAAGTCAGGAAGCACGTTCACTAAAAGCAGACGAAAAGTCCAAAAGTTCCGTAACAGTCAGTAGAAACATGTCAAACGATGTATTGAATCAATCTTTAGAATGTTTTTAACATAAATCTTCAATAACGTTCCAACAGGAGAATTACATTGACTTCAGATGTGCGATGGAACAGAGGTCCTCCTCATGTGAACGCGCATGGTGAAAGCATGGTCAGGTCATTAGTCAGACTTGACTAATTCCTGTCTCCTTCGGTCCCCGTTCATAGTAGACGCATCAGACAAGGTTCTACAGACTGTTGACATCTAGTGGAAGCCGTAGGAAGTGAAAACTCATTCATATCTCGCTGTGATTTCAATGGGATCTTGGTTGAAAATCGACCAGCCTAATAATTTCCACTTCCTGTTTGGATTTTTTCTCAGGTTTTTGCCTGCCATATGAGTTCTGTTATACTCAGACATAATTCAAACAGTTTTAGAAACTTCAGAGTGTTTTCTATCCAATACTAATAATAATAATATGCATATATTAGCAACTGGGACTGAGGAGCAGGCCGTTTACTCTGGGCACCTCGGTGCACCTTTCATCCAAGCTACTCAATACTGCCCCTGCAGCCACAAGAAGTTAACCTCTTGAGAATATAGGGGGTGCTGTTTCGACTTAGCGAAAATTGGTCTCCAAATTAAACGGCCTATTGCTCAATTCTTGCTCGTACAATATGCATATCCTTACTACTATTGGATAGAAAACACTGTCTAGTTTCTAAAACCGTTTGAATTATGTCTGTGGGTGACCCAGAACTCCCTCTACAGCAAAACTCCTGACATGACTTGCGAAGGTCTGAGAATTATCCTCTGATCTGGGTTCAGTTTTAAAGCCTGTGTATATCCTATGGCTGGAAATGAACTGCCCCCGCCTTCCCCTGGATGTCAGTAACCAATGAGAAGTGGAATCGGCTCTCTACGTAGCTGTCCGAGGTTATAAAGCCGGATGGAACGAGAGTACATTTCTTTTCCTCGTTCGTAATGGCGCCTGGCAAGAACTCAGGATGAAATTTTGGAACGCTCAGTTATCGACCAGAGATGTATCCGTCTGTAATTTAATTAAATATAGGTGTTAGAAACATCATAACGATGTTATTTGAAACCGATTTATATCAGTTTATGCGAGTATAGTGCTATACAACAATACAGATAACCTCTCTGGGATATATGGCCAAAATTTTACTTTCATGAAATCACACATGCAATACAACAAATTAAAGCTACTCTTGTTGTGAATCCAGCCAACGTGTCAGATTTCAAAAAGGCTTTACGACGAAAGCACACCAAACGATTATGTTAGGTCAGTACATAGTCATAGAAAAAGACAGCCATTTTTCCAGCCAAAGAGAGGAGTCACAAAAAGCATAGAGAGAAAATTAATCACTAACCTTCATCAGATGACACTCATAGGACTTCATGTTACACAATACATGTATGTTTTGTTCGATAAAGTTCATATTTATATCCAAAAATCTCAGTTTACATTGGCGCGTTACGTTCAGTAATGTTTTGCTTCCAAAACATCCGGTGATTTTGCAGAGAGCCACATCAATTTACAGAAATACTCATTATAAATGTTGATAAATACATGTGTTATGCATGGAACTTTAGATGCTTCTCCTTGGGTACGTGAGACTTCTCTTGGGTCCGTGAGACGTTAGCGTCCCACCTCTTCAACAGCCAGTGAAACTGCTGGGCGCCAAATTCAAATACAGAAATACTCATTATTAGAAATTCAGAAAACAAAACATATTTTACATAGGTTTAAAGATGAACTTCTTGTGAATCCAACCACGGTGTCAGATTTAAAAAATGCTTTAAGGCGAAAGCATACCTTACGATTATTTGAGAACATAGCCCAGCAGACAAGTCATTACAAACAGTAAGCAGCCAAGTAGAACAGTTACACAAGTCAGAAATAGAGAAAATGAATCCCTTACCTTTGATCTTCATATGGTTGCACTCAGCAGACATTCATTTACTCAAATGTTCCTTTTGTTCGATGAAGTCTCTTTATATCCAAAAACCTCCGTTTTGTTCGCGTTTTCTTCAGTAATCCACAGGCTCAAACGCAGTCAAAACAGGAAGACAAAAAAATCCAAATTGTATCCGTAAAGTTCATAGAAACATGTCAAACGATGTTTATATTCAAACCTCAGGTTGTTTTTAGCCTCAATAATCGATAATATTTCAACCGGACAATAACGTCGTCAATTTAAAAGGTGAACAAGAAACGCACTCTCTCGGTCTGGCGCAGGAAAAAGCTCTGTGACACGCCAGGGTCCACTCATTCAGACTGCTCTTACTTCTTCATTTTTCAGAATACAAGCCTGAAACAATTTCTGAAGACTGATGACATCTAGTGGAAGGCATCTAGTGGAAGGACTCAATTTGAGTCCTAAGTCAATGGATACTGTATTGGCATTGAATAGAAAACTACAAAACCAAAAAAAGAAAATACTTCCTGAATGGATTTTCTCAGGTTTTCGCCTGCCAAATCAGTTCTGTTATACTCAGACACTATTTTACAGTTTTGGAAACTTTAGAGTTTTCTCTCCAAATCTACCAGTTATATGCATATTATATCTTCTGGGCCCGAGAAGCAGGCAGTTTAATTTGGGCATGCTTTTCATCCAAAATTCCAAAATGCTTCCCCCTACCCTAGAAAAGTTAACCTCTTGACGCTAGGGGTCAGCTTATTTTTTTTATTTTTTTTTTATTTTTTTTAATAGAAATAACGTTCCCACGGTAAACGGACTATTTCTCAGGTCCAGATTGTAGAATATGCATATAATTTACATATTAGGATAGAAAACACTCAAGTTTCCAAAACTTTCAAAATATTGTCTGTGAGTATAACAAAACTGATTCTGCAGGCGAAAACCTGAGAAAATCTAACCCGGAAGTGATTTAAAAAAAAATAATAAAAATTAAAATTAAAATGTATCTGTGTTTCCTTGCCCGTCTGTCTTCCATTTAAAGGGGTATCAACCAGATTCCTTTTCCAATGGCTTCCTCAGGCTGTGACCAGGCTTTAGACATAGTTTCAGGCTTTTATTTAGAAAAATGTGCGTGATTTTTCAAAAGTAGTCAGGTGTCCTTTGATTAGTTCTTGCGCGCGAGGGTAGCGCTCCATTTTCGTTCTCTCTTTTATTGAATAGGTTACGGTCCGGTTGAAATATTATCGATTATGTTTGTTGAAAACAACCTGAGGATTGTTTATAAAAAACATTTGACATGTTTCTACGAACATTACGGATACTTTTTGGAATTTTCGTCGAACGGAACGAGGCTTTGGTTTTCTGAACATAACGCGCAACCCAAATTGTGTAACTGGGGGTCTCGTGAGTGCAAACATCCGAAGATTATCAAAGGTAAGTGATTAATTTTATTGCTTTTCTGACTTTCGTGACCAAGCTAACCAAGCTAATATAAGGCTAACTGTTCTAGCATTGATTGATACACTCACAAAAGCTTGGATTGCTTTCGCTGCAAAGCATATTTTCAAAATCTGACGCGATAGGTGGATTAACAACAAGCTAAGCTGTGTTTTGGTATATTTCACTTGTGATTGCATGATTATAAATATTTTTAGTAATATTTTGCACCCTGCAATTCAGCGGTTGTTTAGGAAAATGATCCCGCTAAAGGGATCCGTAGCGCAGGGAAGTTAACTTCTTGGAACTATAGGGGGTGCTGTTCCGCATTAGCATATTTTGGTCTCCAAATTAAACTGCCTCGTGCTAAATTCTTGATCGTACAATATGCATATTATTGTTATTATTGGATAGAAAACACTTTCTAGTTTCTATAGCCGTTGGAATTTTGTCTCTGAGTGGTACAGAACTATATCTACAGCACTTTTCATGACAGGGGTCAGATTTCAGAAATTTTTACCCCTGATCTGGAGTCTGTTTTTAAGGTGACAGTGAATGCTATGAAGAAACCGACACTGCCTACGTCTTCCTCTGGGTGTCTGTACGTCATCACGTTTTGAATGGAATCGATTGCACAATCACAGCCACTATAAAAGAACAAAACGTAGAGGTACCTCCCTTTCTCGTCGCGCGCCTGAAGCGTGAAGGACATCGGACTTGCCTCATTCCAAATCGTTGTCTAACCAGCAATATTTCTCTGGTCATGTTTTTACTCGTTATAGTTGTTAAAAACATCATAATGTAGTTAATTTGAACCGTTTTATAGCAATTTATATCCGTTTAGTGCGATTCTGAGGAATTTATTTGTCGTGCACTTTCTAGCTTTGGGAACGTTTCGGGGTCTCGGTCGTTGTTAGTGGACATTTCGAAGGACAGAGGACATCTATCGACCAAAAGAAGATTACAACATAGAAAGGATACATTGCCCAAGAATCTGATGGAAGAACAGCTCAAAGTAAGCAATATTTAATATGATAAATCGTTGTTCTGTCGAAATATTTTAAACGCATATTTCGCCATTTTGTTTGTTATCGCGTCACTTGGCGAACCCTGTATTGAAAAGTAAGGATAATTTTAAAAATGTAAGTCAGCGGTTGCATTAAGAACTAATTTGTCTTTCGATTCCTGTCAACCCTGTATTTTTTAGTCAAGTATATGATTAGCTTTCAATTAAACTAGATCACTCTGAAAGATGACGTCAGACATTTTGAGGCTTGATTTCCTAGTATTTTCATTGTGTAACCACGGTTTTGTATGGCTAAATATGCACCTTTTCGAACAAACTGTATATGTATGTTGTAAAATGATGTTACAGGAGTGTCATCGGAAGAATTCTGAGAAGGTTAGTGAAAAAATTAATATATTTTGGCGGTGATTACGTTATAGCGCTCTTTGGCTGGAATCGATGCTCTGGTAACGTTTTCACATGTGGTATGCTAACTTATCGATTTATTGTGTTTTCGCTGTAAAACGCTTAGAAAATCTGAAATATTGTCTGGAATCACAAGATCTGGGTCTTTCCATTGCTATGCTTTGTCTATTCTTATGAAATGTTTTATTAAGAGTAAATTGGTCATACACGTTGCTCTCTATAGTAATTCTAGTCGTCTTGTGATGGTCGGTGCAATTGTAAACTGTGATTTCTACCTGAAATATGCACTTTTTTCTAACAAAACCTATCCTATACCATAAATATGTTATCAGACTGTCATCTGATGAGGTTTTTTATAGGTTATTGGCTATCAATATCTTAGTTTAGCCGAATTGGTGATAGCTACTGGTGGAGAGAAAAAATGGTGGACAAAGAAATTGTGTATTTTGCTAACGTGTTTAGCTAATAGATTTACATATTTTGTCTTCCCTGTAAAACATTTTAAAAATCTGAAATGGTGGCTTTATTCACAAGATCTGTATCTTTCATCTGGTGTCTTGGACTTGTGATTTAATGATATTTAGATGCTACTATCTACTTGTGAAGCTATGCTAGCTATGCTAATCAGTGTGTGGGGGGATGGGGGGTGATCCCGGACCCGGGGTAGAGGCTCGTTAGAGGTTAATGCAACCGCTGTGTCAGATTTCAAAAAATCTTTACCGAAAAAGCACACCATGCAATAATCTGAGTGCAGCGCTCAGAGCCCAAACAAGCCAAAGAGATATCTGCCATGTTGTGGAGTCAAAGTCAGAAATAGCATTATACATATTCACTTACCTTTGATCTTCATCAGAATGCACTCCCAGGAATCCCAGTTCCACAAATGTTTGATTTGTTCGATAAAGTCAATAATTTGTCCGAAAACCACCTTTTGTTCGCGCGTTTAGTACACAATACAAACTGACGACACGCTGGCAAGTCCAGGCGAAAGTTCAGACAAAGTCATATTTCAGTTTGTAGAAACATGTCAAACTAAGTATAGAATCAATCTTTAGGATGTTTATACCATAAATCTTCAATAATGTTCCAACCGGAGAATTCCTTTGTCTTCAGAAATGCAATGGAACGCAAGCTACCTCATGTGAATGCGCGTGACCAGCTCGTGGCACTCTGCAAGACCTCAATCCCCTCTCATTCCCCCCTCCTTTATAGTATAAGCATCAAACAAGGTTCTAAAGACTGTTGACATCTAGTGGAAGCCTTAGGAAGTGCAATATGACCCAATTTCCACTATCTTGGATAGGCAAAGAGTTGAAACACTACAAACCTCAGATTTCCTGGTTGGGTTTTTCCTCAGGTTTTTGCCTGCCATATGAGTTCTGTTATACTCAATCATTCAAACAGTTTTAGAAACTTCAGTGTTTTCTATCCAAATCGACTAATAATATGCATTATCTAGCTTTTAGGACAGAGTAGCAGGCAGTTTACTCTGGGCACCTTTTTATCCAAGCTACTCAATACTGCCCTCCTGTCCCAAAGAAGTTAAGTTGAATGGATTAACCTCAGTAAGTGTGGTCAATGTTTAAGCCATAGCCCCAGAGAATCCAATGTAAGATAAATATTGTACCATGTGTAGGCTAGTGCAACAGTGGTTCAGTAACCATTAATTTAGAAGGGATATCTTACGTTGGGTTCTAAAATGCCTTATCTTTAGACTGGATTGTAATTGATTGGGCCAAAAGGAAGTAACCTATTTCTCTGGAGAAGCGTGCTTAGAACAGTCATAACATGCTCCATATGAGGGTCATTATCGAACAAATCAAGCATTTATTGTGGACCTGGGATTCCTGGGATTCCTGGGAGTGCATTCTGATGAAGATCATCAAAGGGAACATTTATCATGTCATTTCTGGTTTATGTTGACTCCAAAATGGCGGTTAATTTTATTATATTTTTGAGTGCTGTCTCAGATTATTGCATGGTTTGCTTTTTCCGTAAAGTTTTTTTGAAATCTGACACAGCGGTTGCATTAACTTCTAGGATAGGGGGCAGCATTTTCACTGTTGGATAAATAGTGTGGCCAATTTCAACTTCCTTCTACTCATCGCCAGAATATAAGATATGCATATTATTAGTAGATTTTGATAGAAAACACTGAAGTTTCTAAAAACTGTTTGAATCATGTCTGTGAGTATAACTAACAGAACTTATGTAGCAGGCAAAACCCCGAGGACAAACCATTCAGATTTGTTTTTTTGAGGTCACTGTCTGTTCAATGAGCTTTCATTGGGATACTAGATTTCTAAGTGACTTGTTTGCAGTTCCTACCGCTTCCACTGGATGTCACCAGTCTTTGGAAATTGGTTGAGGTTATTCCTTTGTGTAATGAAGAAGTGCGGCCATCTTGAATGAGTGTCACTTGAAGTGTACTTTTTGAGAGAGGCGCATGAACTCAAAGTAGCGTCAGTTTGTTGTCTTCCTGTATTGAACACAGATAGTCCCGTCTTCAATTTGATCGATTTATTAACGTTTAAAAATATCTACAGTTGTATTACAAAAGTAGTTTGAAATGTTTTGGCAAAGTTTACATGTAAGTTTTGAGATATTTTGTAGTGAAGTTGCGCAAATTGGAAGCTGTGTTTTTCTGGATCAAACGTGCCAAATAAATTGACATTTTTGATATATATGGACGGAATTAATCGAACAAAAGGACCAATTGTGATGTTTATGGGACGTATTGGAGTGCCAACAAAAGAAGCTCGTCAAAGGTAAGGCATGATTTATATTTTATTTCTGCGTTTTGTTTTGCGCCTGCAGGGTTGAAATATGCTACTCTCTTTGTTTACTGTTGTGCTATCATCAGATAATAGCATCTTATGCATCTTACGCCGAAAAGCCTTTTTGAAATCTGACATGTTGGCTGGATTCACAACGAGTGTAGCTTTAATTATATGTAAAACATGTATTTTTCATCAAAGTTTATGATGAGTATTTCTGTTATTTGACATGGCTCTCTGTAATTACTCCGGATATTTGAGGCATTTCTGAACATGGCGCCAATGTAAACCGAGATTTGTGGATATAAATATGCACATTATCGAACAAAACATAAATGTATTGTGTAACATGATGTCATATGAGTGTCATCTGATGAAGATGTTCAAAGGTTAGTGATTCATTTTATCTCTATTTCTGGTTTTTGTTACTACTATCTTTTGCTGGGAAAATGGCTGTGTTTTTCTGTGGCTATGTACTGAGCTAACATAATTGTTTGGTGTGCTTTCCCCGTAAATACTTTTTGAAATCAGACATGTTGGCTGGATTCACAACATGTGTAGCTTTAATTTGATGTCTTTCATGTGTGATTTCATGAAAGATAGATTTTTATAGTAATATATTTTAATTTGTCGCGCTACATTTTTTCTGGATTTTGGCCAAGTGGGACGCTACCATCCCACCTATCGTAGAGAAGTTAAGGAGAGGTATATCTATAATTCCATGTGTATAACTTGTATTATCATCTACATTTATGATGATTATTTCTGTTGAATCGATGTAGCTATGCAAAATCACTGGATGTTTTTGGAACTAGTGAATGTAACGCGCCAATGTAAACTCAGATTTTTTTTATATGAACTTTATTAAACAAAACATACATGTATTGTGTAACATGAAGTCCTATGAGTGTCATCTGATGAAGATCATCAAAGGTTAGTGATTACTTTTATCTCTTTGTGCTTTTTGTGACTCCTATATCTTTGGCTAGAAAAATGGCTGTGCTTATTGTGGTTTGGTGTGACCTAACATAATCGTTTGTGGTGCTTTCGCTGAAAAGCATATTTGAAATCGGACACTTTGGTGGGATTAACAACAAGATTACCTTTTAAAATGGTATAAAACACATGTATGTCTGAGGAATTTTAATAATGAGATTTCTGTTTTTTTAATTTGGCACCCTGCACTTTCACTGGCTGTTGTCATATCAATCCCGTTACCGGGACCTCAGCCATAAGAAGTTCATTGAGTTGACTCTTCACATGGGATGATTTCACTGATCAAAAGTGAATATCGAATGATCCCAATGATCCATCGCATCTCCCATCGCATCTCCCAAAACTGTTTAACATCTAAAATGATAGAGGAAGACAACCAAAACTTACTTTCTAGACTCAGGCTTCTATGTCTTCTCCCTGGAGCTCCTCAATGTCCACCTCTTGAACATCAGACTGAGGCCTCATCTTCACTGTCACTTTCCAACCTGGCTTGCTGTCAGGCTCAAAAAGCCTCAAATTTTCCCGGATGGCAAACAATTTTTCAACCCTTGTATTGGTCAGCCTGTTGCGTGCTTTTATGTGTGTTCCCAACCAAGGACCAGTTGCGCTCTGAGGCAGCTGATGTTGGTGGGATTTGGAGGATGATGGAGGCAACCGGGGGAAAGAGCCTTAGATCCACAAAGTCCCTTCCACCAGGTGGCTGATGAGATGTAGGCACAACTGCCATATTGCATCTCCATCCCAAAGCCCTTGCTTGGAAGTGTACTTCGCCAGACTGCCAAGAACCTTGCCCTCATCCAGGCAAAGGTGGCGTGACACGGTAGTGATGACACATAGGCCTTGTTGATCTCTGAACCAGACAGAATGCTCTTGCTGGCATCCTTGGGGTCCAACATGTATGCTGTGGCGTGTATGGCCTTCAAGCATACACGCCGCAGTTAGATTAAGCAACTCCTTTTGTAAGATATAAATGTTTTAAAAATGAGACTATTGGAAACAGGTGAAGTAACGCTCAGGAGGCTGAAGAAATTTGGCTTGTCACCCAAAACCCTGACAGACTTTTACAGATGCACAATCGAGAGCATCCTGGCTCACAGCCTGGTCTGGCAACTGCACCGCTCACAACCGCAGGGCTCTCCAGAGGGTGGTGCGGTCTGCACAACGCATCGCCGGGGGCAATGTCACAGGCAGGCCAAAAAGGACATCAACCACCCGAGCCACTGCCTGATCATACCGCTACCATCCAGAAGGCGAGGTTAGTACAGGTGCATCAAAGCTGGGACGGAGACTGAAAAACCGCTATCAAGGCCATCAGACTGCTAAACAGCAATCACTAACTCGGAGGCTGCTGCCTACATTGAGACCCAATCACTGGCCACTTAATAAATGGATCACTCGTCACTTTATACAATGCACTCTAAATAATTCCACTTTAATTATGTTTACATAACTTACATTACTCATATCACGTGTGTATATACTGTACTTTATACCATCTATTGCACCTTGCCTATGCCGCTCGGCCAACGCTTATCCATATACGTACATATTCTCATTCACCCTTTTAGATTTGTGTGTATTAGGTAGTTGTTGGAGGAATTGTTAGATTACTTGTAAGATATTACTGCACTGTCGGACCTAGAGGCACAAGCATTTCGTTACACTCGCATTAACATCTGCTAACCATGTGGATGTGACATATTCAAATTTGATTTGAGGCTCAAGCAAGCTAAAACCCACATGGTAGCAAAAACTAATTAGCAGAAATTGTTAACGAGTTAGAAATGATTTAAACACACTTTGCTGTAGGCTACTATTTACTAGTTAACAAAAAATGTGTCATATAAAATATATTCACCTCACCCAGTATTGTAATCAACTTACCAGAAAGCATGTCCTTGGCTCAGACAGTAGTGTGGGCTCCATGCGCACTATTGATATGCTATTTTCTTGAGAATCAAAAGAATGCACTGTGCGTGCAGAGGGTTGCAATTCCATTGAATTGGGGATAGTATAATCAAAATGTGTTCCCACAAAAAAAGGTTCACTGTTACGGTAACTTTTTTAAATGAATTTAAGCAAAATTCCCAGGCTTAACTTCCCATGGAAAATGTATGGAAGTTTACCGGAGAGTTTCCGACCCTCTGCAACCCTAATCCACTGTCACGAGCCGTGGAAGCCGAAGACAGCGGCCTCCCGCAAAGCAGTCTACACTCCCAACGAGAGGCCTGGCGCGGCTACAGTATCGCCGCCCTGGAGCCTGATCTTCCAGGAAGCTGTGCCTGCTACTCCTTCGCCCTACGATTTCGAAGTCGGTCGGCAACCTTCTGTCCTTGCTCTGAATCGAGCGGGGCTTCTCATGCTGGTGCTGGTAAAACTCAAGTTTCCCTGTATTAAAATCACCGGCCAAGAGAAACACTGCCTCTGGATGTGCATTTTCTTGTTTGTTTATGGCCCTAAGACAGATTTGTTTCAGTGTGGTCTTGGTACCAGCATTGATTTGTGGTAGTAGATGGACGGCTACGAAAAATATACATACTCTCTTGGTAAATCGATGGTCAAAGACGTGTGTTTTATTAGAGGACACTATCATGGTTGGTGACTGGTTCTGTTTGTTTTGAAGGGCCTATTGAGTGGAGGATTAAAAGGGCAAATTACAGTTGACTCCCTGTTTACTGTACAGTGGACCAACAGCAGTTTTCACATTGGTATGAGTCACTTCCTGTCTTACCTTTTCCAGTCAAAATTATTAGTCAGTGGCCCACTCACTTCCTATTAACACTGGGGGGGATAGGCCAGTTTTTGCAAAGGTTCGAGCAGAAGATTTCGGGGAAACTTTCCGTACAGTGTTTTCACATAGTGGCACTGCTTATGTAAGACAAGTGTAACTTAATCTGCAACTGCAGAAGTATTATTTTATGTGGGTGTGTATATATAAAACCCAGAACAATGAGTGATTGTAGTAGGGATGTGCGCTGATATATGTAGGCCCATTTTAACACTAAGTATTTTTCTAAATGTTATTCAAATATGCATGTGACCAATGTTCCCTAAACAGTTTTTGGCACTGAGCAAATTTCAAGTCTGCTACAGTTGAAGTCAGATGTTTACATACACCTTAGCCATTTAAACTTAGTTAACCTCTAACGAGTCACAAACCCGGATCCGGGATCCCCCCATCAAAAAAGCAGACTAGCATAGCCTAGCCTAAAGCTACAGGGATATCATATAATCAAATGTTCATGAAATCACAAGTCCAAGACACCAAATGAAAGATACAGATCTTGTGAATCCAGCCATCATTTCCGATTTTTTTAATGTTTTACAGGGAAGACAAAATATGTATTTCTATTAGCTAACCACCATAGCAAAAGACACAACTTTTTTTTGTCCACCATTTTTCCCTGCATAGGTAGCCATCACTAATTTGACCAAATAAAGATATAAATAGCCACTAACCAAGAAAAAACTTCATCAGATGACAGTCTAATAACATATTTATTGTATAGCATATGTTTTGTTAGAAAAATGTGCATATTTCAGGTATAAATCATAGTTTACCATTGCAGCCACCATCACAACTCTCACCAAAGCGACTAGAATAACTACAGAGAGCAACGTGTATTACCTAATTACTCATCATAAAACATTTCTTAAAAATACACAGCGTACAGCAATTGAAAGACACAGATCTTGTGAATCCAGACAATATTTCAGATTTTCTAAGTGTTTTACAGCGAAAACACAATATAACGTTATATTAGCTTACCACAATAGCAAACATCACAACAGCATTGATTCAAGCAAAAACATAGCGATAAGTATAAGCCACCAAAAGATATTAATTTTTTCACTAACCTTCTCAGAATTCTTCAGATGACAGTCCTGTAACATCATATTACACAATGCATATAGAGTTTGTTCGAAAATGTGCATATTTAGCGGCACAAATCGTGGTTATACAATGTGAATAGTGGCCAAAACTTCAAGAAATCTGTCCGCGCCATCTTGGAGAGGAACCTATTCTAATCGAAAACTATTCATAAACTTGACTAAAAAATACAAGTTGGACAGCAAATGAAAGATAAATTAGTTCTTAATGCAATCGCTGTGTTAGATTTTTAAAATTAACGTTACTAGACATACAGTGTGCGTTACAGCCAGACCAGTGCCGCAATAATGGCGGCCAAACACTTTTACATTTTTCCACATAAATACGGAATAACATCATAAATAGCTCTTACTTTTGGACGAGCTTCCATCAGAATCTTGGGCAAGTTGTCCTTTGTCCAAAAGAATCGTTGCTTGGTTGTAAAACGTTGTCTTCAACTTTGGAACTAGCAGCTAACATTAGCTATGTGGCCACAACATGCCCAAATCCTCAAAACGCAATACTAAGGAAATTCCGAAAATAGCAATATACTCGCATAAACTGATATAACTCGGTTTAAAATAACTTCGTTATGATGTTTCTAACACCTATATCGAATTAAATTACAGACGGACATATCTAAGGCCGATAACTGAGCGTTTCAAAATGCCATCCTGAGGTCTTGCTTTGCGCAATGACGAACGTCGAAAAGAGAGCTCCCTTCGTTTCTTGCCCTTTTATAAGGTCTGAGAGCTATGTAGAAACTCCATTCCAATTCTCATTGGTTACTGACATCCAGGGGAAGGCGGGTGCAGTTCATGTCGACCCATAGGATACATACAGAGCTTTAAACTGATCTGAGAACAGAGCCTTGTTTTCAGACCTTCGCAGTTCCTGTCATGAATTTCGCTGCAGAAAGAGTTCTGGTTCACCCACAGACATAATTCAAACGGTTTTAGAAACTAGAGATTGTTTTCTATCCAATAGTAATAATAATATGCATATTGTACGAGCAAGAATTGAGTACGAGGCAGTTTAATTTGGGAACGAATTTTTACAAAGTCGAAATGGCGCTCCCCTATTGAGAAAAGGTTTTAAGAACAAATTCTTATTTACAATTTACTAATCTAATCAATAACTAATCATAAACTTGACTAAAAAATACAGGTTGGACAGCAAATGAAAGATACATTAGTTCTTAATGCAACCGCTGTGTTAGATTTTTAAAATTAACGTTACTACGACATACAGCGTGCGTTAAAGTGAGACCGCACCGAAATTAATGGCGGAATAGTAGTTTTACATTTTTCAACAGAACAACGAATTAACATCATAAATAGTTCTTACTATTTGATGAGCTTCCATCAGAATCTTGTGCAAGTTGTCCTTTGTCCAGAAGAATCGTTGCTCGGTTGTAGATTGTCGTCTTCAACTTTGGAATTAGCAGTAAACATTAGCCATGTGGCGAAGACGTGCCCAACTCACTATAACGCAGCACAAATGAAATACCGAAAATCGCAATATACTGATATAAACTGATATAACTCGGTTTAAAATAACTACATTATGATGTTTTTAACACCTATATCGAATAAAATCAGAGCCGGATATATCTAAAGCCTATAACGAGAGCTTTTCAGAATGCAATCCTGAGGTCTGTCTTGCGTCATGGCGAACGTTGAAAAGACTGCACACCCGGTTCCAAGAGCTTTTATATGGCCTCAGATCTACCTAGCAACCCCATTCCAATTCTCACTGCTTACTGACATCTAGGGGAAGGCGCATGCAGTGCATGTCGACCCATAGATTACATGATAATTTATAAACTGACCCTGGAACAGAGCCCCCGATTTCTGATTTTTCAGTTCCTGACAGGAAGTTTGCTGCAAAATGAGTTCTGTTTTACTCACAGATATAATCCAAACGGTTTTAGAAACTAGAGAGTGTTTTCTATCCAATAGTAATAATAATATGCATATTGTACGAGCAAGAATTGAGTACGAGGCAGTTTAATTTGGGAACAAATTTTTACAAAGTCGAAATGACGCCCCCCTATTGAGAAAAGGTTTTAAGAACAAATTCTTATTTACAATGACGGCCTACCAAAAGGAAAAAGGCCTCCTGCTGGGACTGGGGCCTGGGATAAAAAATTCAAATAAAATACAATATAAATACAGAACAAAACACACATCACAACAAGAGAGACAACACAACACTACATAAAGAGAGACCTAAGACAACAACATAGCAAGGCAACAACACATGACAACACAGCATGGTAGGAACACAACATAACATCATGGTAGGAACGCAACATGGTAGCAGCACAAAACATGGTACAAACATTATTGGTGACAGACAACAGCACAAAGGGTAAGAAGGTAGAGGCAAAAAATACATCACACAAAGCAGCCACAACTGTCAGTAAGAGTGTCCATGATTGAGTCTTTGAATGAAGAGATTGAGATAAAACTGTCCAGTTTGAGTGTTTGTTGCAGCTCGTTCCAGTCGCTAGCTGCAGCGAACTGAAAAGAGGAGCGGCCCAGGGATGTTTGTGCTTTGGGGACCTTTAACAGAATGTGACTGGCAGAACGGGTGTTGTATGTGGAGGATGAGGGCTGCAGTAGATATCTCAGATAGGGGGGAGTGAGGCCTGAGAGGGTTTTATAAATAAGCATCCACCAGTGGATATACAGGGTATACAGAGATGACCAGTTTACAGATGAGTATAGAGTGCAGTGATGTGTAGAGCATTGGTGGCAAATCTGGTGGCCGAATGGTAAAGAACATCTACCCACTCAAGAGCACCCTTACCTGCCAATCTATAAATGATGTCTCCGTAATCTAGCATGGGTAGGATGGTCATCTGAATCAGGGTTAGTTTGGCAGCTGCGGGTGAAAGAGGAGCTATTACAATAGAGGAAACCAAGTCTATATTTAACTTTAGCCTGCAGTTTTGATATGTGCTGAGAGAAGGATAGTGCGCCATCTAGCCATACTCCCAAGTACTTGTATGAGGTGACTACCTCAAACTCTAAACCCTCAGAGGTAGTAATAACACCTGTGGGAGGAAGGGCATTCTTCTTACCAAACCACATGACCTTTGTTTTGGAGATGTTCAGAACAAGGTTTGGGGTAGAGAAAGCTTGGACACGAAGAAAGCTTTGTTGTAGAGCATTTAACACAAAATCCGGAGAGGGGGCAGCTGAGTATAAGACTGTATCATCAGCATATAAATGGATGAGAAACCTTCCTACTGCCTGAGCTATGTTGTTGATGTAAATTGAGAAGAGCGTGGGCCCTAGGATTGAGCCTTGGGGTACTCCTTTGGTGACAGGCATTGGCTGAGACAGCAGATTTTCTGACTTTATACACTGCACTCTTTGAGAGAGGTAGTTAGCAAACCAGCCCAAAGACCCCTCAGAGACACCAATATTCCTTAGCCGGCCCACAAGAATGGAATGTTCTACCGTATCAAAAGCTTTGGCCAAGTCAATAAAAATAGCAGCACAATATTGCTTATAATCAAGGGCAATGGTGATATCATTGAGGACCTTTAAGGTTGCAGTGACACATCCATAATCTGAGCGGAAACCAGATTGCATACCCGAGAGAATACTATAGACATGAAGGAAGCCAGTCAGTTGATTATTGACACGTTTTTCCAACACTTTGATAAACAGGGAAAAATAGAAATAGGCCTATAAAGAGTTAGGATCAGCTTTATCTCCCCCTTTAAATAGAGGACGGACCGTGGCTGCCTTCCAAGCAATGGGAACCTCCTCAGAAAGGAGAGACAGGTTAAAAAGGTTGAAGATAGGCTTGGCGATGATAGGGGCAGCAACCTTAACCTCTAACGAGCCTCTACCCCGGGTCCGGGATCACCCCCCACCCCCCCCACACACTGATTAGCATAGCTAGCATAGCTTCACAAGTAGATAGTAGCATCTAAATATCATTAAATCACAAGTCCAAGACACCAGATGAAAGATACAGATCTTGTGAATAAAGCCACCATTTCAGATTTTTAAAATGTTTTACAGGGAAGACAAAATATGTAAATCTATTAGCTAAACACGTTAGCAAAATACACAATTTCTTTGTCCACCATTTTTTCTCTCCACCAGTAGCTATCACCAATTCGGCTAAACTAAGATATTGATAGCCAATAACCTATAAAAAACCTCATCAGATGACAGTCTGATAACATATTTATGGTATAGGATAGGTTTTGTTAGAAAAAAGTGCATATTTCAGGTAGAAATCACAGTTTACAATTGCACCGACCATCACAACACGACTAGAATTACTATAGAGAGCAACGTGTATGACCAATTTACTCTTAATAAAACATTTCATAAGAATAGACAAAGCATAGCAATGGAAAGACCCAGATCTTGTGATTCCAGACAATATTTCAGATTTTCTAAGTGTTTTACAGCGAAAACACAATAAATCGATAAGTTAGCATACCACATGTGAAAACGTTACCAGAGCATCGATTCAAGCCAAAGAGAGCTATAACGTAATCATCGCCAAAATATATTAAATTTTTCACTAACCTTCTCAGAATTCTTCCGATGACACTCCTGTAACATCATTTTACAACATACATATACAGTTTGTTCGAAAATGTGCATATTTAGCCATACAAAACCGTGGTTACACAATGAAAATACTAGGAAATCAAGCCTCAAAATGTCGGACGTCATCTTTCAGAGTGATCTAGTTTAATTGAAAGCTAATCATATACTTGACTAAAAAATACAGGGTTGACAGGAATCGAAAGACAAATTAGTTCTTAATGCAATCGCTGATTTACATTTCTAAAATTATCCTTACTTTCTTATACAGCGTTCGCCAAGAGAAGCTATAACAAACAAAATGGCGTAATATGCGTTTAAAATATTTCGACAGAACAACGATTTATCATATTAAATATTCCTTACTATGAGGTGATTTTCCATCAGATTCTTGGGCAATGTATCCTTTCTTGGGTCTAATCTTCTTTTGGTCGATAGATGTCCTCTGTCCTTCGAAATATCCACTAACGATCGAACGGGACCCCGAAACGTGCCCAAAGTTTCAGAGTGCACGACAAAGAAATTCCTCAAAATCGCACTAAACGGATATAAATTGCTATAAAACGGTTCAAATTAACTACATTATGATGTTTTTAACAACTATAACGACTAAAAACATGACCGGAGAAATATCACTGTCTAAACAACCATTTGGAAGGAGGCAGGTCTGATGTCCATCTTGCGCAAGACGCATGCAGGAAGAGAATGGTACTTCCACGTTTTGTTGTTTTATAGTGGCTCTGATTGCGCAATCGACTCCATTCAAAACGTCATGACGTACTGACACCCAGAGGAAGACGTAGGCAGTGTCGGTTTCTCCATAGCATCTACTGGCACCTTAAAACCGATCCCAGATCAGGGGTAAAAATTTCTGAAATCTGACTCCCTTTCAGGAAAAGTGCTGTAGAAGTAGTTCTGTACCACTCAGAGACAAAATTCCAACGGCTATAGAAACTAGAAAGTGTTTTCTATCCAATAATAACAATAATATGCATATTGTACGATCAAGAATTGAGCACGAGGCAGTTTAATTTGGAGACCAAAAAATGCTAATGCGGAACAGCACCCCCTATAGTTGCAAGAAGTTAAAGAAGAAAGGGTCTAAACCATCTGACCCAGATGGGTTTTTTGGGTCAAGTTTAAGGAGCTCCTTTAGCACCTCGGACTCAGTGACTGCCTGTAGGGAGAAACGTTGTATCGGGGCAGGGGACAGTCGCATTAGAAGGGGTGGGAGATGAGGAAATGTTGGAAGAGCAAGGAGGCATGGCTGAGTCAAATAGGAATCCTTTACTGAGGAATGGCTTCCGTCTTGCCCCTCTACCATAAAGTCTCTATCTGGCCACTCTAGCCAAGTCTCTGTGAGGACCAAAATATCTGTGCTCATGTCATGCACCCAGATATCAAGAAGGTCCACCTTTGACATCAAACTTCATACATTGATATGTATGAATATATCAAACAGATCCCACTGTCAGATTCCACAGCAATGAAGAGAACTGAAATATTAGCTGAAGATTTAACTTCACAACTTGACGAGGCAATTCATTCTGCACCATTTCATTAGCTGTGGATGAATCAACAGATAACACTGATAATGCCCAGCTTCTGGTGTTTGTCTGATTTTATAATGAAACAAAGAAGGAATTCTGTGAGGAGCTATTGGGCTGAACAAATCTAGAACCACATACACAGGGAGAGGATATCCATGAGGCCATCAAAGGGATGAAGGGGGATAGATCTGAAGTCAGTGGGCTCCATCACCACAGATGGAGTGAAATATGAGGAGAAGATCGAAACAGTTGCATTTTTGACAGACATTACATCACACCTTAATCAACTGAATGTTAAGCTGCAGGGACAGGACAACACAGTGTGTGATATGATAACAGCAGTCTGGACTTTCCAGAAAAAATGTAAGCTTTTCAAGTATGATCTCCAGGTCCACTTCCCCAGTCTTCTAGTGCAAACGCAGGGAGACAAAGATGTTCCCAAAAATGTTGATTTCATCCAGAATCTGATGGATAATTTCAAGGCTCACTTTGAGAACTTTACTGTTGGAAGAGAACTGCTGCTGCTCATCCAGATTTCCTTCTTGGTCACAAATGTGACAAAGTTGTCAGAAGAAACAAAACAGATCTTTAGATGGGTAGATGTTGCATCACTGCAAATGTAGTTGATTGAGCTGCTCAAAAATGTGGCTTTGAAGGAGTAGGCTGGTGATTGTGACCCTATCACTTTCTGGGGAAAGATGGTGCCTGCAGCTGATGTCCCTGTTCTCAAGAAACTTGCACTATCCATCCTGACCTTGTTTGGCTCCACACACAGCTGTGAATCAGCCTTCTCCACAATTAACTTTATTAAAAACAAATACCGCACCAGGCTCCCCAATGAACACCAGCACCTGTGTCTCAGAGTTGCTCTCACACCATTTGTGCCAAAGTTCGAAGCAGGAGACAGAAAGTGTAATTTCGCTCATTTAATGCAGGGCAAGGCCTAGAGTGACATTCTGTGCATTCAGACTATTATTTTTCTTCAACTCTACTTTGTTCTCCAGAAAACATGCATTTTATTTTTAAAAATAATAAAAAAATGAATCTCGACCCACAGTGCACTTGTTGCATACACAATTATGCAACCTCTTTTGTTCTTCAGCAATGTTGATACAACATTGCACATGTTTACATTCGAAAGAAGTTGTAATTAATTACAATTCTTAGTCTAATTTAATGTACATTTTATATAACAACATGTTTCCTAAGTTGTAGACGACTATGTTTGTTACTACGCTGTACCACAGCACCGATAAAGGGTGATATCCATCCGGACCTTTGCCACCTCGGAAATTTGTGTCACTGGACCATCTCAAATAGTAGTTGAGTACCCCTGGGCTAAAGCATACAGAGTTTTGAACAGTTATGAAAATAGAACATTCCATGCTAAATAAATATATCTGGTACAAGGCCGACATTCGGACATTTCAATTAAAAAAAGACTGTCACATATTTTAGTCATATGACTAGAAATTTAAACATTTGAAATTGAAAAGTAACAATAGCCTATGATTAAAGGGTTAGGCTATACTGGGATCTCAGCATCATCATCATTATCATTATTCACATAATTCCAATTTAATCAAGTCACAATTATCAGCTTTGGTATTGACATCAGTGAGCATGCTTTCCAAGTGAGGAGAGACACATGGGTAGGCCTACCGAAGGAAAATGTCTAAAAACTCAAATGAAAACTATGAAATTCGAGCCACAGAAATCCAATGTTTATAACAACTGTCTGCCTATCCCCACACATTTTAACAGTCTAATAAGTCAGTTTGAAATCAGTATTTGTCCATCTCTCCCATTGTTCCCATTTGCAATCAAAAAATATGCCTGAGAGATTCACAAGACTATAACATTGGAAAACTGTAAAGTGCTGCCCTAGCCTGGCTGGCGAGGACACTCAGGTGAGTAATAATAGGCACACAAACTAAAGAATACTATTTTAGTATTTTATTAAGTTAAGATTCTCACCAAGTCAGACAAACAGTACAGTAGGCTATACATTGTACAAGGTAAGTATAGGCTATTTAAGAGAATTAATACAAATGTATGCTGCTAATGAACAATAACTAGGCTCAATCGATTACCTTTGAAACTATCCTCTTTGAACTGACAAATCTGAATAAATGGGTTGGATGGATGGCTTCGATTGTCCAGCATTGCTGGTCGTTCATATGCTAATAATCCAAATATTCTGCTTAAAAAGACCTAGCACTGCTACCCTCAGCATTCATTATTCTTAGAGGAGGTTAGAACAAGCAACAACCTCACCAGAGTTTCATAGCCATGGCTCAGCCCTGAAGACTAGGGGCTGATGGGGACTTGCAAATCATCTTATTTGCGGGACTGGAAAAAACCTAGCCTTTTATAAAATAATTTCCTGCAATTCTACGTCATTTTACATTACTGGAGACATTACAATAATATTTATTAATACCACACAAATGACCAAAATGACAAGATACTCCAAAATTCATCTGGAAAAATTTGCACCTAGCATACTTGGACACTTCTTCGTCAGACATACATTTCCACCCTTTCAATGACTCCAAAATCCTTATGAGACCAGAACATTAAGCACATTCTTGGAAGATTTGTTTCTGAACTTGTTTTTATTGCAATTCTTTATCATGTAGCCTACTCTTATTTATTTATTTTTTATTTTATTTTTTTAAACATGTTTTAGGCCTACTTATTTTTGCCCCATCATTTTTAGTTTTAAGGTTTTTTGTTGATAAATAAAGGTTTCTATAGTGAATGGTTGTGTTAATGGATGGTGTAAAAACTAGATAAATTGAAAATGCATTCTTTAAAATGAAAATACATGTTTTTAGCCTTCAAGCTTTATATGTTTGGGGTAAAATTGTACTTGTTGTGGCAGTGCTTTGGATTATTACTGACAATACCCCTGGGAATCTGTAGCAATACAATGATAACGCTGTGAAATAGTGGGAATGGAATGAGTTACCTGAGCAGGGGCTGGGCTGTTTTTGAGTGTTTTATAAGAGCCTCTTCGATGTTCACCGAGAGACATATTTGGATGCAAGCCATACATACCTCTTGGAAAACTGTGGTCTCTCCCAAAAGTAGTCAAAATGCTCAAAGTCCTCCAATCCACGAGAAACAGTAGGATTTAAGCCAGTAATGTAGCCAGAGGAGACAACTAAAGCGTTCCATTCCGTGACCTGTTGAGGCTCGGAAATGACAACCCACTTGCCTGTCTTCTTTAGCCTGCCTATGAGACCTCTGATGTTTTAATTGCTCCAATTTAGGAAGATTGATATTGTTTGTACCAACATGAATGACTGCTGTGTAGGCATTTGAGTGGTTCTCCTTCACAGCAGGGACCTGGGGACCTATCTCACAAACTCGGGCTCCATGGAAGCAGTGGGTCCTTGCTTCTGCGACTACCACATCCCAAGCTATGAAGCTCCATATAACAACAACCACTGGAGGCGAATGACAGGGTCGCTGCGAGCCTGTGGGATGTGCTACGCGGCTGATCCGGGGGATTACCTTCTAGGTAACCCAGGACCAGTTCCAGAGGAGCTTCCGCTGGGTGTTAAGTTGACTTGGATGGATGGTGGGAACAGCGGAGGGCCTCATCGTAGGGCCCCATTGGAGGGCTTTGGTGAAGTCAGGAGGCTCATAGCCGTAAAACAGTTAGAGACAAGAGGGCAGAGGGAGGATACGTTGGAATGGTCCTTCTCTCTTACCTGTAACTCGATTCCATTTAGCCTCCTATGGTGTAGAGAAAGACACAGTAGTCCACAGGTTCTCGTCAGTGGGATGTGTTAATACGGGAAAGTGGTATCCTCAGGGGCTACTGCAAAGGAGCAAAATCTCATGGAGCACCCTGGATTATCTCCTCGTCATTTAAAATTGTCGCACCAAAAACAGCATGGAGTCTTTAAGTGTCATTAAATAGAGCGAGACGTTCTTCTACGATTCTGTTCTGCTCTAGTAGTTCAATGATCCGGTCGTTTGAGGCATGAGTTGTTTACACTTTTCACAAGTGTATAAATCAGTAAATTCTTACTGTTTCACTATGGTGAACATATCACAGGTCTCACATTTCATGACTTTACCGTCCATCTCCGGATCCGACTCCAAATCAGAAGAATCCGACATGCTTATATTAAGGTCAGAAACAGCAGACCCGGATACAACAGCCAACCACGACTTGAGATAAGCTTTGCCAGTGACAGCCAGGTAACCTAGCTAGTCAGAGCTAGCCAGGGCTAGCCTGCTAACATTAGCTCCAGGAGACTTTAAAATCCAGCCAACACAGTGTTAAAAACAGCACCGACACCATTGTCCCAAACTAAAACACTTAAACAAATGTTTTAAAGATATACAATGTATACCTTTCTTAATTTTGTTTTACATATAAGTGTTTAAAAAAGTATCAAACACAGAAGCGCTGTATTTTTTAAATATTTTTTTAGCTAACATTACACTAGCTAACAGTACGTTTATGATCTGTGTAGTAATGTTATCTCAGAATGCCATTTCGCATTGCTAGTTATAGCCTAATGTTAGATAGCTAACTAGCTAACATTGAACCTATTTGGTTAACTTATATTGAACCTATTTGGTTAGGGAACACTTTGTCTGAGATTGCTGGTGTTGTGAAGGACAGCACTGTGACAGGGCTCAATATCCCACAGCTGGCTGGACTGGAGGATGATACGGTGCTGGTGGAAAGCTATGTACTTCAGGCCGCTAACACAGTTCAAGTAGTACCAGCACTTCAGGTGAATATAATTTTCATTGCATTGTATGAGGTTATTATTTCTATCTACACTTGGGAGGTGAATTGATGTTGTGCAGGGTTGTATCTTCTTAATTTTGGGGAGTTATTTCCTGTTTTACAGCTTCGATGCTCTGGAGCCTGGTGTTGTTGTTGCCATGGAGCGTTCGGACTCAGTCGGGACCAGGTCTCAGCTGCTGCGCAATGCTGACATCCTGCCTCCCATAGATGGTCTGCCCGTACAAGCACCACCTGGACTGGACACAGCTAGACAAACTTATGTGTTTGAGAAGATCAGGGAGTTTTGTGACCAAGAGGCTATGGACATCACATGCCCTGTGTAACGGATGTGAAATGGCTATCTAGTTAGTGGTGGTGCGCGCTAATAGCCTTTCAATCGGTGATGTCACTTGCTCTGAGACCTTGAAGTAGTGGTTCCCCTTGCTCTGCAAGGGCCGCGGCTTTTGTGGAGCGATGGGTAACGATGCTTCTTGGGAGACTGTTGTTGATGTGTGCAGAAGGTCCCTGGTTCGCGCCCGGGTCGGGGCGAGGGGACGGGCTAAAGTTGAACTGTTACACCTGCACCAAAGCCAAGTCATCAGCACTATCTGCAGTGCCTCAGATGTTTTGGTACTACTAGTGGAGAGCTCTTCTTTGTCTACAAAGACCTTTGTACTTTTGTCTCGGGCTCTCAACGAATCATCTGAGGGTGATTTGTCGACCAGCCATCATTGTCATAGAGCACTCAATCGATTCACTTCATGTTGTATTGACCTGCTCCCTTATTAATAATTGATTAAAGATTTAGTTTAAGTATAACTCTGACTTGTGTGATACGTTTGTCTCTCCTCATTTGATAGTAAATAAATTAACCACCACAGCTCTGGCACACTCAGATGAGAAATCGGAGTAGATGCTCTGAAATCGGAGTAGATGGCCAGACTGAATTTACGAACGCACCCGAAGAAGTATTTTATTTTTTAAATATTTTTTTATATATATATTTTTTTACCCCCCTTTTTCTCCCCAATTTCGTGGTATCCAATTGTTAGTAGTTACTATCTTGTCTCATCGCTACGCTAACCAAGGTCGAAAGCCATGCACAACCCAACCTAGCCGCACTGCTTCTTAACACAACGTGCATCCAACCCGGAAGCCAGCCGCACCAATGTGTCGGAGGAAACACCGTGCACCTGGCGACCTTGGTTAGCGTGCACTGCGCCCGGCCCGCCACAGGAGTCGCTGGTGCACAATGAGACAAGGATATCCCTACCGGCCAAACCCTCCCTAACCCAGATGACGCTAGGCCAATTGTGACCTCCCGGTCGCGGCCAGCTGCGACAGAGCCTGGGCGCGAACCCAGAGTCTCTGGTGGCACAGCTAGCGCTGCGATGCAGTGCCCTAGATCACTGTGCCACCCGGGAGGCACCTGGTAGTCTTTCGTTAAGAGTCTTTCGTTAAGACATGTAGCTAGCTAGCAATGAACCATAATCCCAACTCATGACCTTACTATCCTGCATGACTCTGCAGGTAGCTAACCAACCATGTTCAATGTTAGCTAGCTAACATTAGGCTATAACTAGCCAAGCAAATGGCTCTGAGATACGAATAATAAGATCATGCACTTAACGTTAGCGAGCCAGCCAGCCAGCTAATGTTAACTAGCTAGCTAACAGTACACTTTAACTGAAATGAAAAAACGTTGTCAAAATTAGAAACGTGTAATATCTGAAAATGTAGCTAACTAGACTATCTTACCCATGGTCTGAAATCGGAGTAGATAGCCAGAGTGAATTTACCAGCTAATTTACATCTAACAACAGTTGTCGCAGTGAAATTCTATTGAAATGGATACTTGCATAGTGGAGTCTTTTGTTAAGACATGTAGCTAGCTAGCTAAACAATGAACCATAATTCCAACTCATGACGTTACTACCCTGCATGAATCTGTAGGTAGCTAACCAACTAGGTTCAATTTTAGCTAGCTAACATTAGGCTATAAGTAGCCAAGCAAATGGCTCTGAGATACGAATAATAAGATAATACACGTAGCTAACAGTACACTTTAACTTGAAATGAAAACGACTTTGTCAAAATTAGAAATGTATAATATCTGAAAATGTAGCTAAATAATCAAGATACTCTCTGGCTTTATCCTGAGAGGGAACTTCCTGTCAAATGCTTGAATAATACTCTTATAAACTGGAAAATGAGCTCTGACTGATCCTTGGAACAGGTTTTTTTCTGTAAACATCACACCCATTGTTCTTAGTGGCCGGGGCATTAAACATATTACAGTATTGTGTATGTGTGAAGACATCATGTAAAATGTGTTGGTGACTATTGTGTTGATCAAGGGGCTATTGTATTGGGGCCTATGGTGATGGGTACCTGTACACCTGTACCCCGTTGTCCAACTTCCTTGACCAGTGAGAATTGTGATGGGCTTGTCAGGATGGAACAATTTTTTTGTGATGGAACTTGTTATTTCACATGCAGTGTGTCTGCATTTGTATTTGGGGCATCTGGGTACAGTGGGACTTAGAGGTACCCAGCTTCACGGCTTCATTGCTCCAGACCACCACAAGGGGGAGTTAGAGCACTCATTATGCATTTGGGTCCCAAGGTTTTTATATGACCAATCAAATCGAGGGGTTCCAATGACAAATTTTGACGCAACAAAAATGGCTGACAAAACATTACGGTGGAACCAGATGTAAGTTGTTATAACGAGTCAAGCAAAAAATGTACAATTGAGAGGAATATGTTAGTTAATGTAGAGACAAACGTTTGTTCATATTTTTCTGTCATAATTTACAAAAATCTTTATTTAGCAAGTTATCTGACTAGCTAAATTTAGCCAGCTAGCTAGTGTTAGGAGAATGAATTTGTAATTCGTGTTGTTTAATGTTTTAGGGAGTCCTGAGAAAACCAGCAAACCAGGCTGTCTTGTGAAACAGTGGATGTAAATAATCGAGCTAGCTGAAGCATTTACTGCAAATTGAATGTACAATTGTGTAAGCTTGCCATGCAATGCAGCTGAAGTAACATAGCTAGCTAACTAGCTAACTAACTTGCTTATTGTGTAGTGGAGGATAAAAAATAACTGTATGCCTATGGATGTGTAGCTAGCTACAGTATGTAGCCGATCTGTGTATGGACCCTAAAACGTTTGGTATGAATATTAGTTCAGAATCAATCTATGAACCTCGACTATCATAGATGTTGTATCAACTTCAAGTCTGAATGGCATTAATGAAGCCTATGGATAGAGTAGAATATAATAACTTTATTGTGCCAAGGATGCAAGTCCTATATACAAATGTACTGTAGTTATTACCACGCATGAGATTCCCACATCGTAGCCTGTACATTGAATATATTCACTGATCATGTACTCTTCCTTGGCAAATAAATGTGCGGTTCAGGTATGAATCTCTGAGATATCCTTTTTCAGTCATATCAAACACCATTATTTGAATGATGCTGTGTCTGCATGAATGTATTACAATTACACACTTCAATAGTGTTTACCACTCCTGCTCCTGGGACATCAATGATTGCACATTGTAACTATGCAATAGATGAGAAACATGATTGATTTGTAATTCATATATAGAGAAAAAAAACTATGGATATCTAACTCCCTTCATCTGCATTAATCTGAGGACACAGGATAGGTGTAGTATTTCAATGAGCTACTTACTTTCAACCAGTGGAGAATGTGAAAGTGCATTATCCAGGTGTTATAAATACATAAATGCATTATAATTATGATAATTGTAATATTATAAATACAAGTTCAATCTGTACTTCAATACACATATGGTGTGCATTATAAAATGAGGAAGAAAGACGAGGTGTGGAGAGAGGTGTAGAAGACATAAAGGGAAAGAGTTAAGAACAGCGGCAGACAGCATATGATTCATGAATTACAGTGGTCCCCTAATATTCTCTCAGTTCATCACAATTGCAGTGTCTCCTAACCAGCCTTGGGCCCCCAGTTGGCCTGAAGGTTATCTTAAGAGCGGGTGAGGTGGCAATGACGGGACTGGCTTCCTCTCTCACATCAAAACATACCTGCAGACGAGAGAGCATAATTAAGCCTTGTTTTTTTTATTCTAACACGGTCAGTCATCTTAAATCAGGAGGTAAAATGCAAAACTGACCTTGGATCATTAACTCTGGGACTACTACATCTATGTCTGTATTTCAATGTAATACATCTCTTTAATAATACTTCCTGTTGACCCGACCAAGTGACATCTCACCTATGATCATGCTGTGCCTTCTGTGTCAGCCAGTTCAGATGCGGGAGGGGTTTACCAAAACAGCTGATATAACCTAGAGGATTTAAGGAGAAGAGGGAGAGGGATGAAGTGAAGAAGAGAGACTGTTATTGTGTGTGTGTGTGTGTGTGTGGTCTCACCTGGTGTCCACACTAAGTAACTACAGAGTACTTTATGCTGAAAAACAGACACATGGGGACAAACAATAGAAGATCATCTCAGCCATTTTCACTGGACTATCTGTTGCTGCCAAGTCATGATTTCCCTGGGGGTTAGCCTTGCAATAACCAAATGGTGAGACACATAGCCCTCTATATTTAAACGTTTCAGGTACACTCCGATAGGTGTCTGCATCACATACAGTGATATATGTGATGCAGACACCTATGACGCAACTTTTAAAGGAGGAATCACTGTATGTGAGGTCAAGGGTTTTATGTTTGGGCATGACACCTACTGTAACCATTGAGAATGCTTGAAGTTGTGATGGGCTGTGTGTATTGGAGGGGAGGGGAGGGGCGGGTGTTGTGGGTCTGGACAGTTCAACTCAAAAAATGCTTTAAATGAATAACCAGAGCTGTGAATTTAAAACATGCAGGGCTAATTGAATTATAACCAGACCATTCTTTGGTGATTAAAACAATATTAAAACATTAATGTTAGATTTTTATTAGGAAAACCATTTCACCCCCCATTTCTACCCCAGTTGTATATGTGTGTTTGTGTGTTTTGTGTGTGTGTGGACGTGAGGAGGGGGCTAATGTATGGGGGTTGCATCTGGGCATGCGATGTCAGGGTGGCGTCTGGGCATGATGCCTTAACCATTTCCTTAACCAGTGAGAATGCCTGAACTTCTGAGGGGTGTTTCAAAGGTCAATGATGTATAAATAAAGCACCATTATTAAGACCATATCAATTACTGACATCACAGCAGACAACATCTTGAGCATACACTCTAGGAAAATCTCCATTCAGCCAACTCTATTCCATCACTGAGAAGAAAACAACTATGAACAGCTGTAAGTATATTTTCCCACTCTGCGTGTTGTTTAAGCACATTTTAGCAATTCCATTTACCTTTGATACTTAAGTAAATTTAAAACCAAATACTTTTAGACCTTTATTTTCAATTTTACTTGAGTATTAAGGTATCTTTACTTTTACTCAAGTATGACTTTTTAGTACTTTTTACACCACTGTTCAATATAAATTTGTAACCGTTTAATAGGCTATTGCATTAATTCACCATGCATGTTTGTATGCTGCATCACTCATTCAGCCTAGGTTACAAATTTTCAAACGTTTTTAGAAAATACAATTATTTTACGTCCTAGGCTACTACTATTGTTAGTACACAATTATTGTCTAGGCTGTAAACTGCAGTGATGAAGGCTAATTTAAATAACTGCATAATTTGGTACACACAAAACCGCATAATGTCAAAGGTTTTATTTATTTTTGCTAATGTATTAAAAATGGAAAAATGGAATATCACATTAACGTAAGTATTCAGACCCTTTACTCAGTACTTTGTTGAAGCACATTTGGCAGCAATTACAACCTCGAGTCTTCTGGGGTATGACGCTACAAGCTTGGCACACTTGTATTTGGGGAGTTTCTCCCATTCTTCTCTGCAGATCCTCTCAGGCTCTGTCAGGTTGGAAAGGGAGCTTTGCTGCACAGCTATTTTCAGGGCTGTCCAGAGATGTTTGATCGGGTTCAAATCCGAGCTCTGGCTCAAGGACATTCAGAGACTTGTCCCGAAGCCACTCCTGTGTTGTCTTGGCTGTGTGCTTTGGGTCGTTGTCCTGTTGGAAGGTGAACCTTCACCCCAGTCTGAGGTCCTGAGCATTCTGGAGCAGGTTTTCATCAAGCATCTTTCTGTATATTGCTCCGTTCTTCTTTGCCTTGATCCTGACTGGTCTCCTAGTCCCTGCCGCTGAAAAACATCCCCACAGCATGATGCTGCCTCCACCATGCTTCACCATGGGATGGTGCCAGGTTTCCTCCAGACGTGACTCTTGGCATTCAGGCCAGAGAGTTCAATCTTGGTTTCATCAGAGAATCTTGTTTCTCATGGTCTGAGAGTCCTTTAGGTGTATTTTGGCAAACTCCAAGCGGGCTGTCATGTGCTAGTCACGGAGGAGTGGCTTTTGTCTGGCCACTCTACCATAAAGGCCTGATTGGTGGAGTGCTGCAGAGATGGTTGTCCTTCTGCAAGGTTCTCTCATCTCCACAGAGGAACTCTGGAGCTCTGTCAGCGTGACCATCGGGTTCTTGGTCACCTCCCTGACCAAGGCCCTTCTCCACCGATTGCTCAGTTTGGCTGGGCGGCCAGCTCTAAGAAGAGTCTTGGTGGTTCCAAACTTCTTCCATTTAAGAAGGATGGAGACCACTGTGTACTTGGGGACCTTGCTGCAGACATTTTTTCGTACCCTTCCCCAGATCTGTGCCTCATCACAATCCTGTCTCGGAGCTCTACGGCCAATTCCTTTTTTGGCTTGGTTTTTAATCTGACATGCACCATCAACTGTGGGACCTTATATAGACCGGTGTATGCCTTTCCAAATCATGTCCAATCAATTGAATTTACCACAGATGGACTCCAATCAAGTTGCAGAAACATCTCAAGGATGATCAATGAAAACAGGATGCACCTGAGCTCAATTTCGAGTCTCATAGCAAAGGGTCTGAATACTTATGTAAATAAGGTATTTCTGTTTTATATTCTTAACAAATTTGCAACAATTAAAACCATTTTTTTGGGCTTGTCATTGTCGGGTATTGTGTATAAATTGTGTGGAATTGTTAAATATTACCTGTTAAATACTGCTGCACTGTCAGATCTAGAAGCATAAGCATTTCGCTACACTCGTAATAACATCTGCTAACCATGTGTATGTGACCAATAAAATTTGATTTGATTTGAATTGATGAGGAAAACATTTTTTTAATACATTTTAGAATGAGGCTGTAACGTAACAAAATGTGGAAAAAGTGAAGGGGTCTGAATACTTTCCGAATGCACTGTGTTTCCTCATATATCCTCCAAACACCGTCTTCTCTGGCATTATCACTTAAAAACCTCTTAAGGATCCAACCCTTTTTTTCAATTTTCGCCTAAAATGACATACCCAAATCTAACTGCCTGTAGCTCAGAACCTGAAGCAAGGATATGCATATTCTTGATACCATTTGAAAGGAGTGGCGCAGCGGTCTATTGTATACTGTACTACATTGTATACTGTACTACTATGCAAGATGGTAACCCTTTACACTTGTACCCATATACAGGTTGAAAATGGCAGAAGCGCCTAAACTGGAATGTAGTGGCTGTACGGTAACATGATATAAATTACGTCAGAGCTCTGGCTCTGCGCTTCACAGGGCTGTATGGGTTTTGACTGACAGTCGTTCTGAACTTGAGAACTGCATTTGACAAGAAGTTGCCTCCATCCCTGCTGCTAACTGGGCAACTTTAGCAATTTTTCAGTTATCTAAGTAATGGAAATGCTGTAAATTAAGAGGACTCAATGTATTTTGAAAGATGAGACTTTGAGGATTATAATAAATACCGCTTTAATGTCAAACTGGCCATTCAACATCACCAGTTGTCATCATAGGCAGGTGTATGGTGAGAAACATCTCGGTCCCCAAGACAAAAACCCTGCGTTCTACCACAGATGCCTGGAGCCGACACTGTCGTAGTCCATGTGGGGTCAAACGACATCAGGAGGGCTAGCTCGGAACATTTGAAAATGGATTTTAAAGAACTGATTTTAGCATTACAAGACTCCCCAAAAAATTTCAGGTCCAGTACCATCATTGGGCAGCGGGTGTGAAAGATTCAACAGACTGCTGGCATTACACATCTGGCTAAAAGACTACTGAAGCTCTGCTGGAGTCACTTTTATTGATAACTTTGACACCTTCTGGAAACAGAAGATACTCTACAGGAATGACGGAGTCCATCCAAATCAAAGACCAGCTCATTGTGACAATGAGTCATCATAATGCTGCATCAAATGTACATGATCTTAGGGGCATTGGCAAACACAATGTTAGTAATTTAATTTATGTACCCCTAATTGCACCAAATACATCTGCTTATCCTACAGCTATTGTAAGCAGTAATCATGAGCCTATAAACCAGAGTTACACTGTTAGCACTGAGGCGGTGTGCAATAGTAGGAAGACCACTTTATGCAGCTCACCCTGCACTATCAGCTCCAATATAAATAACATGAGTAAGTCTACCTCTGACAAGCTTCCCAGTAAAGCATTAAAAACTATCAGCAACCCAGAGAAGTGCTAAAAATAAACCATATTAACATATGTAGCCTAAGAAACAAGGTCCATGAAGTCAATAACTTGCTTGTAACAGATGACATTCATATTCTGACTATCTCTGAAACTCACTTAGATAATACCTTTGATGATACATTGGTAGCAATACATGGTTATAACATCTACCGAAAAGACAGAAATGCCAATAGAGGCAGTGTTGCAGTCTATATTCAGAACCACGTTCTTGTAAAGCTTAGAGATTATCTAATGTTAAATAATGTTGAAGTAATATGGCTACAGGTTCATCTGCCTCACCTAAAGCCCATTCTTGTGGGAAGCAGCTATAGCCCACCAAGTTCTTACAGTCCATATCTGGATAATATGTGTGAAATGCTTGATAATGTATGTGATATCAACAGAGAAGTATATTTTCTGGGTGATTTAAATATTGAATGGCTATCATCAAGCTGCCCACTCAATATTTTTTTTAAACTGTAACCAGTGCCTGCAATCTGGATCAGGTTGTCAGTCAACCTACCAGGGTAATTACAAACAGCACAGAAATTATTCATCAACATGTGTTGATCACATTTTTACTAACGCTGCAGATATTTGCTTTAAAGGAGTATCCAAATCCATAGGATGTAGTGATCACAATATAATAACCATATCTAGGAAAACCAAAGTTCCTAAGGTTGGGCCTAATATACTGTATAAGAGGTCATACAAGAAGTTTTGTAGTGATTCATATGTTGATGATGTGAAGAATATTTGCTGGTCTGTGGTGTGTAATGAGGAGCAACCAGACGTTGCACTTGACGCATTTATGAAACTACTTATTCCAGTAACTAAAAAACACGCACCCATTAAGAAAATGACTGTAAAAACTGTTAAATCTCCTTGGATTGATGAGGAATTTAAAAATTGTATGGTTGAGAGGGATGAGGCAAAAGGTATGGCAGTTAAGTTAGGCAGCCCAACTGATTGGCAAACATACTGCAAAGTAAGAAATAGTGTGACTAAACTAAATAAAAATAAAAATAAACTACACTATGAAAGAAAGATAAATTATATAAAGAATGATAGTAAAAAGCTTTGGGGCACCTTAAATTAAATGTGGGAAAAAAGCCAACTCGGCTCCTTCATTTATTGAATCAGATGGCTCATTCATCACAAAGCCCACTGATATTGCACACTACTTGAATTACTTTTTCATTGGCAAGATAAGCAAACCTAGGGATGATATGCCAGCAACAAACGCTGACACTACCCATCCAAGTATATCAGACCAAATTATGAAAGACAAGAATTGTACTTTTGAATTCCATAAAGTCAGTGTGGAAGAGGTGTAAACCTTATTGTTGTCTATCAACAATGACAAGCCAGCAGGGTCTGACAATCTAGACGGATAATTACTGAGGATAATAGCAGACGATATTCCCACTCCTGTTTGCCACATCTTCAAATTAAGCCTACTAGAGAGTGTGTGCCCTCAGGCCTGGAGGGAAGCTAAAGTCATTCCGCTACCCAAGAATAGTAAAGCCCCCTTTACTGGCTCAAATAGCCTGTTACCAACCATTAGTAAACTTCTGGAAAAAAATTGTGTTTGACCAGATACAATGCTATTTTACAGTAAACAAAATTTCAGCATGCTTATAGGGAAGAACACTCAACAAGCACAGCACTTACACAAATGACTGATGATTGGCTGAGAGAAATTGATGATAAAATGATTGTGGAGGATGTCTTGTTAGACATCAGTGCAGCTTTTGACATTATTGATCATAGTCTGCTGCTGGAAAAACGTATATGTATTATTGGGGAACTGTGTTCTTCCCTATAAGCATGCTGAAATTTTGTAATCGCACAAACAAACATAGAATACTAAACTCATCTGATATACCCCCTGTGTCACGCCCTGGCCTTAGTATTCTTTGTTTTCTTTATTATTTTAGTTAGGTCAGGGTGTGACATGGGGTATGTTTGTGTTTTGGGTGTTTATTATGTTAAAGGGGGTGTTGGTTTTAGTGTATGGGTTTGTGTTGAGTGTATGTGTCTAGGATTGTCTATGGTTGAGTGTAGGTGTTTAGGAAAGTCTATGGTTGCCTGATTTGGTTCTCAATCAGAGACAGCTGGTGTCATATATGCATATATTCATATGCATAGCTCATATACAGTGGGGAGAACAAGTATTTGATACACTGCCGATTTTGCAGGTTTTCCTACTTACAAAGCATGTAGAGGTCTGTAATTTTTATCATAGGTACACTTCAACTGTGAGAGACGGAATCTAAAACAAAAATCCCGAAAATCACATTGTATGATTTTTAAGTAATTAATTTGCATTTTATTGCATGACATAAGTATTTGATCACCTACCAACCAGTAAGAATTCCGGCTCTCACAGACCTGTTAGTTTTTCTTTAAGAAGCCCTCCTGTTCTCCACTCATTACCTGTATTAACTGCACCTGTTTGAACTCGTTACCTGTATAAAAGACACCTGTCCACACACTCAATCAAACAGACTCCAACCTCTCCACAATGGCCAAGACCAGAGAGCTGTGTAAGGACATCAGGGATAAAATTGTAGACCTGCACAAGGCTGGGATGGGCTACAGGACAATAGGCAAGCAGCTTGGTGAGAAGGCAACAACTGTTGGCGCAATTATTAGAAAATAGAAGAAAATAGAAGAAGTTCAAGATGATGGTCAATCACCCTCGGTCTGGGGCTCCATGCAAGATCTCACCTCGTGGGGCATCAATGATCATGAGGAAGGTGAGGGATCAGCCCAGAACTACACGGCAGGACCTGGTCAATGACCTGAAGAGAGCTGGGACCACAGTCTCAAAGAAAACCATTAGTAACACACTACGCCGTCATGGATTAAAATCCTGCAGCGCACACAAGGTCCCCCTGCTCAAGCAGGCGCATGTCCAGGCCCGTCTGAAGTTTGCCAATGACCATCTAAATGATCCAGAGGAGGAATGGGAGAAGGTCATGTGGTCTGATGATTCAAAAATAGATATTTTTTGTCTAAACTCCACTCGCCGTGTTTGGAGGAAGAAGAAGGATGAGTACAACCCCAAGAACACCATCCCAACCGTGAAGCATGGAGGTGGAAACATCATTCTTTGGGGATGCTTTTCTGCAAAGGGGACAGGACGACTGCACCGTATTGAGGGGAGGATGGATGGGGCCATGTATTGCGAGATCTTAGCCAACAACCTCCTTCCCTCAGTAAGAGCATTGATGATGGGTCGTGGCTGGGTCTTCCAGCATGACAACGACCCGAAACACACAGCCAGGGCAACTAAGGAGTGGCTCCGTAAGAAGTATCTCAAGGTCCTGGAGTGGCCTAGCCAGTCTCCAGACCTGAACCCAATAGAAAATCTTTGGAGGGAGCTGAAAGTCCGTATTGCCCAGCGACAGCCCCGAAACCTGAAGGATCTGGAGAAGGTCTGTATGGAGGAGTGGGCCAAAATCCCTGCTGCAGTGTGTGCAAACCTGGTCAAGAACTACAGGAAACGTATGATCTCTGTAATTGCAAACAAAGGATTCTGTACCAAATATTAAGTTCTGCTTTTCTGATGTATCAAATACTTATGTCATGCAATAAAATGCGAATTAATTACTTAAAAATCATACAATGTGATTTTCGGGATTTTTGTTTTAGATTCCGTCTCTCACAGTTGAAGTGTACCTATGATAAAAATTACAGACCTCTACATGCTTTGTAAGTAGGATAATCGGCAAAATCGGCAGTGTATCAAATACTTGTTCTCCCCACTGTATCAAGCACATATATTGAGCATCATTTGGTGACTTTAGTGCCCATGGGCTGCTTAAGAGCCTGCCTGCAACCATATGATTAACACTTGCACAACACACCCCATGACTAGACATGAAACTGCTGTTGCTCAAAACACAGTTCCCCAATAATACAAAGAGCATTCTAGTCTCAGCAGATTCTAATCGCACAAACAAACATAGAATACTAAACTCATCTGATTGACTCAAGTCATTGCACACACTCACTCTATTCAGGAGACCTTTAACCCCAGTTCCCCTTATTTCACTGTTCTTTGACACACATACATTTCATCACATGAACACACACACCTCACCCCCCTCTCCTACTGGTCGGGTGCCAAGAGCAGAGGACTCTGCTGTGCACCAATGGGGCTCCTGTTCTGGCTAGAGCAGGCCCGCCTCCAACTCTTCACCGACCAGTCAGAAGAGCAGAACTACCAGAATTAACCGACATCATATTGTGTATAAAACCTAATGCACGCTCTGTTTAGGCACTCTTTTTCGGCTAGTTCCTTCTGAGCTAAATGAATGAGTCCGTGCACGTTTTGTCAGATATCTTTACATCCAATTAAACTGTCTTACTATATACCGATCCACCCTGTCCTGCGTCTTAACTTGATCTCATTTCTCTAGTAACGATTCATCAACAAATTGGTAGCAGAGGATGGTTTCTCAACCTTTGAATTCGGTCCATAGAGAGTTGATGTGAGAAAGGAGAAGTTTGAGACAGATTCCAGAAGGACGGGTGACCTGTTCACAGGAGCCATCGGGAATTCAACTCATCCCAGGAAACTGATCTAAGAGCTCGACAATTAAAGGTAAGCAGAGCCTGTTAAATCAAAAATCTGCATATTGTATTATAGAATATAACTAAATTTAAGATCAGTGACTGGGCGTGAGTATGAATTTCTGTTAAATTTGTATAAAGAACGTTAAAACAAAGGCATGGTGTAAGGATATCTGCGCTAAAAATGTATTCCAAGTAGTCTGATGAACAGTGAGGAATTAAATGTATTTTGTTTGAAATGTATTCCAAGTAGTCTGATGAACAGTGAGGAATTAAATGTATTTTGTTTGAAATGTATTCCAAGTAGTCTGATGAACAGTGAGGAATTAAATGTATTTTGTCTGAAATGTATTCCAAGTAGTCTGATGTAACAGTGAGGAATTAGGGAAATTGTGTCAGTTCAAGTTTGTATCAGTGTCCGGGACTAGAAGTTAGTGTAAGTTGAAGATGTAAGTTGTTGGCAACCTTGTACACGCCTCGGACACCCTTCTAGGTAGCATCGGAATTAAACTGAGCTTGATCATTCGGGAGCTCGTGCTGAATTGGCAAATCCGGGACAGGTTAATAACTATTTTTTAACTGGTCGCCGCTCGGTACCTAAGTCCAAGCCTGAGCTTTAATGTGGTGAGGACTTAATCCTCTTGGCCATGTTTTAAATTCTTGTGACAGGTATAACTATGTAATTGTTTGACGGTTCCACGGGGCCAACTGTTAATAAGGCTGAGTGGGATGACCGCCGAGTCATAATTTTTACCATTTGACAGCCGCTGTGCTGTGTGATTGTTTGATTTTTCCCTTTGTGCTGTTGGTATTTCCTTAAAGACTAGAATTAATCTGACAATTATCTCAGAAGCGCTCAAATTTATTAACATATTGTTCCAAAAGGATATTGCCGAAATACTTTGGGAAAGTATTTAATTAATTCGCCAAACATAAAGCTATAAAATTCTTTGTGTAAGAGGGTGAGACACAAGAGATAAGACTGTGTCGGCACCAAGAATACATCGCTGGTGTAGACCAGTGACGGGCTAAGTACACCAAGATAGTTAAAGACCCAGACATAGCTTAATGACAAAATGGCCACCACCACCGTCCCAAAACTTAAGTTAAATGAATTTTTTAGACCAAAGAATCATGGGTTGGGGCAGTACCAGCGGCGGGGAAGATGCTAGGTCGGTCATTAAGTGGCTACAAACAGAACTCATACCTAGGTATGGTCTCCCACGACAAATCCGATCTCAGGGTCTCGTGTAACGCGCCAATCAAATGTATGTGCAGGTTCGAAGTTGACTTGGGTTGAAGCCCTGCCCCTGGCGTTGATGGCCATGAGAGCCTCTCCAAGTGCAGGCACCCATCTCTCTCCTCATGAGATAATGGCTGGAAGAGTCATGCCTGGTCCACCAAGGGTGGGAGGTCATATGCCCGCCCTTGATGTACATCAAATTGTAATGTCTGATTATGTGAAAAAACTGACGGAACTCTCTGCAGCACTCTCTTCCCAGGTTCGCAAGGTCAAAGAGGGGGAGCTGCCGGGAGACACGCCACCACTGAAGGTAAAAAGTTGGTGACTGGGGTGAGGGTTAAAGTCCACAAAAGAAAGTGGCTGTAACCCAGGTGGACTGGACAGTACGAAGTGAAGGAGATTACTTCACACTCAGTTCAGGTCAAAGGTAAATCAGGCGCACCTTGGCACCACCTTACACATTGCACTCCAGCACCAATTCCTTCCAGAGCACTGACTGAAGTCAGAGCTGGTTTAAACAGCCTAAATTCGATTCCAAATGAAGACATTCCTGACTCAGGGGATGCGGCCTCAAACTCCGCCTCCCCTGAAAAAGGAACCTCGCCCAGTTAGAGGGACATTTCTCCCTCCCTGGGCAAGGCTAGGGATATCTGGCCCCTTATTTGTGATATTCCTACTGATATTTGGGGTGTCCCTGGGCACTTTCACATGGTTAATAGAACAACTATAACCGGATCCCCATGGATGTATGTCACGGACACTCTAGTCTAATTAGGTAATAACAGAGAGAAAAAAAAAAAAAAAAAAAATTATAAAACAAAAGTTATAATAAGAAACTAATATGGCTCAAATTGAGAAGGTTGAATAGAGCTGGTGGAGAGCTGTGCAGAGAATGGACAGAAGATGGCAGTATTGCGGCACTCAACGGTCTCCCAGCAAACGGGGAGCCTGTTTGAGTGCTGGGGACAGAGAAAAAACTTAAAACCAATTCGGAGTAGAGAGAATACGTTTAATAAGTTATTCAGGTTAAATTTACAGACTAATGATATTATTGTTATGGATTGGCTGACATGCGATATAAATTTAGCGAAGTTTATGGTAAGTTTACACTTTGGAATGGAGAAAGTTGAGAAGTTGATTTTACTTATACGATAGTTTTGCTGCCAAACTTAGTTGGGGTAACTAGATGTTTTGCCTAGAGGCATGAATAAGACAGTCATTTTTGGTATTATATTGGCTAGTTGCTGTGTTCTGAACACAGGTTGAGCGCTAGTAAACGCATATCTTTATTTGAACTATACTAATCTATTTGATAAAAGTACTAAACCTGTATATTTAACATTTGATAATGATTGGCAAATCCATATATTTAACCACAACTTTGAATTTAGCATTGAGTATTATAGGAGGAACGGGATAAAATTTGTACTTTCCCCACCGGGTGTGGCCGTATTAAATTATGCTAGAGAAAATTGGTTGTGTCATTTAGAGGGAAAATGTGTACATTATAGCTTTGAGATACTTTTCAAAAGTTGCTGAAAGTTATTGGTTTTTGTTTAGGTAACACCAGAGAATTCGAACAATAAGTAAACGTATTCTAAACGTGAGCTGTTTTCATTATGGGGAACAATGAACGACTCGCAACCTGGTATGGCTGGCAGGGAGTTTTTAAAGGGACAGTACACGTTTATCACAGTTGTGTTACATGAAACATCGGGGAAATTTAAAACGAATGATTTAAGGGTATTATCATAATTATTAGGTTTTGTTTTTGTGGTAAACGTTTGGGTTAAGGGGTTTTCCGTGTTCCCAGAGACAAGATATCTTAAAAGAATACACTCATATTGGAATAGGAGTTTTACTTTCTGAGTTTTATTTAGGCAAGGGACTTTGAGAAGATAAAGGGTTCTTTTGGTATGCCTAGATATGGTATGGAACACGAATGTAGGTGTAACCTTTTTGACCTATTTTCGTTGCATTTTCCGGTGACTTGATCACTCACGGGAGAATGTAGTGAGAATAATGAATTTGTGTCATTTGGGATACTAGTTTATAACTCTTGACCATAAGGTTAGCATTTGTTTTGGCCATTAGAAGATAGAGATAGGTTTATTAAGGTTATGTAAGGACTTTAGAGATTGACACTATAAGACATGTTGTTATTTTTAAATCCATTTGGGATAGATAAAGTCAAAACAGTGAGACACTTAGTTAATATTGCAAAAGAACACATAGTTGTTATTGGCTATTATTAGAAAAAGGCAGACAGATGGGTCTACCCCGCACTGTTGAGACCTTGAAGGTTTGAGAGCAGAGTGGGGAGGGGGACCAGGAAATGAGCAAGGTAGGCTGTGAAATAAGAAAGGAGAGAAAGGGTTTAACATATATAAGCAGCACAGATACATTTTAAAGTAGATAAGGCACTTGACAGAGAATTGGAAAAGAATAGATATGAATGTACGCCCAAGGGAGAATTGGATATGCGGCGAATGAAAGGGACGTTTCTATATTATAATGTACTAAGTCATTATTTAGAGTAGGTAAGGTTGATACCTGGCCAGAGCCAGGTATCAAACGGGGGAGGGGTACATTGTGGTCTAGGATAGGATGGGGCCTATTGGATAATAAACTTATTTAAAATTAAAAATTTCTAGATAAAAAATAGGCATAGAAGTTAAATATATAATCAGATAGAACAAATGAGATACTGTTTGTTAACCAAACCTGTATGTCCAGGATTCTATGCGTTGCAGGTGAATTAAAGGAGAAGGTGAATCACTCAACCTGGGGGCATATCGCACTTGGAGGGTGAGACACACTGACACTGCCGAATGATCACAGAGTTAAGGAGAAGAACTGTTTCTAATAGAGCTCGGGGATCAACTCCTTAATGAAGAATCCCTGACCCCGACCTCTCAACACTGTGTACGTTCATAGAAGTGAAAGTGTTGCTTGATCTCTGGCTGATGATGTGTTCTTTGGGAGAGGGTGGGGTTTTTACAGGACTGCTTGTAGTCCTGAGCTGTCTGATTAGGATACGATGGGGATGTTACCATCACAGTGCTGCCAGAACCACCACCAGTTCCAACGGACCAGGGTTCAGCCGGCCTCCTCCACCACTTCAAGACCAAGTCCCACGCCATAACCTAAGCTCTCCAATCTGGTACAGGTAATAAATGTAAAAGACATCTCAGATAGTGAACAATTGGGGACTGAAACTGGTTATGAGGAAAGGGAGAATATGTGGTTGGCCTATATGAGATACACAGCCAAAACACTTAATAGAAAGGACTGTGTCGTATGTGGACATGCCAGACCTATTCTGGCTGCTCACCCATTTGCCCTAAGCAATGGGAAAGGTTGGATGTGCATATTGGAAAGTTTCTATTATAATAAGCCAAATTCAACCCTGTGTAAAACTCTGAGTCTTGTGTTCCCAGAAGTCCCTCCCACAAGACACCATGGGGGGTCCCTCAACTCAACCCTCGACTTCTTGGCACTGACGGAAACATGGATTACCACTGATAACACTGCTACTCCTACTGCTCTCTCCTCGTCTGCCCACGTGTTCTCGCACACCCCGAGAGCTTCTGGTCAGCGGGGTGGTGGCACTGGGATCCTCATCTCTCCCAAGTGGACATTCTCTCTTTCTCCCCTGACCCATCTGTCTATCGCCTCCTTTGAATTCCATGCTGTCACAGTTACCAGCCCTTTCAAGCTTAACATCCTTATCATTTATCGCCCTCCAGGTTCCCTTGGAGAGTTCATCAATGAGCTTGACGCCCTGATAAGTTCCTTTCCTGAGGATGGCTCACCTCTCACAGTTCTGGGTGACTTTAACCTCCCCACGTCTACCTTTGACTCATTCCTCTCTGCCTCCTTCTTTCCACTCCTCTCCTCTTTTGACCTCACCCTCTCACCTTCCCCCCCTACTCACAAGGCAGGCAATACGCTTGACCTCATCTTTACTAGATGCTGTTCTTCCACTAATCTCATTGCAACTCCCCTCCAAGTCTCCGACCACTACCTTGTATCCTTTTCCCTCTCGCTCTCATCCAACACTTCCCACACTGCCCCTACTCGGATGGTATCGCGCCGTCCCAACCTTCGCTCTCTCTCCCCCGCTACTCTCTCCTCTTCCATCCTATCATCTCTTCCCTCTGCTCAAACCTTCTCCAACCTATCTCCTGATTCTGCCTCCTCAACCCTCCTCTCCTCCCTTTCTGCATCCTTTGACTCTCTATGTCCCCTATCCTCCAGGCCGGCTCGGTCCTCCCCTCCTGCTCCGTGGCTCGACGACTCATTGCGAGCTCACAGAACAGGGCTCCGGGCAGCCGAGCGGAAATGGAGGAAAACTCGCCTCCCTGCGGACCTGGCATCCTTTCACTCCCTCCTCTCTACATTCTCCTCTTCTGTCTCTGCTGCTAAAGCCAATTTCTACCACTCTAAATTCCAAGCATCTGCCTCTAACCCTAGGAAGCTCTTTGCCACCTTCTCCTCCCTCCTGAATCCTCCTCCCCCTCCTCCCCCCTCCTCCCTCTCTGCTGATGACTTTGTCAACCATTTTGAAAAGAAGGTCGACGACATCCGATCCTCGTTTGCTAAGTCAAACGACACCGCTGGTTCTGCTCACACTGCCCTACCCTGTGCTTTGACCTCTTTCTCCCCTCTCTCTCCAGATGAAATCTCGCGTCTTGTGACGGCCGGCCGCCCAACAACCTGCCCGCTTGACCCTATCCCCTCCTCTCTTCTCCAGACCATTTCCGGAGACCTTCTCCCTTACCTCACCTCGCTCATCAACTCATCCTTGACCGCTGGCTACGTCCCTTCCGTCTTCAAGAGAGCGAGAGTTGCACCCCTTCTGAAAAAACCTACACTCGATCCCTCCGATGTCAACAACTACAGACCAGTATCCCTTCTTTCTTTTCTCTCCAAAACTCTTGAACGTGCCGTCCTTGGCCAGCTCTCCTGCTATCTCTCTCAGAATGACCTTCTTGATCCAAATCAGTCAGGTTTCAAGACTAGTCATTCAACTGAGACTGCTCTTCTCTGTGTCACGGAGGCGCTCCGCACTGCTAAAGCTAACTCTCTCTCCTCTGCTCTCATCCTTCTAGACCTATCGGCTGCCTTTGATACTGTGAACCATCAGATCCTCCTCTCCACCCTCTCCGAGCTGGGCATCTCCGGCGTGGCCCACGCTTGGATTGCGTCCTACCTGACAGGTCGCTCCTACCAGGTGGCGTGGCGAGAATCTGTCTCCGCACCACGTGCTCTCACCACTGGTGTCCCCCAGGGCTCTGTTCTAGGCCCTCTCCTATTCTCGCTATACACCAAGTCACTTGGCTCTGTCATATCCTCACATGGTCTCTCCTATCATTGCTATGCAGACGACACACAATTAATCTTCTCCTTTCCCCCCTCTGATAACCAGGTGGTGAATCGCATCTCTGCATGTCTGGCAGACATATCAGTGTGGATGACGGATCACCACCTCAAGCTGAACCTCGGCAAGACGGAGCTGCTCTTCCTCCCGGGGAAGGACTGCCCGTTCCATGATCTCGCCATCACGGTTGACAACTCCATTGTGTCCTCCTCCCAGAGTGCTAAGAACCTTGGCGTGATCCTGGACAACACCCTGTCGTTCTCAACTAACATCAAGGCGGTGACCCGTTCCTGTAGGTTCATGCTCTACAACATTCGCAGAGTACGACCCTGCCTCACGCAGGAAGTGGCGCAGGTCCTAATCCAGGCACTTGTCATCTCCCGTCTGGATTACTGCAACTCGCTGTTGGCTGGGCTCCCTGCCTGTGCCATTAAACCCCTACAACTCATCCAGAACGCCGCAGCCCGTCTGGTGTTCAACTTTCCCAAGTTCTCTCACGTCACCCCGCTCCTCCGCTCTCTCCACTGGCTTCCAGTTGAAGCTCGCATCCGCTACAAGACCATGGTGCTTGCCTACGGAGCTGTGAGGGGAACGGCACCTCCGTACCTTCAGGCTCTGATCAGGCCCTACACCCAAACAAGGGCACTGCGTTCATCCACCTCTGGCCTGCTCGCCTCCCTACCTCTGAGGAAGTACAGTTCCCGCTCAGCCCAGTCAAAACTGTTCGCTGCTCTGGCACCCCAATGGTGGAACAAACTCCCTCACGACGCCAGGTCAGCGGAGTCAATCACCACCTTCCGGAGACACCTGAAACCCCACCTCTTTAAGGAATACCTAGGATAGGATAAAGTAATCCTTCTAACCCCCCCCCCCCCTTAAAAGAGTTAGATGCACTATTGTAAAGTGGTTGTTCCACTGGATATCATAAGGTGAATGCACCAATTTGTAAGTCGCTCTGGATAAGAGCGTCTGCTAAATGACTTAAATGTAAATGTAAATGGGTTAAGGCATATGGGGGATATTACAGCTGTATCACTGGTACAGGTAGAGGTAAAGACTATGGGAGGCTCCCTACTACTGCCTGCATCACTAATGTCACTATTAACTAGAGGTGTTGCTGATGTATGGTGGATGTGTGGACCTGCCAGGCGGTTGACCCCACATGTTGAAAGGAGATTGTCAGGGCACATGTGTTTTGGCCAGTCTGATAACACCATTGACTATTATTGAGGTTACAACTAACCAACTCCTGGGAGCTGCACATGACACAAAGGCTCGGAACCAACCCAGGAGACGGCAGAAACGTGACGCTACTTGGTCCGAGAGTACAGATAACATCCACACCAACCTGTTGGGGTCCCAATAGGGGTCCCCCACGAATTCCAGGCATTAAACAGAAATGATAATCTGTGGCATCTGATGCCCACCATTGGCCCAGCTATTGTTGATGCTAAGCAGAATGCCTGGATCAATTATATCTACTATAGTCAACAATGATTTGTTAACTACACCCACAAAGTACTTACGGGGATGGCTGAACGATTGGATGCTACCTCTCAAACCAGTAGACAAAATAGACTAGAACTGGACATGATTCTGGCCAACCAGGGAGGTGTATGTAAAATGATTGGAGAACAGTGTTGCACGTTTGTCCCTAACAATACTAGTCCGGATGGGAGCATTTCAAAAGCTCTGAGTGGGTTGGCAAGGTTATCAGTGGAGATGAAGGGTCTTGCAGGTGTGGAGGAGAGTGGACTGTTCCCCTGGCTGGGTGGTTGGTTTGGTAAGTACACTACAATGATGGTTACTGGATTTCTGACTCTAGATTTTGTTTTTCTTATGCTCGTGTGCTGTGCTGCCGGTATTATAACTTGTTTAAAGAAGTCTGTTACAGATGTGGCAAGGACCTCTGATATGATGTCGTTGGTTGATACTCCAGTAATAAAAAGTGACGGTTGTCCTCCTGTTATGAAGGTTTAAAGTTCCCGGGTGGCGACGAGCCCACCTGGTACAGGTTGTATAGAGGGATGGACCTGAGGGTTTAAAAATTTTCTCGTTTTTTGGTTAATACTGTGTGAGAAATTTATATCACGTCTAATAAGACGTGAAGAGGGGGATTTGTCATATATGCATATATTCATATGCATAGCTCATATATCAAGCACATATATTGAGCATCATTTGGTGACTTTAGTGCCCATGGGCTGCTTAAGAGCCTGCCTGCAACCATATGATTAACACTTGCACAACACACCCCATGACTAGACATGAAACTGCTGTTGCTCAAAACACAGTTCCCCAATAATACAAAGAGCATTCTAGTCTCAGCAGATTCTAATCGCACAAACAAACATAGAATACTAAACTCATCTGATTGACTCAAGTCATTGCACACACTCACTCTATTCAGGAGACCTTTAACCCCAGTTCCCCTTATTTCACTGTTCTTTGACACACATACATTTCATCACATGAACACACACACCTCACCCCCCTCTCCTACTGGTCGGGTGCCAAGAGCAGAGGACTCTGCTGTGCACCAATGGGGCTCCTGTTCTGGCTAGAGCAGGCCCGCCTCCAACTCTTCACCGACCAGTCAGAAGAGCAGAACTACCAGAATTAACCGACATCATATTGTGTATAAAACCTAATGCACGCTCTGTTTAGGCACTCTTTTTCGGCTAGTTCCTTCTGAGCTAAATTAATGAGTCCGTGCACGTTTTGTCAGATATCTTTACATCCAATTAAACTGTCTTACTATATACCGATCCACCCTGTCCTGCGTCTTAACTTGATCTCATTTCTCTAGTAACGATTCATCAACACTGGTTATTGTCTCTGATTGGGAGCCATATTTAAGGTAGCCATAGGCTTTAGGTGTTTGTGGGTAATTGTCTATGTTTGAACGTTTGTAGCCTGTGTGTGTGTGTGTGTGTGTGTGTGTGTGTGTGTGTGTGTGTGTGTGTGTGTGTGTGTGTGTGTGTGTGTGTGTGTGTGTGTGTGTGTGTGTGTGTGTGTGTGTGTGTGTGTGTGTGTGTGTGTGTGTGTGTGTGTGTGTGTGTGTGTGTGCACAACGTTTATAGCTTCACGGTCGTTTGTTTAGTTTATGTATAGTGTTCGTTTCATGTTTTCTCTCTTCTGAATAAAAGAAGATGTTCTTTTCACGCGCTGCGCCTTGGTCCTCACTCTCTTCAGTAGACGATCGTGACAGAATTACCCACCAACGGACCAAGCAGCGTGACAAGCGGCAACAGGAGCAAGGCATCAAGGATTCTTGGACATGGGAGGAGATATTGGAAGGAAAGGGACCTTGGGCACAACCGGGAGAATATCGCCTCCCTCGTGAAGAGCTGGAGGCAGCGAAAGCCGAGAGGAGGCGATATGAGGAGGCAGCACGGAGGCAAGGCTGGAAGCCCGTGAGTACTACCCAAAAATTTCTTGGGGGGGATAGGAGGTAGTGGGCCGAGGGCAGGTAGGAGACCTGCGCCCACTTCCCAGGCTTACCGTGGAGAGCGAGAGTACGGGCAGACACCGTGTTACGCAGTAGAGCGCACGGTGTCTCCTGTACGTGTGCATAGCCCGGTGCGGGTTATTCCACCTCCCCGCACTGGTAGGGCTAGATTGGGCATTGAGCCAGGTGCCATGAAGCCGGCTCAACGCGTCTGGTCTCCAGTGCGTCTCCTCGGGCCGGCTTACATGGCACCAGCCTTACGCATGGTGTCCCCGGTTCGCCTACATAGCCCGGTGCGGGTTATTCCACCTCCCCGCACTGGTCGGGCGACGGGGAGCATTCAACCAGGTAAGGTTGGGCAGGCTCGGTGCTCAAGGGAGCCAGTACGCCTGCACGGTCCGGTATTTCCGGCGCCACCTCCCCGCCCCAGTCCAGTTCCACCAGTGCCTACACCACGCACCAGGCTTCCAGTGTGTCTCCAGAGCCCTGTTCCTCCTCCACGCACTCGTCCAATGGTGCGTGTCTCCAGCCCATTACCACCAGTGCCTACGCCACGCACCAAGCCTCCTGTGCGTCTCCAGAGTCCTGTGCATCCTGTTGCTGCTCCCCGCACTAGCCTTGAAGTGCATGTCCCCAGCCCGGTACCACCAGTGCCGGCACCACGCACTAGGCCTAATGTGCGTATCCAGGGTCCAGTATGCCCTGTTCCTGCTCCCCGCACTAGCCTTGAAGTGCGTATCCCCAGCCCGGTACCACCAGTGCCGGCACCACGCACTAGGCCTAATGTGCGTATCCAGGGTCCAGTATGCCCTGTTCCTTCTCCCCGCACTAGCCTGAAGGTGCGTGTCCTTAGCCCGGTGCCTCCAGTTCCGGCACCACGCACCAGGTCTACAGTGCGCCTTATCCGGCCAGAGCCATCCGTCTCTCCAGCGCCATCTGAGCCATCCGTCTCCCCAGCGCCATCTGAGCCATCCGTCTCCCCAGCGCCATCTGAGCCATCCGTCTCCCCAGCGCCATCTGAGCCATCCGTCTCCCCAGCGCCATCTGAGCCATCCGTCTCCCCAGCGCCATCTGAGCCATCCGTCTCCCCAGCGCCATCTGAGCCATCCGTCTCCCCAGCGCCATCTGAGCCATCCGTCTCCCCAGTGCCGTTAGAGCCGCCCGTCTGTCCCGAGCCGCCAGAGCCGATCGTCAGTCAGGAGCCGCTAGAGCCATTCGTCAGTCAGGATCTGCCAGAGCCGCCAACCAGACAGGATCTGCCAGAGCCGCCAACCAGACAGGATCTGCCAGAGCCGCCAACCAGACAGGATCTGCCAGAGCCGCCAACCAGACAGGATCTGCCAGAGCCGCCAACCAGACAGGATCTGCCAGAGCCGCCAACCAGACAGGATCTGCCAGAGCCGCCAACCAGACAGGATCTGCCAGAGCCGCCAGCCAGCCATGAGCGTCCAGAGCCGTCAGCCAGCCATGAGCGTCCAGAGCCGTCAGCCAGCCATGAGCGTCCAGAGCCGTCAGCCAGCCATGAGCGTCCAGAGCCGTCAGCCAGCATGAGCGTCCAGAGCCGTCAGCCAGCCATGAGCGTCCAGAGCCGTCAGCCAGCCATGAGCGTCCAGAGCCGTCAGCCAGCCATGAGCGTCCAGAGCCGTCAGCCAGCCATGAGCAGCCAGATCCGTCAGCCAGCCATGAGCAGCCAGATCCGTCAGCCAGCCATGAGCAGCCAGATCCGTCAGCCAGCCATGAGCAGCCAGATCCGTCAGCCAGCCATGAGCAGCCAGATCCGTCAGCCAGCCATGAGCCGTACAGCCAGGATCCTCCAGAGCCGTCCAGCCAGGATCCGTTCCTTAGTCCGGAGCTGCCCCTTAGCCTGGTGCTGCCCCTTATCCTGGTGCTGCCCCTTATCCTGGTACTGCCCCTTATCCTGGTGCTGTCCCTTATCCTGGTGCTGTCCCTTATCCTGGTGCTGTCCCTTATCCTGGTGCTGCCCCTTATCCTGGTGCTGCCCCTTATCCTGGTGCTGCCCCTTATCCTGGTGCTGCCCCTTAGTCCGGTGCTGCCCCTTAGTCCGGTGCTGCCCCTTAGTCCGGTGCTGCCTCTTAGTCCGGTGCTGCCCCTTATTCCAGTGGGTTTAAGAAAGCGGGTAGTGACTATGGTGGGGTGGGGACCACGACCAGTGCCGGAGCCGCCGCCGTGGACGGACGCCCACCCAGACCCTCCCCTAGACTATGTGCTGGTGCGCCCGGAGTTCGCACCTTAAGGGGGGGGTTATGTCACGCCCTGGCCTTAGTATTCTTTGTTTTCTTTATTATTTTAGTTAGGTCAGGGTGTGACATGGGGTATGTTTGTGTTTTGGGTGTTTATTAATGTAAAGGGGGTGTTGGTTTTAGTGTATGGGTTTGTGTTGAGTGTATGTGTCTAGGATTATCTATGGTTGAGTGTAGGTGTTTAGGAAAGTCTATGGTTGCCTGATTTGGTTCTCAATCAGAGACAGCTGGTTATTGTTGTCTCTGATTGGGAGCCATATTTAAGGTAGCCATAGGCTTTAGGTGTTTGTGGGTAATTGTCTATGTTTGAACGTTTGTAGCCTGTGTGTGTGTGCACAACGTTTATAGCTTCACGGTCGTTTGTTTAGTTTATGTATAGTGTTCGTTTCATGTTTTCTCTCTTCTGAATAAAAGAAGATGTTCTTTTCACGCGCTGCGCCTTGGTCCTCACTCTCTTCAGTAGACGATCGTGACACCCTGCTCTAATGTGGATAAAGAGTTACTTGTTTAACATAACACAGAGGGTGTTCTTTAATTTAAGCCTCTGAAATATAATCCAGTTAGAATCAGGAATTCCCCAGGGTAGCTGTTTAGGCCCCTTGCTTTTTTACATTTTTACTAACAACATACCACTGACTTTGAGTAAAGCCAGAGTTTCTATGTATGTGGATGACTCAACACTATACACGTCAGCTACTACAGTGACTGAAATGACTGCAACGCTCAACAGGACGTTACTGTGTTTCTAACTGACAATGAATGGGCAACACAAACCAAAAATAAACTGATCATTTTGCACAACTTCAAAATTGAATTTCAATTAACTGAATGATGAGGATGAAGAAGGTGTTTGAATTTAGAACAATAGTGTAAAAATTGCTATTCCTCTATTCCCGGACACATCCGGGAAAATACACTTGTTTTTTTGTTACTACTCATCAGTATTACTTACTAAAACTTTTGTTACACTAAGGTTTTTATTCTAAGAAAATTAGGGTGTGGAAATTTTAGGATTATTTTGTAGCCTACTCCCAACCTGTCTTGTTGTACAGCACCCGAGTAGCACAGCGGTCTAAGACACTGCATCACAGTGCAAACTGCGTTGCTACAGACGCTGGTTCAATATTCGTGATGGCCTTCACCAAGAGGTGATGGTTCTCTCGCTCTGAAAACAGAAATAAGTCATTCTAAATAACAAACTGGCTATATTTACAAATTAGCAATAATGTCTCACCACATGTTCATGGGGTGAATGTCCTTTTTCTCACTCACTTTAGGTCATTTGAAAATGAAATTATTTACATTTACATTTAAGTCATTTAGCAGACGCTCTTATCCAGAGCGACTTACAAATTGGTGCATTCACCTTATGATATCCAGTGGAACAACCACTTTACAATAGTGCATCTAACTCTTTTAAGGGGGGGGGGGGGTTAGAAGGATTACTTTATCCTATCCTAGGTATTCCTTAAAGAGGTGGGGTTTCAGGTGTCTCCGGAAGGTGGTGATTGACTCCGCTGACCTGGCGTCGTGAGGGAGTTTGTTCCACCATTGGGGTGCCAGAGCAGCGAACAGTTTTGACTGGGCTGAGCGGGAACTGTACTTCCTCAGAGGTAGGGAGGCGAGCAGGCCAGAGGTGGATGAACGCAGTGCCCTTGTTTGGGTGTAGGGCCTGATCAGAGCCTGAAGGTACGGAGGTGCCGTTCCCCTCACAGCTCCGTAGGCAAGCACCATGGTCTTGTAGCGGATGCGAGCTTCAACTGGAAGCCAGTGGAGAGAGCGGAGGAGCGGGGTGACGTGAGAGAACTTGGGAAAGTTGAACACCAGACGGGCTGCGGCGTTCTGGATGAGTTGTAGGGGTTTAATGGCACAGGCAGGGAGCCCAGCCAACAGCGAGTTGCAGTAATCCAGACGGGAGATGACAAGTGCCTGGATTAGGACCTGCGCCGCTTCCTGTTATCTCCAAAATATTGTTATTTTTTATTCAAGCCATAGAAAGTTGGTTGCAATTTAAGTTTAATCCACCAGAAAAGACAGAACAAATAATACAACAAATATTGTGGTTAAAACCTTTACTTCATACCCATCCCGGATCCGGGATCCTCCTCATCAAAAAAGCTGACTAGCATAGCCTAGCCTAACGGGACAGGGATATCATATAATATAATTTTCATGAAATCACAAGTCCAATACAGCAAATGAAAGATAAACATCTTGTGAATCCAGCCATCATTTCCGATTTTTAAAATGTTTTACAGCGAAAACACAATATGTATTTCTATTAGCTAACCACAATAGCCAAAGACCGCATATTTTCACCATGTTTCTACCGCATAGGTAGCTATCACAAAACCGACCAAATAGAGATATAATTAGTCACTAACCAAGAAACAACTTCATCAGATGACAGTCTTATAACATGTTATACAATAAATCTATGTTTTGTTTGAAAATGTGCATATTTGAGGTATAAATCATAGTTTTACATTGCAGCTACCATCAAAAATATCACCAAAGCAGCCAGAATAATTACAGGGAACAACGTGAAATACCTAAATACTCATCATAAAACATTTATGAAAAATACATGGTGTACAGCAAATGAAAGATAAACATCTTGTGAATCCAGCCAATATTTCAGATTTTTTAAGTGTTTTACAGCGAAAATACAATATAGCATTATATTAGCTTACCACAATAGCCAAACACAAACGCATTTATTCACCGCATAGATAGCATTCGCTAAAACCAGCAAAAGATATAAAATGAATCACTAACCTTGAACAACTTCATCAGATGACAGTCTTATAACATCAGGTTATACAATACACTTATGTTTTGTTCGAAAATGTGCATATTTAGAGCTGCAAACCGTGGTTGTACATTGTGAAAATGTAGCAACATTTCCCCAGAATGTCAGGAGCTATTTTGGACACTCACCTAATCTGACCAAAGAACTCATCATAAACTTTACTAAAAAATACATGTTGTACAGCAAATGAAAGATACACTGGTTCTTAATGCAACCGCCGTGTTAGATTTTTTAAAATAACTTTACCATAACAAACAGCTTGCGTTATTGCGAGACAGCGCCCGCCAAAACGGCGGAGAATAGAAATAACATTTTCCACAGAAATACAAAATAACATCATAAATTGTTCTTACTTTTGCTGAGCTTCCATCAGAATCTTGTACAAGGAGTCCTTGGTCCAGAATAAATCGTTGTTTGGTTTTAGAATGTCCTTTTCTCCTGTCGAATTCGCGCCACAATGCTAGCCAATGTTGATGACGTTCCCAGTTTCTCTCGACGCAAAGAACGGAAAACTCCAAAAGTCCCAATAAACGTTGAATAATCTGATAAAACTCAGTTGAAAAAACCTACTTTATGATGTTATTATCACATGTATCAAATAAAATCAGAGCCGGAGATATTAGCCGTGTATACCGAACGCTTATCAGAAGACAATATGGAGGTGCTTCGCGCGCCTAGGTAGAGAAAGGAAATTCCTGACCTGCCACTCCAAAAGCTCTTGTTCGACCTCAGATCAAGCTAGACACCCCATTCCACCTTCCACTGCCTGTTGACATCTAGTGGAAGGCGTATGAAGTGCATGCATATCGATAAATATAAGCCAGTTGAATAGGCAGGCCCTGGAACAGAGCCTCGTTTTCAGATTTTTCACTTCCTGTATGGAAGTTTGCTGCAAAATGAGTTCTGTTTTACTCACAGATATAATTCAAACACTTTTAGAAACTTGAGAGTGTTTTCTATCCAATAGTAATAATAATATGCATATTGTATGATCTAGAATAGAGTACGAGGCAGTTTAATTTGGGCACGATTTTTTCCAAAGTGAAAATAGCGCCCCCCTATTGACAAGAAGATTTAAACTAAAATATACTAATTGATATAAAAAAAACGTTATCAATTAGAACCTTTAACATATGGAATGGGGAAAGTATTATTATTAACCCTGTTTATCACAAGCATACAGGCTGTGAATTATTCTGCAAACAACATTTCTAGGATGGGCTATTAGCAGGACAATATATATTGGTCATATCGGTCATGGCTCCTGAGTGGCCAGTGGTCTAAGGCACTGCATCTCAGTGCAAGAGGTGTCACTACAGTCCCTGTTTCGAATCCAGGCTGTATCACATCTGACCATGAATGGGAGTCCCATAAGGTGGCGCTCAATTGGCCCAGCGTCGTCTGGGTTAGGGGAGGGTTTGACCGGCCGGGATGTTCTTGTCCAAAACATAGGCACGGTGGGCTTTTGGTTTCTCTCCCTCTAAAAACAGAAATAAATATTTTGGCCATTATAAATATTATTTTGGCCGTTAACCACTGATTTACGGTTATTTGAAAACAAAATAATAGTTATTTTTTAAACAAGGACTTGAAAACGAGATTGCGAACTCTGCAAACAACGTTTCCAGTCCGAGAATGAGAAGGGTAAATGAGTGTAATTAATACATTTGTTCAATACATTGGAATACAAAATAAGCCATTATTATCAGGAATCAAGGTAAGACCCAGATGCAGACACGTTGAATTGACATTTAATATACCAACAGGGGCAGGCAATAGACAGGTCAAGGCAGGCAGGGGTCAGTAAACCAGAGGTGGGGCAACGGTACCGGACAGCAGACAGGCTCAGGGTCAGGGTAGACAGAGGTCAACAATCCAGAGGTGGGGCGGTACAGGTCGGCAGCCAGGGTCAGGGGCAGGCAGAGTAGTCAGGCAGGCGGGCTCAGATTCAGGACAGCCAAGGGTCAAAACCAGGAGGGCGAGAAAAAGAGAGACTGGGAAAAGCAGGAGCTGATAACAAAAGCGCTGGTTGACTTGACAAACAAGATGAACTGGCAACGGAGAAACAGAGAACACAGATATAAATACACAGGGGATAAGTGGGGAAGATGAGTGACACCTGGAGGGGGTGGAGACAATCACAAGGATGGGTGAAACAGTTCAGGTCGTGACAGTACCCCCCCTCTAGGGATGCCACCTGGCGTCCTGCCTGGGCGCACACCTGGTTGAGCGGGATGCCGGCGCTGGAATTCAGAGATGAGGCCTGCGTCCAGGATGTCCCTAGTGGAGACCCAGCTCCTCTTTTCCGGGCCATAACCCTCCCAGTCAACCAGGTACTGGAATCCCCTGCCCCGAGGTCGAACCTTCAGGAGGCGTCTCACCATGTACGCCGGTCGGCCATCGATGAGACGGGGGAGAAGGGTGGGCCTGGAAACAGGAGACAAGGGACAGTCAGACATGGTTTTAACTCTAGACACAGAAAAGGTGGGGAAAATACGGCGGGTACGGGGCAACAGAGGACGAACAGCAGAGGGGCTAATGATCTTGGAGCAGGAAAAAAAGTCTTGGCTTCCAGGGTAGTAGCAGCGTGACCTTGACCTTCTTGGATACCGATCGGTGTTGCGGAAACGAAGTGGCCTGGGCAATACCGAACCGCTCCCGGAGGTCCTGGTACTCTGCAGAGCTGGCGGGGAGGTCCGGGGCAATTTCCAAGCCCCCAGGAAGGCGTCCCGGGGCAGGCAGAACTGAACTTCAGGCAATGAGTGTGGCAGGATGGGCTCCAGCCCATGATGGCACCAGTAGCCCAGTCAATGGAGGGATTGTGTTGCTGGAGCCAAGAGAATCCCAATACCACGGGAACCTGCGGAGACTCAACCAGCAGGAATTGGATCGTCTCGCTGTGGTTCCCCGACACTCGTCGGTTGACGGGGTTGTTCTGGTGGGTGACCCGGCCTATAGAGCGCCCGTCCAGCACTCTAACACCCATGGTAATGGAGAGGGGTTGAGTGGGGATGCCCAGCTCGGACGCCAGGGTAACGTCCATGAGACTTACTTCGGCCCCCGAGTTGATAAGTACCTGGAGAGACTTGGCCTGGTCGCCGCAGGATGGCACGGAGAGGGTGGTGAGCAAGGGGAGACAAAAAAATTATGTTTAAGGCCCACCAGAGTACTCACTGCAATGAATGAGCAAGGTTTCTTGAAGGGACAGGTAGACACATAATGACCAGCAGTACCGCAATACAGACAACTCTGGGTCTCAAGTACGGGTACGCGTTCGGCTGGAGACAGCCTAGCCCTGCCGAGCTGCATTGGCTCGGGAAGAGGTGAATTGGCAGTCTCCGGAGGCTCTTGGAGGGACTCGGGTAAGCTTGGATCCTCTCGGGGACGTAGACGCCGGGGACTTCCAGAGTTCATCAGATGCAAGGTGGGATCCCTGAGTGAGCGTTGGAACCGCAATCGTTCCTCTTCTCCCTCCTACGTTCCCGTAGCCGACCATTGATCCGAATGGTTAAAGCGATGAGTGAGTCGAGATCCGTCGGAAGTTCTCAGACTGCCATCTCATCCTTTACCTCCTTCAATAGTCCGTGCAGGAACGTGTCGAACAGTGCTTCCGGGTTCCTGGTACCCTCCGCTGCTAGCGTGCGGAACTCCACCGCATACTCTGTCACACTGAGGGTGTCCTGCCGAAGCTGGTGTAACTTCTGGGCAGCCTCTCTCCCGGACACCAGAGCCTCAAACTTTTCCCACCTCCACCACGAATCCCTCCAGACTGAGGCAGATGGCGAATTGTTGCTCCCACACCGCTGTGGCCCAGGCGAGTGCCCTCCAAGACATCAGCGTAATAATGTACGTAATCTTTGAGAGGTCCGAGGAGAACGAAGAAGGCTGCAACTCGAAAATGAGGGAGCACTGGGAGAGAAAGGCCCGGCAGGTTCTGGAATCTCCATTGTAGCACTCCGGGGAGGTAAACGGGGTTCCCGGGAAACCGGGGTGACGGTGCTGCTACCAGCCGGGTTACTGAGGGGCTGGGAGGTTACCGTTGTGGTAGGCTGCCTGGTAGGCAACCCACAGAATTGCTCCCGCAATGCGGCCAATGCTAGGTCATGACGTTCGGCCAAGTCCTGGAACTCTTCCATCAAACTGCAAAGCAACTCCTCGTGTCTACTAATGATGGCTCCTTGGGAGGAGATGGCGTTGCGGAGCTGATCCAAGTCTGCTGGGTCAGTCATTGCCAGTTCATGCTATCAGGTTTCAGGTAAGACCCAAGTGCATACTGTGTAGAAGTAACCATGTTTATTGTAACAACAGGGGCAGGCAAACAACAGGTCAAGGTAGGCAGGGGTCGATAATCCAGAGTAGCAGGGCAAAGGTACAGGACGGCAGGCAGGCCCTGGGTCAGGTCAGTCAGAGGTTGGTAGTAAGAGAGAGACTGGAAAAAGCAGGAGCTGAGACACAAAACATTGATAGGTTTGAACAAACAAGACGAACTGGCACAGACAGAAAACACAGGTATAAATACCCAGGGGATAAATGGGGAAGATGGGCGACACCTGGAGGGGGGTGGAGACAAGCACAAGGACAGGTGAAACAGATCAGGGCGTGACAATACTTAATGATTTCTTCCTCAAAGAAATCTCGAGCCATGATACCTGAAAAAGGAGGCAACAGTGAATTATTGTGGAACACAAAGCAGTCCGTGAGGTGTAGGCTACAATATCTTATGTACCTTTTGCTTTGTAAATAGCTAAACTTACCATCAAAAATCAAATATGGGCCTGGTCCCTGGCGAGAAATTGCCCCCCACACATAGAGTTTGAGGGGATGCTTGGGACTCTGCTTGCTTGATATTCTTCTTTTTTTCTGTATCAATTTTGAGCAAATTGCTCAGGGGCCACGGTTGATTCGTCTGTGAAGATGGCGTCATTGAATGTCTCGCCAGCTTTGATCCATGCCTGGGCCTGCAGGACACAAGTTCTTTGTTTGTCAGACGAACCATTGGGTCGAAACTACAGAACAATACAAAACAAGAGAACACACAGGTTAATGTTCTGAAAAAAATTAATACGTACATATACATTACAAATTCAAAAGTTTGGGGTCACTTAGAAATGTCCTTGTTTTGAAAGAAAAGCTAATTTTTGTCTAGTAAAATAACATAAAATAGATCAGAAATACAGTGTAGACATTGTTAATGTTGTAAATGACTACTGTAGCTAAAAACGGCTGATTTTATATGGAATATCTACATAGGCGTACAAAGGCCCATTATCAGCAACCATCACTCCTGTGTTCCAATGACACGTTGTGTTAGCTAATCCAAGTTTATAATTTTAAAAGGCTAATTGATCATTAGAAAACCCTTTTGCAATTATGTTAGCACAGCTGAAAACTGTTGTCCTGATTGAAGAAGCAATAAAACTGTCCTTCTTTAGACTAGTTGAGTATTTTTGAATTTGTATTCCTATTTATTATGGATCCCCATTAGCTGCTGCCGAAGCAGCAACTACTCTTCCTGGGGTCCAGCAAAATTAAGGCAGCTCATACACTTTAAAAACATTACAATACATTCACAGATTTCACAACACACTTTGTGCCCCACACTTAGGCCCCTACTCCACCACTACCACATATCTACAGTACTAAATCCATGTGTATGTATAGTGCATATGTTATCGAATGTGTGTGTGTGTGTATGCATGTCTGTGCCAACATTTGTGTTGCTTCACAGTCCCCGCTGTTCCATAAGTTGTTTTATCTGTTTTTAATATTACAATTATACAATTTATAAGGCACGTATTTTGTATTTCTTACACTCGGATAATGAACTTTCAAAAAAGCTTTTCACATTCTCTACTGGTTGAAATTAAGTCTCTCGTGATGTGTCCTCAGATCAGTGCATATCTGAAACCCACCTTTATTTGCCAAGGCAGAGTACATGATCAGTGAATATATTCAATGTACAGGCTACACTGTGGGGATCTCATGCTTGGTAATAACTACATGCATACGACTTGCATCCTTGGCATAATAAAGTTATATAATATTCTACTAAATCCATATGCTTCATTGGTGCCATTCAGACTGTTTTGAAGTTGATACTACTGAGTACGATAGCTGAGGTTCATAGCTAGGTTCTGAACTAATATTTATACCAAACGTTTTAGGGTCCATACACAGATCGGCTACATACACTATGTCATGACGTTGGTCTATTTGGGTACAGCAAGCCCCATCCGCCTCTCCCTGCCTCTCCCTGCCCCCTACAACTACGCTGCTGTGGTCAGAGGGAGGTCGTAAATTCCTGAGTAGAAACCCTGCCACATGGCCACGCAGTATAGCAGAGGATACACATTCATAGAGAACAAAGGAATTTCTTCCACCTCACAGAACTTGAGGTACGAACAAATTTCATGTTCCGGAGAAAGTATAAAAAATCGGTGAAGAATCCAGCTAGGAACTGGTCCGTTTGTCACAACTTGGGAAGCTCATGGGAGACGGTGTGGCCACATTACCGTACCGCTGTTTATATAATAGCCTCAGATATTAGGTTTACATCTAATTGTTGTATAAGATGAATGAGTGAGTCTGATACTGTTTGTATAATTGTGTAATATGATTTTGGACTGTTCAATGAAGAAAAATACAATTCCCTTTTGATTTGAACTAAATCAGAGGACTGCACCTGAGCCCAGTTAGGTTCAGACATCCTGGGACAGCCCCTTTTCTGCCATTCCGAATAAAACCCAACTTTGAGAAATTATCAGCAGACCGAGCTTACCTCAATTACGAGATGGCTGAAGGTTGCAGACCATTGCTGAATCTTTTAACCATACCACGTGGTTAAACTCTTAGACTATCGATACCGACAGAATAACAACAAGTCTTTGACATTAATTACTAGTCTGCAGCTAGGAATTCGGTATCATTGAACGCGAAGAACGACAACCGCCGAAACATCCACTCTATAACGAAACGAATGAATGTCACTCTGAACTATATCCTCTAACCAAGACAGAGAGAGAGAGACGGACAAAACTCTCCAACAGAAACAAACTTTTCACCAGCGATCAAGACAACACACTGAGCGTAAATATATATATTGATTGCAATTGTTCCCGAATGAGTGAGCCTTCATGTGCAAAGGATTAGCATTTCAATTGTTATAATTATGCATTTTGTAGTGTCTCATCTCAGTTGACCCCCACTTCCCTTTGGTCTAACAAGCCGCCATGCCGGTTTAGCCCACTAGGGCCGATTCTCCTATCATTTCTTGTAACCACATTTAATTTGTTTGTTTGTTTGTTTATGCATTTCTGTGAATTACTTAGTTAGTAATAAATAAATGATTTAAGACAATTGATGTATGGATGACTCATAGTGAAGACTGGGTTCGTGCAGATAACCAACAATTTACGACGTTTGGAATGAGACTAACGTGAGGTAAAATAAATAAATCATTAATCAGAAGACTATTGATCAGATATGAAAATATCTGAAAGGTTATATTGGGAAATTATAACTTTGTAATCTGAATACTTTCCTTGGTGCCCCGACTTCCTAGTTAATTACAGTTACATGATTATTCATTTTAATCGCGTAAGACTAATTACAGGAATCTTTGATAAAAACTAAATCTTCAATTTAATGATAGTAAAGACACGACAACTACATGGCCAAAAGTACAGTTGAAGTCAGAAGTTTACATACACCTTAGCCAAATACATTTCAACTCACTTTTTCACAATTCCTGACATTTAATCCTAGTAAAAATTTCCTGACCCAGGGAGGTCAGTTAGGATCACCACTTTATTTTAAGAATGTGAAATGTCAGAACAATAGTAGAGAGAATGATTTATTTAATCTTTTATTTCTTTCATCACATTCCCAGTGGGTCAGAAGTTTACATACACTCAATTAGTATTTGGTAGCATTGCCTTTAAATTGTCAAACGTTTCGGGTAGCCTTCCACAAACTTCCCACAATAAGTTGGGTGAATTTTGGCCCATTCCTCCTGACAGAGCTGGTGTAACTGAGTCAGGTTTGTAGGTGTCCTTGCTCGCACACGCTTTTTCAGTTCTGCCCACACATTTTCTATGGGATTAAGGTCAGGGCTTTGTGATGGCCACTCCAACACCTTGACTTTGTTGTCCTTAAGCCATTTTGCCACAACTTTGGAAGTATGCTTGGGGTCATTGTCCATTTGGAAGACACATTTGCGACCAAGCTTTAACTTCAAGACTGATGTCTTGAGATGTTGCGTCAATATATCCACATAATTTTCCATCCTCATGATGCCATCTATTTTGTGAAGTGCACCAGTCACTCCTGCAGCAAAACACCCCCACAACATGATGCTGCCACCCCCGTGCTTCACGGTTGGGATGGTGTTCTTCGGCTTGCAAGCTTCCCCTTTTGCCTCCAAACATAACGATGGTTATTATGGCCAAACAGTTCTATTTTTGTTTCATCAGACCAGAGGACATTTCTCCAAAAAGTACGGCCTTTTTGTGGATGTACACACACAAACTCGTCTCCTTCCTGAGCGGTATGACGGCTGCGTGGTTCCATGCTGTTTACACTTATGTACTGTTTGTACAGATGAACGTGGTACCTTCAGGCATTTGGAAATTGCTCCCAAGGATGAACCAGACTTGTGGAGGTCTACAATTTTTTTTCTGGGGTCTTGGCTTACTTCTTTTGATTTTCCCATGTCAAGCAAAGAGGCACTGAGTTTGAAGGTAGGCCTTGAACTACATCCACAGGTTCAGCTCCAATTGACTCAAATTATGTCAATTAGCTTATCAGAAGCTTCTAAAACCATGACATCATTTTCTGGAATTTTCCAAGCTGTTTAAAGGCACAGTCAACTTAGTGTATGTTAACTTCTGACCCACTGGAATTGTGATACAGTGAATTATAAGTGAAATAATCTGTCGGTAAACAATTGTTGGAAAAATTACGTCTCATGCACAAAGTAGATCTCCTAACCGACTTGCCAAAACTATAGTTTGTTAAAAATAAATGTATGGAGTGGTTGAAAAACAAATTTTAATGACTCCAACCTAAGAGTTTTTTCAAACTTCTGACTTCAACTGTATGTGAACACCCCTTTCAAATGAGTGGATTCGGCTATTTCAACCACACCCGTTGCTGACAGGTGTATAAAAATCGAGCACAGTCATGCAATCTCCAAAGACAAACATCGGCAGTAGAATAGCCTTACTGAAGAGCTGTGACTTTTAACATGGCACTGTCATAGGATGCCACCTTTCCAACAAGTCAGTTCGTCTAATTTCTGCCTTGCTAGAGCTGTTCCGGTCAACTGTGTGTTATTGTGAAGTGGAAACATCTAGGAGCAACAAAGGCTCAGCCACAAAGTGGTAGGCCACACAAGCTCACAGAATGTGACCGCCGAGGGCTGAAGTGCGAAGAGCGTAAAAATCGTCTGTCCTCAGTTGCAACACCCACTACTGAGTTCCAAACTGCCTCTGGAAGCAAAGTCAGCAGAAGAACTGTTTGTCGGGAGGTTGATGAAATGGGTTTCCATGGCCGAGCAGCCACATACAAGCTTAAGATCACCATGCGCAATACCAAGCATCATGGTGTAAAGCTCGGACTCTGGAGCAGTGGAAATGTGTTCTCTGGAGTGATGAATCACACTTCACCATCTGGCAGTCCAACGGACGAATCTGGGTTTGGCGGATGCCAGAACTCTACCTGCCCGAATGCAGTGCCAACTGTAGGGTTTGGTGGAGGATAAATAATGGTCTAGGGCTGCTTTTCATGTTTCGGGCTAGGCCCCTTAGTTCCAGTTAAGGGAAATCTTAACGGTAATGACATTCTAGACGATTCTGTGCTTCCAACTTTGTGGCAACAACTTGGGTAGGCCCTTTCCTGTTTAGTGTGTAGATTGGAGGGAAATAAACTATTATCAATTTTAGAATAAGGCGTTAATAGTGGAAAAGGTCAAGGGGTCTGAATACTTTCACCGTAAACCAAATAATCTATTGATAAACTAAACAATGTTGTTTGCCTGCCGTGGCCTAATGCCAATATTTCCAAATTACAGTGATCCCTCGCCACTTCGCGGTTCACTTATCGCGGATTCGCTATTTCGCGGATTTTCATAATGCATTTTTTATTTTTTTTTGGTGCATTGTGCTCTGCATTCTGATTCGCTAAAAACTCACTCCCGCTTCTTGTATCAAAACATGCTACGAATTGTGCTATCATTTTGTCGTCTCATGCAGTTATGTGTACGTACATAAAACAGCTTGGCAAATTTACATTAAGTTGGCCAGGAAGGAAGGAAGGACTAACGCTTGGTCGCTTAGCAACCATGGTGCGAATGGCCACTGAACTTAAGCGAGTAGCTGAGGAATGGGACCCTTTGATGAGCCGTTCATTACAGTTCTCCAACGTAATCGATGGTGGCATGTCGGTGTACAAGGATCTTTTTGCAAAGAAGAAAAAAGAGCGACAACAGCTGCCTATCACTATGCTCTTCTCCCGAACAAACACACCTGCACCGCGGGCTTCAGAAGAAGAGAACACTGCAGAGCGCAGTCAGGATGCAGCGGCCCAGTCTGAAGAGCAGTGAAACGGCCTACACGTGAGTCACTGTATTTGTATACATGTAATAGTTGCTAATTGTAAAAAAAAAAGAAGTTTTCTATTTCGCGGATTTCACTTATCGCGGGTCATTTTCGGAACGTAACCCCCGCGATAAACGAGGGATTACTGTATACAGCAAATAAAGGGGGTTATTGGCACTATAAAAAGGTGAACGGAGGGCGTATTCCAGGAAGACTTTCACACCCGTGCAGTTTTATGACAGGTCTGATAACAGGAAACATGCCATGCGCCAAGTAAATAAATCTCAATAATTTTGTACATGCGTAGACTTCAGAAATGGAACAAGCAGAAATTTAGAAATGGAATGGTTATGAGGCACCAGGAAATTTTTGCCCAAAACCTAGTTGCCTCTGCCAGGAGGCAAGTGGATGTTCCAGCAAGAACAAATATTACTCAGTTTAATATTCTTAAATATTTGTGTGTATATACCAAATGGGAAGATAATAGAAGTGTGCTTCAGACAATATTGAGCAAGAAAATAAACTAGATGACTTTAAAATACATTTTAATCAAGGTCTTTACAAAATCAAATCTTGATTAGAAAACAGATACTGAAAAACCAAATGTCTCTAAATGAGCACAACTGAAATCAGTCATTACGTTTTCAGAGCTCATGGAGCTTAAAACATTGAATAATATTCTGATGTATAATTGAAACGGCAATGTTCTAATTGTATTTTTTTCTCCAAAAATAATCAATATCCTCTTTTCTTGTGTCTGGGTGTCTAAGTTGTACACTTCAGGGAAAACATGCCAATCAAAGCGATCGAGCACAAGACAATGTATGAACAAGAATACATTTTACAAAAGATAAAATGGTAAATTGTCCAGATCCACCAATAAACTCTTCAGGGACTATAATCCCTTTATTAGACTGGCTGAAACTCCACCAACACTGTCCAACACTTTTGGATGTGGCTACGCAAATAAAGCTTTTGATTCTTTTTGCCACCAACGTAAGTAAAGTCTCAACAAAAAATAAATGTACCGAAAAAGAAAAGAAATCTTACTTCACCTACTAACAAAAGAAAAACATACTGCCATAACTTGCAGGAATGAAAAACAGACCAAAGACAATAAAATGTCAAACTTTTAAAAAGAGAAAATAATCAATTATACAGTGTCCAACAAATCAGTTTGTGTCTCGCTGTGAGATCATCGGCGAGCAGGAGGGATCAGGAGCTGGGTAGCCGTCACAGAATCAGGAAAAAGGTTGTGATATGTCGGGAGAGGGACGTATGCCGCTGTGATCATTTTACCTGTGAAGAAAATTACAGTTAAGACAAATCATCTTCATAAACAATGACTCCATCACTGACAATTTACAGTCACCAGCCAGTTCATTAAGTACACCACGTCGGTCCCGAAAACTGATCGATCCTACATACAGTGAGTCACATTGCCGTGGCTTGCTATATAAAGCAATCAGACAGGCATCCAGTTACTTTTGATTGAACGTTAGAATGGGCAAAACGAGGGCCTAAGAGACTGAGCGTTGTATGATCGTCGGTGCCAGGCGTACCGGATCCAGTATCTCAGAAACGGCCAGCCTCCTGGGATTTTCACACACGACAAAAGACAGTCGGCGGCAGTCCTGTGGGTGAAAACAGCTCGATGAGAGGACGAAGGAGAATGGCAAGAACCGTGAGAGCTAACAGGCGGGCCACAATTGGACAAATAACAGCGCAGTACAACAGTGGTGTGCAGAATGGCATCTCGATACACACAACTCGTCGATCCTTGGGCTATTGCAGCAGAAGACCACACCGGGTTCCCCTCCTATCAGCTAAAACGCACATGTTCACCAAAACTGGACAATTGAGCAGGAAAACATTGCCTGGAATATGACAGCGAGTTCAGTTTACTTGAGTGGCCTGCACAGACCCCAGACCTCAACCCAATAGAGCCTCTTTGGAATGAGATAGAACAGGCTGTTTGCAGCATGAATGTACCACCATACAATCTGCAGAAACTGATGCCATCGTGTCAGCACAGACAAACATCCCTGTGGAAGGTTTCCGACACCTTGTACAATGCCCCCCGAAAATCCTGGCTGTTCTGGAGACAAAGGGGGATGCGATACAATACTAGATGGGTGTACCTAAAAAACTGTCCGGTGAGTGTATAATTGAGTAGCAGTCAGTCAGTTCTCTTACCTGCAAAATATCGACCATGTAATGCGTTTACTGCAGCCATGGCAGCAGGAATGGTTGGACATTTCACATACACGTTGCCCTAAAAATAAAAACAATAACTTTAATTTCTATTTAAGACTGCAACCGTTTCAAAACCATTCAACTACACTTAAGTCTTACTTCAGTGGAATTCTTATCGACGTATATGTGCACAACTCCTCCATGTTTGTTGCATTCCTCAATGACATCATGCTGAATGTCAACATCCCAGCCTGGGTCATCTTCACTGTAAAACCAGATAGGAAATCATCACCCACAAGGGACTAGTGATTGAGACCAGTATTTGGGAACAAATATCATTTTAAGGTCAAAGAAGTCTATAGTTTGTGTACTTTCATCAGCTGGCACCCCTTGGGATACAAAGATGCTGCATTGAACAACTAGATTAATAGTTCAATACTTACGACTGAGGGTTGAACATGTTAGACAGCTGGAAACAGTGTGTAGCTAGTGGCTGGGATGGCAAGTTCATAGCTGTATTCATGTTCATATTCATGTTCATGTTCATAGCAGGATTCATGGCAGCTAAAAAAAAAAAAAAGTCAAAATACATCATATCACACTAAACTAACTGAACTTTATTTATGTTTAATGTGCGTGTCAAGCCAGCCCAGTTCTGAAGCGATTCTCACAGACCAGCTCCTCGCATCATATCAACCAATCATAGTGTCTCACTGGCAAAATCAACAGATTCGATCAATGCCGGATAAAACCTGCCTTTTTCAAATAGCTCAGAGAAAACCAGCCATGGCAGTCAGATGGGTTTGTCCAATTGATCATCCTTTTATTACCTGATACAGCAGCCATGGCACCAATAGCAATGGCCCCACTCATCTGTAGGGCTTGCTGTGCAGCTGGAGGAATTTGCAGTCCCGTGCCTGAAAGATATTGGGCTCGACATTCGTACTTGTTCACACTTTATAAATCGGTTCTGAAGTGAAACAGTATAGACATTATTTCAAGATTTTCAGGCTTTACCTTCAGCCAGTCTGGCCATGAGCTGCAGGCGCCCGGTGGTGCCTAGGTCAATGCCCGTCCTCTCCAGCTCGTCGCTGTCCAGGAATGAACTGGCGGTGGAGGCATCTGTGCGCTCCGTGACATGGCCCACCTTCATGGGCCGGCCGGCCAGCTCAAACCCGTTCAACTGCTCCAGGGCCTTCTTGGCACACTCTGCGTCCGAGAACTAGAGGACACAAATGCCATTTAAATTACTTTACATGCACACTAATCAGGGTTTATACAGACACAATTTTTTTTAGGGGTGAATCAGCTTAATATTGCAGAAAGATTGTTGCTTCCATCAATGTAATTGTCTGCATAATTTCCAATCCCCCATATATTTTTGGGGGTAAAAAATAATAATAAATATATATGTAGATATATATATATATATATATATGTAGAGATATATGTATATATATATATATATACATATATCTCTACATATATATATATATATATACATACACACACACATACTTTTTCTTTTAGAATATACCTTTATTATTCCCTGCAAACCCTACCACCCTTCCCCCAATTGGAGTAAAATAATAAACAATAACACTTAGGCTTCTACCTTCAGTATATACATCTTATACATATTTTACAGACTATTATACAATAGTTACATTTTGTTTGTTTTTAGTCCTTCCTCTATTTCTGATGTCCATCCAGTTTGATTTCTATTTGTAACTGTTATTTCACAATTTCTGAACCTATATACATTTTACAGACCCCGTGTGTTTTACATTAGTTTTCTTGTTATTAGTCCCACCCTTCAGCTCCATTCAACCCCTCCCATCTATCTCCCAACACCATCCATTTTGGATTTCTATTTGCCATATATTTTTCAACTGTGCTGTGATGCTTGACAAAAGTACTGAACCTGTCTATTCTCATAGCTTCTACAGATTGTAAATAAAAAAAACATTTTTGCTAAAGTAATTATTATATTATTGATTGACTGACTTATCAAATCACCCAGCGTTAGTTCTAGGCAAATGTTGCAATTCTTCAGCCATTCCTGGACCTGTGATCAAAAACGAGCTACATATGGACAATACCAAAATATGGTATAAAAATGGTTGCAGACCATTGCTGAATCTTTTAACCATACCACGTGGTTAAACTCTTAGACTATCGATACCGACAGAATAACAACAAGTCTTTGACATTAATTACTAGTCTGCAGCCAGGAATTCGGTATCATTGAACGCGAAGAACGACAACCGCCGAAACATCCACTCTATAACGAAACGAATGAATGTCACTCTGAACTATATCCTCTAACCAAGACAGAGAGAGAGAGACGGACAAAACTCTCCAACAGAAACAAACTTTTCACCAGCGATCAAGACAACACACTGAGCGTAAATATATATATTGATTGCAATTGTTCCCGAATGAGTGAGCCTTCATGTGCAAAGGATTAGCATTTCAATTGTTATAATTATGCATTTTGTAGTGTCTCATCTCAGTTGACCCCCACTTCCCTTTGGTCTAACAAGCCGCCATGCCGGTTTAGCCCACTAGGGCCGATTCTCCTATCATTTCTTGTAACCACATTTAATTTGTTTGTTTGTTTGTTTATGCATTTCTGTGAATTACTTAGTTAGTAATAAATAAATGATTTAAGACAATTGATGTATGGATGACTCATAGTGAAGACTGGGTTCGTGCAGATAACCAACAATTTACGACGTTTGGAATGAGACTAACGTGAGGTAAAATAAATAAATCATTAATCAGAAGACTATTGATCAGATATGAAAATATCTGAAAGGTTATATTGGGAAATTATAACTTTGTAATCTGAATACTTTCCTTGGTGCCCCGACTTCCTAGTTAATTACAGTTACATGATTATTCATTTTAATCGCGTAAGACTAATTACAGGAATCTTTGATAAAAACTAAATCTTCAATTTAATGATAGTAAAGACACGACAACTACATGGCCAAAAGTACAGTTGAAGTCAGAAGTTTACATACACCTTAGCCAAATACATTTCAACTCACTTTTTCACAATTCCTGACATTTAATCCTAGTAAAAATTTCCTGACCCAGGGAGGTCAGTTAGGATCACCACTTTATTTTAAGAATGTGAAATGTCAGAACAATAGTAGAGAGAATGATTTATTTAATCTTTTATTTCTTTCATCACATTCCCAGTGGGTCAGAAGTTTACATACACTCAATTAGTATTTGGTAGCATTGCCTTTAAATTGTCAAACGTTTCGGGTAGCCTTCCACAAACTTCCCACAATAAGTTGGGTGAATTTTGGCCCATTCCTCCTGACAGAGCTGGTGTAACTGAGTCAGGTTTGTAGGTGTCCTTGCTCGCACACGCTTTTTCAGTTCTGCCCACACATTTTCTATGGGATTAAGGTCAGGGCTTTGTGATGGCCACTCCAACACCTTGACTTTGTTGTCCTTAAGCCATTTTGCCACAACTTTGGAAGTATGCTTGGGGTCATTGTCCATTTGGAAGACACATTTGCGACCAAGCTTTAACTTCAAGACTGATGTCTTGAGATGTTGCGTCAATATATCCACATAATTTTCCATCCTCATGATGCCATCTATTTTGTGAAGTGCACCAGTCACTCCTGCAGCAAAACACCCCCACAACATGATGCTGCCACCCCCGTGCTTCACGGTTGGGATGGTGTTCTTCGGCTTGCAAGCTTCCCCCTTTTGCCTCCAAACATAACGATGGTCATTATGGCCAAACAGTTCTATTTTTGTTTCATCAGACCAGAGGACATTTCTCCAAAAAGTACGGCCTTTTTGTGGATGTACACACACAAACTCGTCTCCTTCCTGAGCGGTATGACGGCTGCGTGGTTCCATGCTGTTTACACTTATGTACTGTTTGTACAGATGAACGTGGTACCTTCAGGCATTTGGAAATTGCTCCCAAGGATGAACCAGACTTGTGGAGGTCTACAATTTTTTTTCTGGGGTCTTGGCTTACTTCTTTTGATTTTCCCATGTCAAGCAAAGAGGCACTGAGTTTGAAGGTAGGCCTTGAACTACATCCACAGGTTCAGCTCCAATTGACTCAAATTATGTCAATTAGCCTATCAGAAGCTTCTAAAACCATGACATCATTTTCTGGAATTTTCCAAGCTGTTTAAAGGCACAGTCAACTTAGTGTATGTTAACTTCTGACCCACTGGAATTGTGATACAGTGAATTATAAGTGAAATAATCTGTCGGTAAACAATTGTTGGAAAAATTACGTCTCATGCACAAAGTAGATCTCCTAACCGACTTGCCAAAACTATAGTTTGTTAAAAATAAATGTATGGAGTGGTTGAAAAACAAATTTTAATGACTCCAACCTAAGAGTTTTTTCAAACTTCTGACTTCAACTGTATGTGAACACCCCTTTCAAATGAGTGGATTCGGCTATTTCAACCACACCCGTTGCTGACAGGTGTATAAAAATCGAGCACAGTCATGCAATCTCCAAAGACAAACATCGGCAGTAGAATAGCCTTACTGAAGAGCTGTGACTTTTAACATGGCACTGTCATAGGATGCCACCTTTCCAACAAGTCAGTTCGTCTAATTTCTGCCTTGCTAGAGCTGTTCCGGTCAACTGTGTGTTATTGTGAAGTGGAAACATCTAGGAGCAACAAAGGCTCAGCCACAAAGTGGTAGGCCACACAAGCTCACAGAATGTGACCGCCGAGGGCTGAAGTGCGAAGAGCGTAAAAATCGTCTGTCCTCAGTTGCAACACCCACTACTGAGTTCCAAACTGCCTCTGGAAGCAAAGTCAGCAGAAGAACTGTTTGTCGGGAGGTTGATGAAATGGGTTTCCATGGCCGAGCAGCCACATACAAGCTTAAGATCACCATGCGCAATACCAAGCATCATGGTGTAAAGCTCGGACTCTGGAGCAGTGGAAATGTGTTCTCTGGAGTGATGAATCACACTTCACCATCTGGCAGTCCAACGGACGAATCTGGGTTTGGCGGATGCCAGAACTCTACCTGCCCGAATGCAGTGCCAACTGTAGGGTTTGGTGGAGGATAAATAATGGTCTAGGGCTGCTTTTCATGTTTCGGGCTAGGCCCCTTAGTTCCAGTTAAGGGAAATCTTAACGGTAATGACATTCTAGACGATTCTGTGCTTCCAACTTTGTGGCAACAACTTGGGTAGGCCCTTTCCTGTTTAGTGTGTAGATTGGAGGGAAATAAACTATTATCAATTTTAGAATAAGGCGTTAATAGTGGAAAAGGTCAAGGGGTCTGAATACTTTCACCGTAAACCAAATAATCTATTGATAAACTAAACAATGTTGTTTGCCTGCCGTGGCCTAATGCCAATATTTCCAAATTATACAGCAAATAAAGGGGGTTATTGGCACTATAAAAAGGTGAACGGAGGGCGTATTCCAGGAAGACTTTCACACCCGTGCAGTTTTATGACAGGTCTGATAACAGGAAACATGCCATGCGCCAAGTAAATAAATCTCAATAATTTTGTACATGCGTAGACTTCAGAAATGGAACAAGCAGAAATTTAGAAATGGAATGGTTATGAGGCACCAGGAAATTTTTGCCCAAAACCTAGTTGCCTCTGCCAGGAGGCAAGTGGATGTTCCAGCAAGAACAAATATTACTCAGTTTAATATTCTTAAATATTTGTGTGTATATACCAAATGGGAAGATAATAGAAGTGTGCTTCAGACAATATTGAGCAAGAAAATAAACTAGATGACTTTAAAATACATTTTAATCAAGGTCTTTACAAAATCAAATCTTGATTAGAAAACAGATACTGAAAAACCAAATGTCTCTAAATGAGCACAACTGAAATCAGTCATTACGTTTTCAGAGCTCATGGAGCTTAAAACATTGAATAATATTCTGATGTATAATTGAAACGGCAATGTTCTAATTGTATTTTTTTCTCCAAAAATAATCAATATCCTCTTTTCTTGTGTCTGGGTGTCTAAGTTGTACACTTCAGGGAAAACATGCCAATCAAAGCGATCGAGCACAAGACAATGTATGAACAAGAATACATTTTACAAAAGATAAAATGGTAAATTGTCCAGATCCACCAATAAACTCTTCAGGGACTATAATCCCTTTATTAGACTGGCTGAAACTCCACCAACACTGTCCAACACTTTTGGATGTGGCTACGCAAATAAAGCTTTTGATTCTTTTTGCCACCAACGTAAGTAAAGTCTCAACAAAAAATAAATGTACCGAAAAAGAAAAGAAATCTTACTTCACCTACTAACAAAAGAAAAACATACTGCCATAACTTGCAGGAATGAAAAACAGACCAAAGACAATAAAATGTCAAACTTTTAAAAAGAGAAAATAATCAATTATACAGTGTCCAACAAATCAGTTTGTGTCTCGCTGTGAGATCATCGGCGAGCAGGAGGGATCAGGAGCTGGGTAGCCGTCACAGAATCAGGAAAAAGGTTGTGATATGTCGGGAGAGGGACGTATGCCGCTGTGATCATTTTACCTGTGAAGAAAATTACAGTTAAGACAAATCATCTTCATAAACAATGACTCCATCACTGACAATTTACAGTCACCAGCCAGTTCATTAAGTACACCACGTCGGTCCCGAAAACTGATCGATCCTACATACAGTGAGTCACATTGCCGTGGCTTGCTATATAAAGCAATCAGACAGGCATCCAGTTACTTTTGATTGAACGTTAGAATGGGCAAAACGAGGGCCTAAGAGACTGAGCGTTGTATGATCGTCGGTGCCAGGCGTACCGGATCCAGTATCTCAGAAACGGCCAGCCTCCTGGGATTTTCACACACGACAAAAGACAGTCGGCGGCAGTCCTGTGGGTGAAAACAGCTCGATGAGAGGACGAAGGAGAATGGCAAGAACCGTGAGAGCTAACAGGCGGGCCACAATTGGACAAATAACAGCGCAGTACAACAGTGGTGTGCAGAATGGCATCTCGATACACACAACTCGTCGATCCTTGGGCTATTGCAGCAGAAGACCACACCGGGTTCCCCTCCTATCAGCTAAAACGCACATGTTCACCAAAACTGGACAATTGAGCAGGAAAACATTGCCTGGAATATGACAGCGAGTTCAGTTTACTTGAGTGGCCTGCACAGACCCCAGACCTCAACCCAATAGAGCCTCTTTGGAATGAGATAGAACAGGCTGTTTGCAGCATGAATGTACCACCATACAATCTGCAGAAACTGATGCCATCGTGTCAGCACAGACAAACATCCCTGTGGAAGGTTTCCGACACCTTGTACAATGCCCCCCGAAAATCCTGGCTGTTCTGGAGACAAAGGGGGATGCGATACAATACTAGATGGGTGTACCTAAAAAACTGTCCGGTGAGTGTATAATTGAGTAGCAGTCAGTCAGTTCTCTTACCTGCAAAATATCGACCATGTAATGCGTTTACTGCAGCCATGGCAGCAGGAATGGTTGGACATTTCACATACACGTTGCCCTAAAAATAAAAACAATAACTTTAATTTCTATTTAAGACTGCAACCGTTTCAAAACCATTCAACTACACTTAAGTCTTACTTCAGTGGAATTCTTATCGACGTATATGTGCACAACTCCTCCATGTTTGTTGCATTCCTCAATGACATCATGCTGAATGTCAACATCCCAGCCTGGGTCATCTTCACTGTAAAACCAGATAGGAAATCATCACCCACAAGGGACTAGTGATTGAGACCAGTATTTGGGAACAAATATCATTTTAAGGTCAAAGAAGTCTATAGTTTGTGTACTTTCATCAGCTGGCACCCCTTGGGATACAAAGATGCTGCATTGAACAACTAGATTAATAGTTCAATACTTACGACTGAGGGTTGAACATGTTAGACAGCTGGAAACAGTGTGTAGCTAGTGGCTGGGATGGCAAGTTCATAGCTGTATTCATGTTCATATTCATGTTCATGTTCATAGCAGGATTCATGGCAGCTAAAAAAAAAAAAAAGTCAAAATACATCATATCACACTAAACTAACTGAACTTTATTTATGTTTAATGTGCGTGTCAAGCCAGCCCAGTTCTGAAGCGATTCTCACAGACCAGCTCCTCGCATCATATCAACCAATCATAGTGTCTCACTGGCAAAATCAACAGATTCGATCAATGCCGGATAAAACCTGCCTTTTTCAAATAGCTCAGAGAAAACCAGCCATGGCAGTCAGATGGGTTTGTCCAATTGATCATCCTTTTATTACCTGATACAGCAGCCATGGCACCAATAGCAATGGCCCCACTCATCTGTAGGGCTTGCTGTGCAGCTGGAGGAATTTGCAGTCCCGTGCCTGAAAGATATTGGGCTCGACATTCGTACTTGTTCACACTTTATAAATCGGTTCTGAAGTGAAACAGTATAGACATTATTTCAAGATTTTCAGGCTTTACCTTCAGCCAGTCTGGCCATGAGCTGCAGGCGCCCGGTGGTGCCTAGGTCAATGCCCGTCCTCTCCAGCTCGTCGCTGTCCAGGAATGAACTGGCGGTGGAGGCATCTGTGCGCTCCGTGACATGGCCCACCTTCATGGGCCGGCCGGCCAGCTCAAACCCGTTCAACTGCTCCAGGGCCTTCTTGGCACACTCTGCGTCCGAGAACTAGAGGACACAAATGCCATTTAAATTACTTTACATGCACACTAATCAGGGTTTATACAGACACAATTTTTTTTAGGGGTGAATCAGCTTAATATTGCAGAAAGATTGTTGCTTCCATCAATGTAATTGTCTGCATAATTTCCAATCCCCCATATTTTTGGGGGTAAAAAATAATAATAAATATATATGTAGATATATATATATATATATATATATATATATATATATATATATGTAGAGATATATGTATATATATATATATATACATATATCTCTACATATATCTCTACATATATATATATATATATACATACACACACACATACTTTTTCTTTTAGAATATACCTTTATTATTCCCTGCAAACCCTACCACCCTTCCCCCAATTGGAGTAAAATAATAAACAATAACACTTAGGCTTCTACCTTCAGTATATACATCTTATACATATTTTACAGACTATTATACAATAGTTACATTTTGTTTGTTTTTAGTCCTTCCTCTATTTCTGATGTCCATCCAGTTTGATTTCTATTTGTAACTGTTATTTCACAATTTCTGAACCTATATACATTTTACAGACCCCGTGTGTTTTACATTAGTTTTCTTGTTATTAGTCCCACCCTTCAGCTCCATTCAACCCCTCCCATCTATCTCCCAACACCATCCATTTTGGATTTCTATTTGCCATATATTTTTCAACTGTGCTGTGATGCTTGACAAAAGTACTGAACCTGTCTATTCTCATAGCTTCTACAGATTGTAAATAAAAAAAACATTTTTGCTAAAGTAATTATTATATTATTGATTGACTGACTTATCAAATCACCCAGCGTTAGTTCTAGGCAAATGTTGCAATTCTTCAGCCATTCCTGGACCTGTGATCAAAAACGAGCTACATATGGACAATACCAAAATAAATGATCCAATGACTCTGCCTCACAGCAAAATCTGCAGAGCTGGGAAGATTGTATCCCCCATATATACAACATTCTATTGGTTGCAAGAATTTTATATAGTAATTTAAATTGAAAATTTAGAAGTTTTGAATCCGGAGTTGTTCTGCGTATCAATTCATAAACCATGTGCCATGGAATGGGTACATCGAAAATCTCTTCCAATCTATTTGGCAATTTATATGGCACAGCTGTCAGTTTTTTGGTCCTTAAATAAAAACATATACCAATTTAATTTATCACACATTTCTTTAACCATTTTATGTTCCTTAATACAGGGCCGACATACAAGTTCCTTACTTTTTTCCCCTTCTACTAGCCTCTACCATTTTTGTGGTAACGTTACAATTAGTTGGTTGTAATTTTGGGTAGAGCAGACATTTCCATGTCTGTGTTAGCTGCATGTGACATAACTCCACCAGTCCTATTTCTGATATCATTCACAAAAATTACTTTTTTTAAACATTTCTTCGGAAAAATATATATATATTTCTTAATCAATTAGTATATTTGAGTTTAACCACAATATTTGTTGTATTATTTGTTCTGTCTTTTCAGGTGGATTAAACTGAAATTGCAACCAACTTTCTAAGGCTTGTTTAAAAAAATAACAATATTTGAGATTATTGCCTTTTCAAACAACCGAAAGTGAGCAGGTATAATCTGAATAAAGAGAAAAAGGCCATTCTTGAACATTGGTAGAAATGTCTCATCCTATTTACTAGAGAACCAGTTTGGATTTAAGTTTAACTTTTGTATGCCTTTAGTGACAGGTCTAATGCTTTAATATTTAATCATTTCTGCCCTCTGAATTAATATTTGTTTTATAAATAGGGCCTTTTAATTTTGTCTGGCTTGCTTTTCCAAATAAAATAGAATATTTTTTGTTCATATAATTTAAAAAGCAGGTCACTAGGTGTAGGAAAAACCGTAAGCAAAACCATAAGCAAATAGCTAAACTGTCATAACTAAAGAGTTAATCAGGGTGATTTTTCCACAAAGACAAATTGAAGGACTTTCTCAGGCACTTAATTATAAAATCGAGGTCCTTGAAAATTTGTAAGAGAAAAGTCCAACAAAACTGCTAAGAATAAAGCATTATGCGTTGACATTCACATTATAAAATAAGTCCAAATAAAGTTGCCACTGAAAATACAGAAACCATAATTAAAGCTGCAAGCAGCAATGCTGGGGTAGATGCTATGGGTTCACTGTGCCACCATCAGGACAAATTGGACACATTGCCCTAAGATAAGATACTTCTGTAATCAATTGAAATAAATTCATTATGAATTCCTTATATAAACTGTAACTCAGTAAAATCTTTGAAATTGTTGCATTTACATGTTTGTTCAGTACAATATGACCCCACTATGGAAAGCATTTGAACACGATGACCCCACTATGGAAAACACATGAACACGATGGCATTCTCCATTTTGCTTCTGATTTGTCTGAAGGTAACCCATTCAAACAAATGGAAGTATGGGAGGTAGTTTATGACAACTTTTTTTTTTTTTTAAGTGAGCATTCTTATATATCCTAAAAAAAGGACAGACACTTCAAAACCTGATTCCTTTGATTTTTACTGTCTTTTTTGCCAAGTATTGCATTTATCATGGATCCTAGTTAGCTGCTGCCAAAGCATTGTAAAACATTACAATACATTCACAGATTACACAGCACACAGTGTGTCCTCAGGACCCTATTCAACCACTACCACATATCTACAGTACTAAGTCCACGTGTGTGTGTGTGTGTGTGTGTGTGTGTGTGTGCCAATGTTTGTGTTGCTTCACAGTCCCCACTGGTCCATAAGGTGTTTTTTAAAAATCGAATTGTACTGCTTGCGTCAGTTACTTAATGTGGAATAGAGTTCCATGTAGTCATGGCTCTATGTGTGCCTCCCATAGCCTGTTCTGGACTTGGAGACTGAAGCATGTCTTGTGGGGTACGCATGGGTGTCCGTGTTGCCCTGTTCTGAGCCAATTGCAATTTTCCTAAGTCCTTTTTTTGTGGCACCAGACCACAAGACTGAACAGCAGTCAAGGTGCAACAAAACTAGGGCCTGTAGGACCTGCCTTGTTGATAGTGTTAAGGCAGGGCATCGCTTTATTAGATAGACTTCTCCCCATCTTAGCTACTACTGCATCAATATGTTTCGACCATGACAGTTTACAATCTAGTTACGCCAAGCAGTTTAGTCATCGCAACTTGCTCAATTTCCACATTATTTATTAAGAGACTTAGTTAAGGTTTAGGTTTTAGTGAGTGTTTTGTTCCAAATACAAAGCTTTTAGTTTGAAATATTTAGGGCTAACTTATTCCTTGCCACCATTCTGAAACTAACTGCAGCTCTTTGTTGAGTGTTGACGTGTATAGTGTTGTCATCCGTATACATAGACACTCTGGCTTTACTCAAAGTCAGTGGCATGTCGTTAGTAAACATTTTTTAAAAGGGGCCTAAACAGCTACCCTGGGGAATTCCTGATTCTAATTGGATTATATTTGAGAGGCTTCCATTAAAGAACACCCTCTGTGTTCTGCTAGACAAGTACCTCTTTATCCACATTATAGCAGGGGGTGTAAAGCCATAACATACGTTTTTCAAGCAGCAGACTATGATCAATAATGTCAAAAGCTGCACTGAAGTATAACAAAACAGCTCCCACAATCATTATATCATAAATTTCTCTCAGCCAATCAAGTCATTTGTGTAAGTGCTGTGCTTGTTGAGTGTCCTTCCCTATAAGCATGCTGAAATTCTGTTGTCAATTTGTTTACTGTAAAATAGCATTGAATCTGGTCAAACACCAATTTTTCCAGAAGTTTACTAAGGGTTGGTAACAGGCTGATTGGTCGGCTATTTGAGCCAGTAAAGGGGGCTTTACTATTCTTGGGTAGAGGAATGACTTTTAGCTTCCCTCTAGGCCTGAGAGCACACGTTCTCTAGTAGGCTTAGATTGAAGATGTGGCAAATAGGAGTTGCAATATCGTCTGCTGTTATCCTCAGTAATTTTCCATCCAGATTGTCAAACCCCGGTGGCTTGTGAATGTATGAATGTCATTCAATGCATTTCTATGGGCTATACAGTAGTAAAGGCCAAAATATAATTTTAATATACCTAAGGGGGTCCTAAAATCCAAAATCAAACAGCTAAATGATCCATGGTATGACCATGTTAAAACTCCATACGTTAGCTTAATTTATTGGTCAATTGCGGCCATATTTTAGGTACTAGTTGTAAAAATATTGCATTGGTAGAACTTTGGTTCATAGATGTGTAAGAAATTGTATAAGATACTGGTAACTTGTTTTAACCACTTCTCAACATAAGCTATACTTGGCACAACATCCACCCATCCCCCACTATACCCCCACACTTTGTACCCTATTAAGTAACCACAGACCCACACACTCAACCCTCCCCCATGAATAGGCCCCTGTTAAAACAGACGCACATGCATTCTGCTCAAGGATGAGACTTTAAGACAATGAACTGTGGGAAGGGCCAATGGAAACGTCGACATCAGGCCGAACAGGACTACCCACGACCCAGATCGACCAATCGGAAGGCCAGACTACCAGATCAACCTACTTTGCTTGTTGCCTATATAATCTGTATGAACTGTTTTAGAGGGCTCTCTTCCGACGATTCCATACGAGTCAGACAGAAGGAGCCGTGCTGCACGATTTACTAAGATATTTTTTACATATTAATAAACCGCCTTATTATATAATTATCCACCTCGTCCTATGTCTCTACTTGATCTCCTGTCTCTAGTAAACGTTTTACTAACAGATGCCACATTATGCTTCGTACAGATCGGTCATTCGGTACCGGAGGAGTAGCGTTGTGTTTTTAACAAAAAACAAGATGGCGGGAAATCCATTATGGAGGACCTTATGGGTCAGAGGCAAATGTTTATTTTGAAGGACACATATAGCAAATTTCATGATTAGGTCAAATGGGTTGAGGGGCGTGACCTTTCAAAGTTTGCATGTGAAATAGATTGTTATAACGCCATCATGTGGCCTAATGGCATGGCACAAGACGGTGTGGACCTTGGCCCACCATCATGCCAGGTTTGACCATCCTAGGCCTCATGACACGGGAATTATAATTTTTTCACCAAATTGCCAGAAGAAAAATAATGAAATAAATAATAATAATAGCTGCAAGTAACAATGCCAGGGTTCAGGATGTGAGCCCACAGTGCCACCATCAGGACAAATTTGACACATCACGCTACTTCTGTACTTCTTATAACACTTGCCAAATATCACAACTAAAACACATCATGCAATATTCCTATTTTGGACTATTTTATGCTGACTACTTTAAACGTCTTCAACCACAACTGCTAGGCACCAAATTTGGAATATAGCTTGTATGGATGCAAATCTTCAAACGCAATATTTTCCACAACTATATGGCTGCAATAAGCCAATGAGCTTGCATGAACATTTACATTTAAGTCATTTAGCAGACGCTCTTATCCAGAGCGACTTACAAATTGGACGGTTATGTCTAAGAGCACCCCCATGCAGCCAAACAACCATACTTTACAGGTTAGCTGGACATCGCCCTGAGCGCGTGCTAAATTTCATCAGTCAAACAGAGCAAGAGAAACGTGTGGCCGATGTGTATTGATGTGTATACAGGCCTCATTTGTAAAAAAAGACACCCTGTCAATAAGGTTAAATGCCCAGTGCAGTCCATAAAGTTAATTTCCTTTGTTTTATATTTCCACAGTGAGGTTGGAATAATACTATAAAAAATTATAATAATGCCCTTTTAGTGTAATAGCTGTTAGAAAATAGTGCCTGAAATTGTAGCCTGTTTTGGTGGGATGGAGTAGTAAATTAGTTAACCTGTTTGGGCTAGGGGGCCGCATTTTCACGTTTGGATGAAAAGTGTACCCATAGTAAACTGCCTGCTACTCAGTTCCAGTTGCTAATATATGCATATTATTAGTAGATTTGGATAGAAAACACTCTGAAGTGTCTAAAACTGTTTGAATGATGTCTGTGAGTATAACAGAACTCAAATCTGTTCCATCAGAACTCAAATCCAACCAGGAAGTGGGAAATCTGAGGTTTGTAGTTTTTCAACTCTTGGCCTATCGAATACACAGTGTGTATGGGGTCATACTTGTTAAGGCTTCCACTAGATGTCAACAGTCTTTAGAACCTTGTTTGATGCTTCTACTGTGAAGTGGGGGCGAATGAGAGGGGATTGAGTAAGGTCTCTCCTAGAGAACCACGAGCTGACCATGCGCGTTCACGTGAGAGTTAGCTTGAGTTCCATTGCATTTCTGAAGACAAAGGAATTCTCCTGTTGGAACATTATTGAAGATTTATGTTAAAAACATCCTAAAGATTGATTCTATACTTCGTTTGACATGTTTCTACGGACTGTAACGGAACTTTCTGACTTTGTCTGCTCCTAGTGATCGCGCGTCATGAATTTGGAATACTGGGCTAAACGCGCTAACAAAAAGGATGAACTTTATCGAACAAATCAAACATTTATTGTGGAACTGGGATTCCTGGGAGTGCATTCTGATGAAGATCATCAAAGGTAAGTGAATATTTATAATGTTATTTCTGACTTCTGTTGACACCAACATGGCGGATATCTGTTTGGGTTGTATTGGTCTCTGAGCGCCGTACTCAGATTATTGCATGGTTTGCTTTTTCCGTAAAGTTTTTTTGAAATCTGACACAGCGGTTGCATTAAGGAGAAGTATATCTTTAATTCTGTGAATAACACTTGTATCTTTTATAAATGTTTATTATGAGTATTTCTGTATGTGATGTGGATCTGTGCAAATTCACGGGATGTTTTGGAGGCAAAGCCAAATGTAAACTGAGGTTTTTGGATATAAATATGAACTTGATCGAACAAAACATGCATGTATTGTGTAACATGTTGTCCCGGGAGTGTCATCTGATGAAGAATATCAAAGGTTAGTGATTCATTTTATCTCTATTTCTGCTTTTTGTGACGACTCCTCTTTGGTTGGAAAATCGCTGTATGCTTTCTGTGACTAGTTGCTGACCTAACATAATGATATGTTCTGCTTTCACCGAAAAGCCTTTTTGAAATCGGACACCGTGGTTGGATTAACGAGAATTTTATCTTTAAAATGGTGTCTAATACTTGTATGTTTGAGAAATTTGAATGATGAGATTTCTGTTGATTGAATTTGGCACCCTGCAATTTAATTGGCTGTTGGCGAGGGGTTCCGCGACAGGTTACCAGATCACCGACCATTTCGAATCTTACCGTACCTTCTCCACTATGCAATCTGGTTTCTGAGCTGGTCATGGGTGCACCTCAGCCACGCTCAAGGTCCTAAACGATATCATAACCGCCATCGATAAGAGACAATACTGTGCAGCTGTATTCATCGACCTGGCCAAGGCTTTCGACTCTGTCAATCACAGCATTCTTATTGGCACTCTACAGCCTTGGTTTCTCAAATGACTGCCTCGCCTGGTTCATCAACTACTTCTGAGACAGAGTTCAGTTCATACATCAATTATGTCGCTCTTGCTGCGGGTGATCCTCTGATTCTTCTCTATGCAGACGACACCATTCTGTATACTTCTGGCCCTTCTTTGGACACTGTGCTAAGAAACCTCCAAACGATCTCCAATGCCATACGGCACTCCTTCCAAGGCCTCCAACTGCTTTTAAATGCAAGAAAAAAAAGGTGCATGCTCTTCAACCAATTGCTGCCCGCACCCTCCCGCCCAACTAGCATCACTACTCTAGACGGCTCTGACTTAGAATATGTGGACAACTACAAATACCTAGGTGTCTGGTTAGACTGTAAACTCTCCATCCAGACTCACATTTAGCCTCTCCAATCCAAAATTAAATCTAGAATCGGCTTCCTATTTCACATCAAAGCATCCTTCACTCATGCTGCCAAACACACCCTCGTAAAACTGACTATCCTACCGATCCTTGACTTCGGCAATGTCATTTACAAAATAGCCTCCAACACTCTACTCAGCAAATTGCATGTAGACCATCACAGTGCCATTCATTTGGTCACCAAAGCCCCATATACTACCCACCACTGCGACCTGTATGCTCTCGTTGGCGAGGCCCTCACTACATATTTGTCGCCAAACCCACTGGCTCCAGGTCATCTATAAGTCTATGCTAGGTAAAGCCCCACCATCTCAGCTCACTGGTCACCATAGCAATGTTAAGTTCATGTTTTAAGTATCCCTATACTTCTGTTATTACGGGGCTATCACTGAGTCAAGAGTGCGCCTGAAGTCTTGTCGTTGATGGACCTGGCCTTGAGTATAATGGCTACTTGTAGTGTGTTCATATAGTATAGTAAACTTTGTTAAACTGGAACCTTGTCGTTGTGTCATTTCGAGTTAACATTGGTAGCAGAGGATGGTTTCTAACTACAATGTGCCACCTCGCTTCGACGAGAAGAGGTCGTACGAAAGTTGGAAAAATGAACTGGGAATCTGGACACGCGTTACTAATCTGGACGCGAAAAAGCAAGCACTTGCGGTGGTATTATCGCTCGAGGGAAGAGCGAGAGATACAGCACTGGAAATATCCGTTGAGGATTTGAACAAGGATGACGGTATGGGAACTTTGATCACAGCACTGGATTCTGTATTTCTTAACCTTTTCTCAATAGGGGGGCGTCATTTCGACTTTGTAAAAATTTGTTCCCAAATTAAACTGCCTCGTACTCAATTCTTGCTCGTACAATATGCATATTATTATTACTATTGGATAGAAAACACTCTCTAGTTTCTAAAACCGTTTGAATTATATCTGTGAGTAAAACAGAACTCATTTTGCAGCAAACTTCCTGTCAGGAACTGAAAAATCTGAAATCGGGGGCTCTGTTCCAGGGTCAGTTTATAAATTATCATGTAATCTATGGGTCGACATGCACTGCATGCGCCTTCCCCTAGATGTCAGTAAGCAGTGAGAATTGGAATGGGGTTGCTAGGTAGATCTGAGGCCATATAAAAGCTCTTGGAACCGGGTGTGCAGTCTTTTCAACGTTCGCCATGACGCAAGACAGACCTCAGGATTGCATTCTGAAAAGCTCTCGTTATAGGCTTTAGATATATCCGGCTCTGATTTTATTCGATATAGGTGTTAAAAACATCATAATGTAGTTATTTTAAACCGACTTATATCAGTTTATATCAGTATATTGCGATTTTCGGTATTTTCTTTGTTCTGCGTTCTGGGGATTTGCCACATGGCTAACGTTTGCTGCTAATTACACAGTTGAAGACGACATTCTACAACCGAGCAACGATTCTTCTGGACAAAGGACAACTTGTACAAGATTCTGATGGAAGCTCATTAAATAGTAAGAACTATTTATGATGTTAATTCGTAATTTCTGTCGAAAAAGTGAAACTATTATTCCGCCATTAATTTCGGTGCGGTCTCGCTTTACCGCACGCTGTATGTCGTAGTAACGTTAATTTTAAAAATCTAACACAGCGGTTGCATTAAGAACTAATGTTTGCTGTCCAACCTGTATTTTTTAGTCAAGTTTATGATTAGTTATTGATTAGATTAGGTGCCTCTCCCAAGATTTCTCCCGACATTTTGTTTGCAGTTTGGCCACTATTCTCATTGTATAACCACGATTTGTGCCGCTAAATATGCACATTTTCGAACAAACAATATATGTATTGTATAATATGATGTTATAGGACTGTCATCTGATTAAGTTTTGAGAAGGTTAGTGAAAAAATTAATATCTTTTGCTGGTTTATTCGCTATCGCTAACGTGCATGAATCAATGCTGCTGTGTGGTTGGCTATTGTAGTAAGTTAATATAATGCTAAATTGTGTTTTCGCTGTAAAACACTTAAAATATCTGAAATATTGGCTGGATTCACAAGATCTTTGTCTTTCATTTGCTGTACGCTGTGTATTTTTCATAAATGTTTTATGATGAGTATTTAGGTAATTCACGTTGCTCTCTGTAGTTATTCTAGTTGCTTTGGTGAGAGTTGTGATGGTGGCTGCAATGTCAAACTATGATTTATACCTGAAATATGCACATTTTTCGAACAAAACATATGCTATACAATAAATATGTTATCAGACTGTCATCTGATGAAGTTGTTTCTTGGTTAGTGACTATTTATATCTTTATTTGGTCGAATTTGTGATAGCTACCTATGCAGTAAAAAAATGGTGGAGAAAAAAAAAAGTTGTCTTTTGCTATCGTGGTTAGCTAATAGAAATACATAGTGTCTTCCCTGTAAAACATTTTAAAAATCAGAAATGATGGCTGGATTCACAAGATGTGCACCTTTCATTTGGTGTCTTGGACTTGTGATTTCATGATATTTAGATGCTAGTATTTACTTGTGGCGCTATGCTAGTCAGCTTTTTTACTGATGAGGGTGCTCCCGGATCCGGGATTGGGACCAACTAGAAGTTAAAGAAGAGAAAGACCGTGCCTACGAGGCATATTCAAACTTTGACAGTGTTACGAGAGATATTTCGGTTGCAATGACGGACTACATCATTGATTTCGAACAGAGGTACAATAGGATGCGCAAGTATGACATGGTTCTCCCAGATGCAGTGTTAGCGTTCAAGTTACTAGATACTGCCTGTCTAGATGGTAGGGAGAAACAGTTGGCTTTGACTGCTTGAACTGTGCTGACTTTTGCATCTATGAAGTCGGCACTAAAAATAATATTTGGTGAAGACGTGTCGCGCCAATAACAGATGGAATGCAAGTGAGTGACGCAGCATATTACACTGAGCAGCACAGAAAAGGCGCCAACAAGTCACGTTCTCAAGACAACCAGAAGAGGGCGCCATTTCCCGGCACAAATCCACTGGACAAATATGGAAGGAGATCGAAATGTGCAATTTGTCAAAGCACTTACCATTGGGTTAAAGAATGTCCTCATAAAAATGAACAAGTTAAACTAACGGAGGAAAATGTAAACAGAGATAGAGCAGTGTAACATTACACTGTTTTCAAATGAATCTGCTTCTGATACTGAGATTTTTATAGTTGAATCCTTAGGATCTGCTGTGATTGATACTGCATGTACACGGACAGTGTGTGGTGCAAAATGGCTTGATAGCTATGTCAGTGAACTAAATATGAAAGTACAAAATATGATTGACACACCAAGCAACAGAGCTTTCAAATTTGGAGATGGGAGAATTGTCCATTCTACCAAGAGAGTTAAGATACCAGCAAAAATTGGTCAGACTAAGTGTCACATTGAAACAGAGGTGGTCCCTACAGATATCCCCTTACTATTAAGCAAAGCTTCCCTCAAGAAGGCAGGGGCTGTACTAGACATAAAAAATGACAAGGCAGTGATCTTTAAACAACCAGTGACTCTTGAACTTACTACCTCAGGCCACTATTGTGTAAACATTTTAGACAAAGACATCACAGAGTCCATGCAAAAATGAGATTCTGACTGACACAGAGAACATGAGCACTAAAGAAAAACACAAAGTATTGTTAAAGCTTTACAAACAGTTTGGACATGATACAGTTGACAGACTTCAGAGGTTACTGACCTGGTTACGCCAGGTCAGCGGAGTCAATCACCACCTTCCGGAGACACCTGAAACCCCACCTCTTTAAGGAATACCTAGGATAGGATAAAGTAATCCTTCTAACCCCCCCCCCCCTTAAAAGAGTTAGATGCACTATTGTAAAGTGGTTGTTCCACTGGATATCATAAGGTGAATGCACCAATTTGTAAGTCGCTCTGGATAAGAGCGTCTGCTAAATGACTTAAATGTAAATGTTACTCAGCAGTTCAGGGAATAATGATGATAAGTACGAAACTGGAAACAAAGTGTACCAAACGAGTTGACTGTCAAGAGTGGAAAGGACCGGGAGTAGTCATTGGTCAAGATGGTGTGGTGATATTTGTGAGGCACGGAGGCATGATTGTCAGGGTGCATCACTCAAGATTGCGGAAAGTAAATGATCAACAAGATAGAGGGGCTGTTGCTGAGAATCAGTCTCCTAATGAAAATGACAAAAAGGACACAGTAACAGACACAAACCTACCAGATGTCGCATCCAATGATATGGACACCGAAACTGACACAGGAAATGGAGCAGAGACCTTCAACCATACCACAGGTAATAGTGTTGAGCGTTGAAATGAGGAAAACATTCAACAACAGCCACATGTGTTAAGAGAACATGGTTGTTCCAATCTGAAAACTGGACAAACTGTTAAATATATGGACAGAGAAAGTGGTATTCCACATACAGCAACCGTCATTGGACGAGCAGGAAAAGCAAAACACAAGAACTGGTACAACTTGCAGTACTCTGAACCAGCTACACTTTCTGGTACAACAGGGTCAGCTGACCTGTCACTTGTAGATAATATCAGAATTGAACCAATGGAAAATCGAGAAAAACAGAATGACATTCAAAATGATGATGTACTTGAAACAAAGGACGTGTCATTTGACTCAATTAAGCTAGATGAGCTCAGTAATTAGAGGAAAAATTGAGTGTTTGAGGAAGTCAAAGACATTGGCCAAAAGTGCGTCTCAACAAGGTGGGTGTGTACCCTTAAAGAATCCTTAACTGGAATAGTGCCCAAAGCACGACTAGTGGCTAGAGGTTGAGGAGCTGGCTGCTAAAGAACTCCCAAAAGACTCACCGACATGTGCCTCAGAGTCACTCAGATTGCTGATGTCAGTGATCTGCCAGAAAAAATGGAAACTTAATTCCATAGACATCAAATCTAGATTTTTGCAGGGAACAGAGTTGTCAAGGGACATTCACATTCGACCTCTGCTGAAGCTAAAAGCGAAGGAACACTGTGGAAACTAAAAAAGTGTGTGTATGGACTGGCAGATGGATCACTCTACTGGTACAACATAGTCAAGGCAACAATGCTGAATACAGGTGGAAAAATGTCACAAGTGGATCCTGCAGTCTTCTATTGGCTTGATCAAGACTGCAATGTGACTGGAGTACTTGCCTGTCATGTTGATGAATTTATCTGGGGTGGCTCACAGACCTTTGCTTCAACTGTGATTCCACACCTCAAAGCTGTTTTCTAGGTTGGCCGTGAAGAGCATGATAATTTTTGTTATGTTGGCATAGAGTTTATTACAGTTGATGGAACAATACTGATGCAACAGGAGAGCTATATCAAGAATCTTCAACCCATCCACATGGATTCTTCAAGACCCGTACAAAGGAATTCCCCTCTATGTGGAATTGAAGCTGATCAATTGAGGTCGAAGATATGTCAAATTCTATGGGTGGCTAGACAGAGTAGACCTGATGTAATGTTTGATGTTTGCAACTTGGCATCTAACACAAAACACGCCACTGTACAAACCATTCATGAAGCAAACAAAGTTGTTCGTAAACTGAAATCACAACAAGTGACTTTAAAGTTTCAGCATGTTGGAAAAGATGACTCTTTGAAACTAGTTGTCTTCAGTGATGCTTCGCTAGGGAACCTTACAGATGGAGGCACACAAGGTGGACATCTAATCGTGTTAATGGGTGAAGGAGGAAGATTCTCACCTATCTGTTGGCAGTCAAAAAGGATCAGAAGGGTTGTCCGAAGCACACTTGCTGGAGAAACACTGGAATTGACAATGCGATCTTTCTTGCAACTCTGTTCTCAGAGCTTACCACTGGTGAGACAAAACGGCACATTCTACCTGTAGTTTGTGTCACTGACAACTACTCATTAGTTGATGGTGTGAAGTCAACCAAGTCTGTCACAGAGAAAAGACTTCGTCTTGAGATTAGCAGCATCAAGGAACTTATTCAAGCACAGAGAATCCAGCGGATTCTGTGGTCGACCACAAAGGAACAGCTTGCTGACTGTCTGACTAAAAAAGGAGCATCCAGTCTTGTGCTCCTACAGGCTCTCAGTAATGGAAAGTGGCAGCTTGAGTAATACAAATAAAAACTGTCACACAACCCATTTGTAATGGGGATCTTGAATAATACTTGGACCTTTAATTATGTTTTTGATGTTTTATTTGTCTTTAAAGAAAAGGGGGAGATTGTTAAGTTCATGTTTTAAGTATCCCTATACTTCTGTTATTACGGGGCTATCACTGAGTCAAGAGTGCGCCTGCGCATGAAGTCTTGTCGTTGATGGACCTGGCCTTGAGTGTAATGGCTACTTGTAGTGTGTTCATATAGTATAGTAAACTTTGTTAAACTGGAACCTTGTCGTTGTGTCATTTCGAGTTAACAAGCAACACCCACCGGTAGCACGCGCTCCAGCAGGTATATATCTCACTGGTCACCCCCAAAGTCAACGCTTCCTTTGGCCGCCTTTCCTTCCAGTTCTCTGCTGCCAATGACTGGAACGAATTGCAAAAATCACTGAAAATGGAGACTTAAATCTCCCTCTAACTTTAAGCATCAGCTGTCAGAGCAGCTTACAGATCACTGTACCTGTACACAGCCAATCTGTAAATAGCACACCCAACTACCTCATCCCCATATTGTTACTTACTCTCTTTCACCCCAGTATTTCTACTTGCACATCTGCAAATCTATCACTCCAGTGTTAATGCTAAATTCTAATTATTTCACCTCCATGGCCTATTTATTGCCTTACTCTTTTACTTTTGCACACACTGTACACAGATTTTACTATTTTGTTATTGACTGTTTAAGTGCAACTGTGTTGTTTTTGTCGCACTGCTTTGCTTTATCTTGGCCAGGTCGCAGTTGTAAATGAGAACTTGTTCTCAACTGGCCTACCTGGTTAAATAAAGGTGAAATAATAAAATGTGAAATTTGCATTTTACCTTACAGGTAGTCTGGATAGCCAGATGTTGCCTGTAATCCATGGCTTCTGGTTTGGGTCTGTACGTACAGGCACTGTGAGGACGACGTCATCGATGCACTTATTGATGAAGCCAGTGACTGATGTAGCTTAGCATCTGCTACATCTGACCACGTTTTTTTATTGACTCAGTCACTGGTTCTTCCTGCTTTAGTTTTTGCTTGTAAGCACAAATCAGGAGTATTTAATTAAGGTCAGATTTGCCAAATGGAGGGCAATGGAGAGATTTGTACGCGTCTCTGTGTGGAGTAAAGGTGGTCTAGAGCTTCTTTCCCACCCCTCTGGTTGCACATTTAACATCCTGGTAGAAATTTGGTAAAACAGATTGAAGTTGGCCCCCTCGTTGACGGATGCTGGGAACATACGCTCTGCTCTCTCTGTCCGGTTCTTCTCTCTTCACTGGATGGACGTAACGTTAGTGTTTAACCCCTCCGTGTCCAAGGACAACGTTTTTTATATTATTTTTGAGGCACCCCAAGGTTATTGTGTGTAAAACTTTAGGGTTTTAACTATACCATCTGCCGGCTTTTAGGTATACAGTGAATTCGGAAAGTATTCAGACGCCTTGAGTTTTTCCACATTGTGTTACATTATTATAAAATTGGTTAAATATTCCCCCCCCCCCCTCAATTTTATATTTTACACTCGATTGCCTTCAGAATCGTTGCCCAATGTTTGGGCTTATTAAAGCACGTTTCACTCCACCAGCAACAAACAGCAGTTTGAGGTCTATCAGCAGCTCTCACGCTACATCACTGGTATTTCATATCAATGAATATGCAAAAATACATTGCTTCGCAACGGGATTTTTATTTTTTGGGGACAAAAGGAAACTTGATTAATCTGCTTTACATATTATATTTTATCGTCCAAAAGTCGGATATTACCGGCTAACGGAAACCCTGGTGTGCATGTAAACGAGGGGATTTAAGTTTATAATAGAGGAAAAGATTGACTGGATTTAGTGTGATACTTACAGTGATGAAGCCATATCCTTTAGATCTTCCAGTCTCACTGTCCATCATGAGCTGAATACTCTCAATCTGGTGGAAAGAAATGGATAACAGATTAAAATCTGCACAGCACTGATATACTGTAGCCCTACAATCTGTGTCCCACCCTCTTTTCATAGGCTTAGGCTTTTGGTTGCATTCAAGACAAGGTTGTTTTTATTGATCTCAGTTTTTTGGTGTATGAGTGGACTGTCATTTTGATATTAAAACTATGCTGCTAATGTCTACATAATGACATTAAATGGTTTTATAAAAGGCCATATTTTTTCACGCCTAGTTAAATAAAGATTAAAAAATAAATAATATGCATAGCCTAATAAACGCTTATGCTCAGCTCTAGGCCTGCTCAGAACGGGTATTTTTGCAAACAGTGAGTGAGTTATACACTGCTCAAAAAAATAAAGGGAACACTTAAACAACACAATGTAACTCCAAGTCAATCACACTTCTGTGAAATCAAACTGTCCACTTAGGAAGCAACACTGATTGACAATAAATTTCACATTCTGTTGTGCAAATGGAATAGACAACAGGTGGAAATTATAGGCAATTAGCAAGACACCCCCCAATAAAGGAGTGGTTCTGCAGGTGGTGACCACAGACCACTTCTCAGTTCCTATGCTTCCTGGCTGATGTTTTGGTCACTTGAATGCTGGCGGTACTTTCACTCTAGTGGTAGCATGAGACGGAGTCTACAACCCACACAAGTGGCTCAGGTAGTGCAGTTCATCCAGGATGGCACATCAATGCGAGCTATGGAAAAAAGGTTTGCTGTGTCTGTCAGCGTAGTGTCCAGAGCATGGAGGCGCTACCAGGAGACAGGCCAGTACATCAGGAGACGTGGAAGAGGCAACAACCCAGCAGCAGGACCGCTACCACCTCCTTTGTGCAAGGAGGTGCACTGCCAGAGCCCTGCAAAATGACCTCCAGCAGGCCACAGAATTTCACAGAAGTGTGATTGACTTGGAGTTACATTGTGTTGTTTAAGTGTTCCCTTTATTTTTTTGAGCAGTGTATTAACTTACAACAATGACTTGGCCTACTGTTAACAAATCTACACACCGGCCAACCTTTAAGTATTTTTATCAGTACCACTTTAGCCCCGGCACTGGACCCCATGACAGCCCACGCGCGACACCCACACGGCTCAAATCATAGGCAAACGCTATTTTTTTTTGCCTATTAATGTCATGTTGACCAGTAGGAATGGTAGGCTCTAGACTTATGGGTCCTTGGTAATTGGCTGCTCTTCAGTAGCTAACTAGAAATATGTTTAAATGTACAAATCAGGGCTCTCCCTACGATTTTCTGACAAGGTGGTGCTGATGTAGGCCTAAGGTTGGGTTAGAGGGGAGGTCAGGAAGGGGTCCATCAACTTTCCCCTCAGGAGGTTGGTGCATTTAACTTAAAAAAACAACAACCTGTAACTGCCATTTCCACTTTATAGGTTACATTTAAGGTTAATCATCCCAATTAACAGGTGTTATGTAGATAATAGTCAAGCAAAATTGTACACTGGCTTCTTAACTGAATAATTCAATTACCAGATACAATGTAGTAGTCCAGCCTCTACAGGATTGGTGACCCCCCCCGCGGGACAGTTGAGCTAACGTGCACTAATGTGATTAGCATGAGGTTGTAAGTAACAAGAACATTTGCCAGGACATAGACATATCTGATTTCAACAGAAAGCTTAAAATTCTTGTTAATCTAACTGCACTGTCCAATTTACAGTAGGCAGTGAAAAAATACCATGCTATTGTTTGAGGAGAGTGCACAGTTATGAACTTGAAAATGTATTATTAAACCAATTAGGCACATTTGGGCAGACTTGATACAACATTTTGAACAGAACACAATGGTTCATTGGATCAGTCTAAGAATTTGCACATACACTGCTGCCATCTACTGGCAAAATCTAAATCGCGCTTAAACTGGAACACATTGCGATCTTTGTCTTACATTTCAAAGATTAAAGAAAATAAATTACGCATGTTTTTTTCTTTGTATTATCTTTTACTAGATCTAACGTGTTATATACTCCTACATTAATTTCACATTTCCACAAACTTTAAAGTGTTTCCTTTCAAATGGTATCAAGAATATGCATATTCTTGCTTCAGGTCCTGAGCTACAGGCAGTTAGATTTGGGTGTTATTTTAGGATATTTGTTTTTGAAAGGGTCCGATCCTTAAGAGGTTTTAACTTACTGTAGGCTATTTGGAATATGAAACTGAACTAGGCCTATATGAGCTTGTTTCAGAGAGCCACCCCTGACCTAATCCAAGTTGGGTCTGATTACTAGGCTACCATTCATTCAACATGTTTTGTTGTCATCTGACTATTATAGTATAATACAGCTATATCAAGAGGAGAGATCAAGAACTGATTCATTAACAGACTTAAAGATTAGTAGGCCTAAAATAACTTTCTGTTAAGGACGCTATTAGCGGAACAGCTCCCGCGGCCACATCTGTTTCCATCCACACTCTGAACAACCTCAATACAGCACATTTCCTTGCTCGTCAATGCGCTTGCACCCACTACCGTTGGCAATCAAAGCATGTGCGGGCAAGAAAGTGTTCTCGCTTAGTTGATTAAACGCTGTCGCTAACTACCTTGCCGTAACGACGCCTTAGCTAAGGAGCTAACTACAAAAGTGGTCGTGTGCTTGACCAACACTTAACTTCTTGTGGGCAGGGGGCAGCATTTTCACTTTCGGATAAATAGCATGCCAAAATTCAACTGCCTGCTACTCATCCCCAGAATATAAGATATGCATATTATTAGTAGAGTTGGATAGAAAACACTCTGAAGTTTCTAAAACTGTTTGAATCATGTCTGTGAGAATAACAGAACTTATGTAGCAGGCAAAACCCTGAGGACAAACCATTCAGAATTTTTATTTTTTTGATGTCACTGTCTTTTCAATGAGTTTTTAGACACCAGATCTCTAATGGACTTGCTTGCAGTTCCTACCGCTTCCACTGGATGTCACAAGTCCTTGGAAATCGGTTGAGGTTATCCCTTTGTGTAATGAAGTAGGGCTATCGTAAATGAGGGTCACATGAAGTAAATTTTTTGAGAGAGGCACGTTACAAAAAAAGTTGCGTCAGTTTGTTTTCTTTTTGTATTGAACACAGATCATCCCGTCTTCAAATTGATCGATTATTAACGTTTAAAAATACCTAACGTTGTATTACAAAAGTAGTTTGAAATGTTTTGGTAAAGTTTACGTGTAACTTTTGATATATTTTGTAGTGAAGTGGCGAAAGTTGGAAGCTGTGTTTTTCTGGATGAAACGGTCCAAATAAATTGACATTTGGGATTAATATCGACGGAATTAATCGAACAAAAGGACCATTTGTGATGTTTATGGGACATATTGGAGTGCCAACAAAATAATTTCGTCGAAGGTAAGGTATGATTCATATTTTATTTCTGCGTTTTGTGTCGTGCTTGCAGTGTTGAAATATGCTACTCTGTTTACTGTTGTGCTATCATCAGATAATAGCATCTTATGCTTTCGCCGAAAAGCCTTTTTGAAATCGGACATGTTGGCTGGATTCACAACGAGTGTAGCTTTAATTTGGTATCTTACATGTGTGATTTAATGAAAGTTAGATTTTTATATCATGTTATTTGAATATGGTGCGCTGTATTTTCCCTGGCTATTGGCCGGTGGGACGATTGCATCCCACTTGCCCCAGAGAGGTTAAACAGTTTGTTCTACATTTTTCCTCACTGTGGTATCAATGGACAAAGTGGAGAGCTGCCATCCAGCTTGGGGGACAATAATACTATGACTACGGTCAGGAGCAGAGAGCTACAGATTTTTTTCTACGCATCCAAGTCCTGATTGGCTCAGCGCCATCTTCAGACGGTTGAGTCAAAAACCACAATGTGCCAACAAAGCCTATTTTTGCGTATTTTAGGGTCGTTTTTCATATCAGCGTGCTTTGACCTGAAATTGCATGCATGGTACGCAAAATGCATGCAGGTTGGCATGTCTGAATCTACTCGTGATTTTTACCTTATGTTAGTCTGCAAATGTGATAGACGCATGGAATGCTTTATTTTAAAAGGTGATTTATTTGTGTGTGGAGAAACAGCTTCCCCAAACTTGAAAGAAATGTGCCACCTATGGGTACATTGTACAACAGCTCTCACCCTTCCAAAAGGCTCAAAAATTCCTCTCAGCATCTCCTCTGTGATGTTAAAGTGTAAGGATCCGACGTAGAGCCTCATCGGGCCAGCGTTGCCCTTCTGCAGGTTGTTGGCCATGGCAGCAGCCCTGTTTTTTTCAGCCTAGAAAGAACACACACAAAGTGACCGTAGGGAAATGGTGCAAAACGCCTCACGCTGTAAAAATAAAGGCTGTCGAATAATTTTAATAATTAAGTCAAGCACATGGTTTTCTGTAGTTAACTTTGAATAATTTACATTTTTCCAATTTGACCCTAATCAAAAAGGTTAATTTAAAACATTCCATTGGGTTGTATAACCTATTCTAAGACATCTAAGCCAGGTCTGATATAAAAGTTAATGTAAAATATCATAGTTAGATCTAGCCTAGGCTACTTCGTATCCATGTTCAAGATACATTAACCACAAGATGCTAATGTATTAGAATTTGGATCATTAAAATATTTTGACCTGAGAACTACAACAAAAAACTAACTAAATGGAATAGAAGTTCTGTTTTGATTAAAATCATTGTCGGAAATTAGTGTTGAATCTAGAGGCATTCAGCCAAGGCATTCTAAACATTCGGATCGTTAGCTAATGTTAGCATAACTGACTAGCTACTTCTGTGCAATTCAAGTTTTTGCTGTAATCTAAAGAAATGCCAGGGAAAGTGTTAATGGTTGAACTTTCTGTACGTTTTCCTTCAAATTTGTGGCTGAGGTGCATGCATAGTGGATGGTTTCAGCACCACAAGTAGGGTGTCCACCCACTCTGCCCAGAGTTGGTGAAAACTCACTTTAGTGATGAAATTTCACTTATGTTAGAAAATACATTTTACAGAGACAAATATGATTATTCATGTTCTGAAACGTTCCGAGGGGCCTTTCTCAAACATATTAACATTATATCCAAAAAGTCATATTTAGCAAAATAATTAAATGTAAAAGGCGGTGAAAATAAAAGGCTTGTGTCCATTGACATTTCACAGAGGTACGCTTGTTATTGTGAGAAATCTTCAAGGAATAACCAGCATTTCTAATTAATATCTAAAGTGTATACTAAAATATATAAACATTACATCATGTCTCAAAATTGATATTACCTCTATATTAGGGATGTGAGCACTTAAACGAAATTGTGATCCTGACGATAAGAGAAATCGCAAATGGAAACTTTTTTGGGGGTGGGTTTTCCCCCACAAAATTAAAATCAGTGCAGTTGGCTTGCCTGCTCTTTCTCATCGCTAATGATACATGTGTGTGTTCAGTCGGTTGCGTGTAGAATATCCTAGCCTATTCATTAACGATAGGCCCTGCTTTGCTGAAGTTGCAAGACAAGAAATTGCTAAATACAGTATTCCATTGCAAGATAGAGCTTTGATTTCCAATAGGATGAGTGAACTGTTCTGACTCCGGCAGTCTGGTGGCCGACCTGCCTATACTGTGCCGCTCTCTCTCCATCCCTCGCTATGAAAGATGCAAGTGTTTGTGTTCTCGCAAGTATGGCAACTAAATCATTCTCCTTCGTTCCAAAAATACTGAATGTTACGAGTCGATTCAGGGCCAGCCCGCAAATTAGGCAGGGGTGTCATTTTTAGCTAAAATGACTGACCAACACCACATAAAACCTAACCTCTGCCCCAAAAGAATGATAATTTCTCTCACCCAGCGGCATATGTGCCTGTGGAAATCAGCAGACTCTTACAAGATTACAAGAAGAAATCTAGGGCCTCCCCAGTGGCGCAGTGGTCTAAGAGACTGCTTTGCTGAGCTAGCGATACCACTAGAGATGCTCTAGCGACTCCTGGGCCGGGCGCAATGCACGCTGACACAGTCGCCAGATGTAGTGTTTCCTCCGACACATTGGTGCGGCTGGCGTCCGGGTTAAGCGGGCATTGTGTCAAAAATCAGGCTTGGCTGGGTTGTTTCTCGGATGACGCACAGCTCTCGACCTTCGCCTCTCCCGAATCAGTACGGGAGTTGCAGCGATGGGACAAGACTAACTACCAATTGGATACCACAAAATTGGGGAGAAAAGGGGGTAAAAAAACAAATTTTTATAATTTTTTATAAATGACATACTGCAATTCACATAGTTGCAAACACTTAATTCTTTCACAAATGTACCTGATGTTGTTCCATTTCTACTCTTAACATGTATCACAAAATGTGTTTGATTTTATATTTAACCATTAATTTATTTTGAGATATTTGGGCTTTTTTTAACCTAATTTCTGTTTTAATAAAATACATAATTTGAAGAACAAACAACTGTGACAATTCATATCTTGCAGTAAAATGCTTTAAGAGACAAGTTTAATGTTTAAAAAAAGGTAATGTTCTTACTTAAATTGTCCTGATCATATAGGCGATATCCACCCAAAATAGAACACACTGAATTCATATATTTTATCATTTAAATTGTAAACAATAGCACAACAAATTTTTTCAATCCGGAAGGTAAACTCAAAGTATTCAATTTCACTGTGTATTTCGGGTGGAATCAATGCATTAGAATGTACCAGAGTACAAAATAGAGCTTTTGGCAAAAAAATCTTAGCCGACCCAGAGGACGCTGGCTGGCTACTCCACCTGCTTGTGGAAAACACTGCAAACTTAATTCTTGCACAGAATCCAGCCTTGAAGATGTGATTTTTTTTTTTAATCAAATTTTTCCATCACATTTTGTCTCTGGCCTCCATTGATCACCCTAATTCTGACCATCCTACAAGGATAAGAACTCCAATAACTTCTGAACAGATTATGATAGAGACATGCTGTTTTGACCATTGGTTTTCTTAAAGGAGTATTTACACAATTAGCATTATTTTACCCATTGGTCAAAAGATGCATTTTTGAATGGACACCCTACCACAAGAAAGACTGACAGCTCTACTGCAGCTGCCGAGAGCATGTTGCGCTCAAAAGGGGGCGTTCGGGGAAAAAAAGACATTTGGGAAAAAAATTGGCGCGATTAAATAAACATTTTAAAGCATGAACATTTCAAAAGTTAACTACATTTCATGAATTCACTTTGACAGCTCTAGTTAAAATAAATAGGAAAAATCCATGTGAGATGATTACTGACCATTACCTGCGAGGCCTGAACAATGATTGGCACCCCCAGAAGTCGCTGACCAGACAATCCTATAGCCAGCGGCACAGAGTTGGCCTCCACAAACTCAATGTAAGCTATCCCCTTCGACCTCCTCGAATTTCTGTCAGAGATCATGCGCACATCTCTCACCTTGAAAATGAAAAAAAATAATCTGTTTTCGAATGGATGGTTTAGGCATAAGAGGAAAAGACATTGCTAAATCCATTGGTCTTGGTGGCTGTGATAAGTCAAAAATAAGAATTTGCACCCTTCTCAAAATAAAATGAAATATTGCACACGTCACACCTGGCGCAAACACCAACATTTTTTCCGCAGGAATGACAATGACATCACAAGCAGAGATACTCACTTTTCCCACTGCAGAGAAAAACTCTTCCAGGTCTCGTGGACGGATTCTGGCTGCCAGCTGCATGCAAAACACAGTGCGAGCATCCCTTTCCTCTGGAGTCAGGTTGTCAATTGGCTGCCTGTAGAAACAAAGCATTAAATTACTGAGGTAACCCCATTTTTTGTCTTTCACAGCGGCCTCAATCTTTGAGAAAAGCACTTGTATTTTACTATATTTTGCCATCAAAATGGTAATCTCGGCAATCCAGAACAAAAATCATGTGCCAGCTACTCTGCAAGTTTTGGGCAAGTCTACTATGGGCCAAATGTCCCCTCCCCTTTTGAATCCCAGTCTGGTGACAGGTATTAACTTCTTATGGCTGCAGGGGCAGTATTGAACAGCTTGGATGAAAGGTGCACAGAGGTGCCCATATTAAAACAGCCTGCTCCTTAGTCCCAGTTGCGAATATATGCATATTATTATTCATATTGGATAGAAAACTCTGAAGTTTCTAAGACTGTTTGAATTATGTCTGTTAGTATAACAGAACTCATATGGCAGGCAAAAACCTGAGAAGTTCCACTTCCTGTTTGAATTGTTTCTGAGGTGTCAGATTTTCAACCAAGCTCTCAATTGAAATTACAGCGAGATATAGATGAGTTTTCACTTCCTACGGCTTCCACTAGATGTCAACAGTCAATAGAACTTTGTCTGATGACTCTAATGTGAAGGGGGGCCGAAGGAGACAGGAATGAGTAATCACTTCCACGAGCTGATCACGCATTCACCATGCGCCTTCACATGAGTATGACGTCCGTTCCACCGCTCTTCTGAAGTCAATCTAATTCTCCGGTTGGAACGTTATTCAAGATGTATTTTAACAACATTCTAAAGATTGATTCAGTACATCGTTCGACATGTTTCTACTGACTGTTACGGAACTTTTGGACATTTTGTCACGTTATAGTGGAGACGCTTTGTGACTTTGGAATTGTTTACCAAAGGCGCTAACCAAAGTAGCTAATTGGACATAGATAACGGACATTATCGAACAAATCAAGCATTTATTGTGGACCTGGGATTCCTAGGACTGCATTCTGATGAAGTTCAAAGGTAAGGAAACAATTATCATGTATTTTCTGGTTTCTGTTGACCCCAACATGGCGGCTAATTTGGCTATTGTTCTGAGCACCGTCTCAGATTATTGCATGGTTTGCTTTTTCCGTAAAGTTTTTTTGAAATCTGACACAGCGGTTGCATTAAGGAGAGGTATATCTATAATTCCATGTGTATTACCATCTACATTTATGATGAGTATTTCTGATGAAACGATGTGGCTATGCAAAATCACTTGATGTTTTTGGAACTAGTGAATGTAACGCGCCAATGTAAACTCAGATTTTTTTGTTATAAATATGAACTTTATCAAACAAAACATGCATGTATTGTGTAACATGAAGTCCTATGAGTGTCATCTGATGAAGATAATCAAAGGTTAGTGATTAATTTTCTCCATTTCTGCTTTTTCTGACTGCTATCTTTCGCTGGAAAAATGGCTGTGCTTATTGTGGTTTGGTGGTGACCTAACATAATCGTTTGTAGTGCTTTCGCTGAAAAGCATATTTGAAATCGGATACTTTGGTGGGATTAACAACAAGATTACCTTTAAAATGATATTGAGTGAGATGAGACACATGTATGTTTGAGGAATTTTAATTATGAGATTTGTTGTTTGAATTTGGCGCCCTGCACTTTCACTGGCTGTTGTCATATCGATCCCGGTAGCAGGATGCAGCCATAAGAAGTTAAGATACCATATGTTACATAACTCTTTAGGCAAAGTATTATCAAAAGTAAGCCGACTTTGTCGAGCAAGGGTAAACAAGCTTTAAAAGTGGAATGTCAACCTGATTGAGCCATGATGCGTCTTCTCTAAAGTTGGTAGGTAAGAGTGGTAGGGCCACAGATCGCACACTACCATGATACACATCCTACACCTAGAGGAAAATGGCTGCTGAGGACAGGAAAAGAAGCTGTGGGATCCACAGGCAAGGGAGATTAACAAGCTAATCAGCTGAACAAGTGATCTCCCGACCCGCGGGGCTTTTGATTGTGTCTTTTGTTTGACACCCTTTTGGAGTTTGATTGTTATTTTTGTCACCAACTGAACATAAATGACGCGCTTGGGCTGGCTGACCACGGAGTCACATCAGAGCTGTCCCCCTGGATCCCTGGTATGCAAACCCGCTGTCCCCAGGCACACACCCCCAACACTGTCCACACAATCATACTTTCATGTTAATGCACACTGTTAGGTTACAGAGGAAATAGGCAAGCCTAAGCCCCATAGACAAAGTGAGTATAGTGCAACAGTAAGGTTGTTTAAACACTTACCTCACAGGACTCTTCTCTTTCTTGAAAGGGCTTCGGCTTCTGGAACGCCTTCGGCTGAAAGAAAGGGCTCCATTAGAATCTATATGAGTTGATTCATTGCAGCGTCACAGCACAAAACTACCCACACAAACGGCAGAAAATTGTGTAATAGAAACCTTAGCTTGATGACAGGTGGAGGGCCAATCTTCCCTCTGGAACCACCGTTAAATTTCGGCCCAGAGCTGCGATTGAAAACAAGGTTTATCTCAGTACCTAAGGCCACTATTACTGATCTCATAATGGGGATAAGGCACTCCAGGAATTAAATTGTGCCAGTCAAGACAGTGCAGGCAGGAGTGGGAGGGTTGTTATTTGTTTATTTGGATTCTCATTAGCTTTCGCAGAAACTACTCTTCCTGGGGTCAAAAATAAACAGTGGTTTTGGGGTCCATGTGATGGCACTTGCCTTTCTAAACACTTAGCCTAATCAATCTCTTCACTTGAACAAAACCCTTTAACCTGCAAGCCTAAACGTTCCCCATCTTGTCTCAACTACTGATAAAAAGCAATGCCTTAATTGTCCATTTCAACTGGAGCCGAATGCGAACGAGACGCTCACATTTTCCTATACAGACTGGAGTGATGCAGACTCAAGGGAGATGCTGACACCAAATGAGGCATACATACAAGGTAGTCTTGTGGTCCCTGTAGCGGCCGCTGCGCTCCCTGCTCCGAGTGCGGCTCCGGCGCCTCTCCTTGCTGCGGCTCCGCTTTCGCTCGCGGCTGCGGCTCCTCTTGTGGTCATGGCTCTTCTTGCGATCACGGCTCTTGCTTCTCTTCCGGTCTTTGCTTCGGCTCCTGCTCTTCTTTTTCCTGCGGAAAGATAATTACTCAATGTAAGGCAGTTAAGGAAAGATCAATAAACAAGAATAAATACATCAAATAAATACATTTGGGTGAGTGTTGATTGTTACCAAAGCATGTCTGTTTCACTTACTTCTTGCTGCGTTCCTCATGGCCATTGGGACTACTGGGCTTGATCTCATCCTAAGCAGGGCCAATAGAACAGCATAAGGACGAAGAAGCAACATTTCAAGTTGTCAGGATCAAGGTGTGTGGGAACAAGAGAAAATATAGTTTAAAAAAAGTATTCATACAAAAGTTAACATAGGGACAGATCTACAGTTAGGTTATTTTAATGAGTGTCTACCGCCATCATAAATGTTGATTACTCATTTTGCATAAAATCAATGAGTAATATGAGTACTAATACATAACCTAAATCTCAGGTGCATTTGTCTTCAGCAGCCCCATCAGGATCATCACCAAAGCTATTCTTTGCCTAACATGCTGACCACACCGCTCAGGTCGCGTACACGAGCGTTGCAAAATAAATGTACACATACATGTTATTCAATCATTGTGGCCAGGCGCTAAAATAGGAACAGGTTCTATTTGTGATGCTCAACGCGCTGCAAGTCCAGCCTCATTGGCCATCTCATTGGTTTTTAAAAGCATATACCCACCTCCCAGCTCCTCATTGGTGTTTAGGAGCATATACCCACATGGGTGATTGAAAGATGAACTAACGTCCACACTCCAGTCGGTTGTAATAATGCACCGTAAAGTTGGTTGCAAACGCCATATTAAGCCGAAAGAAGTAAAAAAAGAAGCCTGAGGAAGGAGGAGAGATTACGAGAAAGGAATTTGGTTTACCATTTTATCTGTGGATTAAATGTCTGAGTAGAGGACCTTGTGCATTTCAGGTAAAACAACCCAATGTTTATATCCCAGGACAAATTAGCTAGCATCAGCAAGCTAGCTAAATTGCCATAGATGTTAAATGCTTTCGACCTGTCCCCAAATTAATATAATTGGTTCAGTTTGTTTTGATATTTCAACCTGCGTGTCCTGATCGTGTCTGGTGTGGAGGTACAAAATCAACATGCATGTGTCCGGTTTGGTCAGCATGTAAGATCAATGTGCCCATGCTAGCAGCGAGACAGATCGATTTCCAGTGGGGGGGGGGTGGGTGCCATTCTAGTGATCTCCACCCAGTTTCATTTCGTGGACTGTAAGAGCTCACCCTGAAGCAAACAGGGATTCACACAGCTTAGCAATATTGACTAACAAGGAAAGTCATGATTAAATATAAGATGAGATATACGAAATTCCTTAGTTGGTGCTGTAGCCAGCAGCATAGAAGAGTTCCATGTTTCCTACAGTTTGTACTTAGTTCTATCAAATTTAGCCTTTACATAAAACAGTGGCAAATATAATGGACTTATGGGGAAATAAACATTTGTGAATGAGCATGCAAAAATAATTACATTCTGGTCAACCATGGAGAAAACCTGTTTAACACAAAATAGCGTTATGTAAAATAACTTGGTGAAAGCAGCATAATGACAAAATCCATACATTCTCTCTCACTAGAATGAAAAATAAGAGTGAACATTGTGAACGGACCTGCTTCCTCTACATAACCACACACCTCATTTACTGAAGGTAAAGGACATACAATCATGTATTTCAATAATGTGTCAGCTTACCAAACCTTTATCATTACAGAGGCAGACAAAGTCAACCATGTGGAACAACCACAACATGCATACAAATAATTGAATACCGTCTCCATGGTATGTCTTTTAAATTAAAGGAACTGTCTTCTCAACCAGACCCGGTCAGCTTTTGTGTTTTTCCTAATCGACCGGGCTAACATTCTGCAATCTGTCACAAAGCAGCGTAATGGCTATATGTGAGGTGAAACTGTCAGAAGACTTGAACTAACACGACAATTGTCTGTAATTTTGGCAAAAATAGGGAATCTATTCTGAACACCACACATACAGCCCTGGATTCTAATTTGTGACAAACTCCTCAGACATGTGACAAGAATTGTTTGACAGCTGTCAAATTCTTGGTTACCACCCACATGAGCATAAGATTCACCCAAATGAAAGGTATAGCACATTAGCAATGGGTTTCGCATAGCCCATGCACAAAATGTTAGCCCAGTTGATAAAATATAGGAGAATGCCAATTGGGCCTGATCAAGAACCCAGTTCCTAAATTAAATGTTATTTTGCATCCACTGCATTCGCCTTGTAGACTGGCCATTTGATGACCACAATTATGTTACCAAGGGGACGACAGTACAGCAATACATTGGGCAATTACTACCTTCATTTTTTGACAGATCACACTGGAATTCATGGAAGTAGAGGTGAGATATCGTTAGGCAAGTCTACAAAAAGAGATAGATGGTCGTTTATTCATAGTCTCAAAAGGAACTGCAGCATCACATCAGAAACACATAGAATAAGCTACTAGAAATATAGGGTCTGGGGCAAAGTGGTGACATAGGCCACCACAGTATTTACAATAAGGTGCCTTAAAATCACAAACGTATTGCCTGGGCCTGTCTGACATTTGACATTTGCCACTGACAAAAATATTTTTTGAAACAGCAAAATACTAAAATATTTTATTCCAGCGTTCATCGTGGGGTCATTTGGAAAACGCCCCTGGAGTTAAAAGGAATGGTTTTGTTGCGATATGGACACAGTATTTACAATACAGTGCATTACAAATCACAAACAATACCTTAGGCCAAAACCCACCTTTCTATACGGAGCCTCAAGCATTGCTTCTATATCAAAGTCATCAGCCATGATGATGGAGCACTAAAGAGGAAGATAAACATAATTTGAACACATCATTAACGTTAGCTACAACACGTCATACGAGAACCGTGTATTTCCACCCCGTTGATGCAAGTTTTTTTGCATTCATTGTACCACAACCTGCTAGCTAGCCAACACATGCTTGTTAGCTAGTTAACATGTACGCTTCAGTTCACTCCGCTAAATATGAGCGGTCTGTGTGTCTACCATACCGGCTTGTCCATATGAGATGATTGGTTAGGTAACATGTTCACTTGCCCACGTTAGCTAACTACCTAGCGTTAGATAGCACATAGATGAACACGGGAGGTGGCGAGCTAACTAACGCTAGCTAGCTAAGTTAACTATCTAACGTTACCTAGCTAGCTATGACCACACACGCAGTAGCAAGCTAGCTAGGCAACTATAATGTTATGCAAGAAAACTAGCTGGCTAGCAATTACTATACAATGTATTAAGAAAGACAATGTTCAGGTATTAATGTACCTGAAAAATATGTTGTTTCTTCTCCTGGGGTTTCTTGTGGCGTTTTCTTGTTGCCACAAACTAACTAACAGGAGCTAGTAGGCCTCTAGTTGTTTTCCTTCCGCGTTGCTAATAGCAAACAAACAATAGCTACATGTAACTTCAAATGTGGGTTTTGATACCCCAAAGCAGTAGAAACTGTGTAAACAGACAACAATTTAAATAACCTTGATGTGCTGAGAAAAATGTATGCGAGTTCGAAAATACTGTTGCTGCGTCTTGTTCCCCGCGCTCATCTAATGGCGCATGCTGTAAAGAATCCGTGGTCGCGTTCCAGGCTGACTATATTCAAAGATTGTCTATTCTAATGAAAAGATATTCGAGTGACCACTTTAGCAATGGAAATGCATGTCCTCAAAGATGGAAGGCAGGCGGGAGGAGGCGAGATCAGGTGGGACCATTCTAGCCAATGAGAGGGCAGATACGATAGTTTTGCATAATGTCTACTTTGATGCTATGGGTATTATGACACCTCCAATGTGGGGTGCTATATGGAAATGGGTTTGGAATACATGGTGGTTTGTAGTCTGTCAGTGGCCATTTTAAAATGAATTGAATGGCTATTCTAGTCCTTCTACTTTTTTGAGTTAGATTAACTTTAAATAGTCTATCAAACCATTATTCTGTATCTTATGGTCATAACAGCCTGAATATGCTGGATCTCGTCTGATCTTGGAAGTTAAGCAGTGTCAGGCCTGCTTAGCAATTGGATGGGAGACTCCTGGGAATACCAGCTGCTGTAAACTTTCTGCCCAGTAGAGTGTACTGTTGTAAACTTTCTATTATTTAGAACGGTGAGAATATGGTTTTAATAAATGGAGCGTTTATGGTCAATTTGTTCGCTGTCCGTAAAGGTGATGCTGATAAATGTGTTGGTCAGATTAATTTTCCTTCAATTTTTTTAGAGCTGGAATCTTTATGTAAAGTTCTCAGTATTCCAGGGAAATAATCTTCAGGCAATATCCAAAAGATTAAGGAATACATGGTAGTTTGTAGTCTGTTTCAATGGGCATTTTAAATGTAATAGCAACTCTAGTCCATTTACGTTTTTTAGTTACATACATAAACGTTAAATAGTCTGTCAATAGGTTTTGGCCATACCGACCCATATTTGCCGGGATCGGGCCTGGTTAGTACTTTGATGGGAGGCCACCTGGGAATACCAGGTGCTGTAAACTTTTTTGCCCAGTAGTTACTGTTGTAAACGCAAAAGCATGCTCTTGCGGCAGAGTCGATTTCCGTGCTTATAAACCCAGGGTCGTTACACTACTCCCTCCTTTCAAAGAGCGCGTCCTCGCGCTAGCTTGCGACTCTATGTCTTACAGGAACACGCTCACCGGCCAAGCACACGCACTGTCGTGGATGCAAGGTCCAATCCCACTTCTGACACCAATGTAATGACCTGACAAGATCATAAAGGAACAATTGTCCAGACAGAGGGTTGAGTTTACGAATTGATGGTTTATTAACCCAACTTTACACAGGCTACTGTTTGGCCGTAGCCCACGCCAAATAAACGAAAGATACACCACAAGCCAACCGTGACCTTCTCTTGTGAAGCCCAGACATAATAGAGAGAACAATGGCTAAACCTGGTCTTAACTTCCAATGCTCCATCCCCCTGCCCAACCCCCCTCCACGCCACTCCGCCAAACACCATGATGCCCGGCATCAGAACATTCCAGGCATCCCCGTGATTGGCAGATAGCAGGTTGATTGGCATGTCGGACCCCGCGAACACTGGTAAGTACAACACAACCCACTAATAGCCTACCACATAACACACCGCTGTCTGTGCGGGTCGCTACACAGCCCCCCCCACCACAAAGTCCCTCGTCCCTGAGGGAACAAACAAAGTCTCTGAAGCGACCCGGAGGTCTCCTTTGCCTGCGTGGCCGTGATGGTTGCGGAGTGTCCAGATGTGAAACAGGGGGCTCCATCTGTGGCAGGGGGCTGCCTCTCTGGGACCCAGGGGATGAAGGAAGGGTTATGGGGGACAAGGAAGCGGGAACAGGGAATACAGTCCGTGGCTCCGGGGAACCACGCAGTGACACAGGGAGGGAGACAGGGGGAGTGGGCTGTCTGGAGCCTTGTCTGCGGCACCTGGGGGTGGGTGCCTGGAGAATGTCATTGCCAGAGAAGGGAATTGCGGGGGTCCCTGGGATTTGGGGAGCAGAGGCCCCTCTGTATGGGGCTAACCTGTCCCGTTGCAGTGCCACCTTTCTCCCCCTGGGAGGAAGCTACACCCGGTAAACAACCTCCCCTACCCTCTCCAGGACGCTGCAGGGTCCCACCCAGTGACTGTCCAACTTGGGGCATCTGCCTTTTTTCCTTAGGGGGCTGTAGACCCAGACCAGCTCCCCAGCCACAAAGTGCCTTCCCCGGGTGTGCACGTCATAGTTCCTTTTCTGCCTCACACCTGCATTCACCAGCTGCTCTCTGGCGAAGGTGTGTGCTGTCTCCAGGCGGTCCTGGAGTCTCCGGGCATACTCCGGCCCCGGGGGAACATGAGGGCTAACCAGGGGCCGACCAAACGCCATCTCCGCAGGGGTGCGGACCTCTCTCCCCAGCATGAGGAGGGCAGGCGTGCAGGAGGTGGAGTCTTGGACGGCGGAGCGGCATGCCATGAGGACCATAGGCAGGTGCTTGTCCCAGTCACGCTGGTGTTTGGCAGAGACGATGGCCAGCTGCTGTCCAAGCGTTTTGTTGAAGCGCTCCACAAGGCCATCACTTTGAGGATGGAGAGGAGTAGTGCGGGTCCCAGCCTCTCACACATGGTGGCGAACACACGGGACTCAAAGTTTCTGCCTTGGTCGCTGTGGATGGACTCCGCAGCTCCAAACCTGCTGAACATCCCCGCTGTCAGGGCGTCGACGATGGTCTCTGACTCCTGGTCAGGCAGATCATAGGCTTCGGGCCATTTTGTGAAATAGTCCATGGCCGTGAGCACCCAGCGGTTTCCACTGTCTGTGCTGGGGAACGGCCCAACTACATCCACTCCCACCCTCTCCATGGGAGCCCCCACTGGGAACTGTTGGAGCTGAGCATGAGAGCGGCCTGGGGGGCCCTTTCTCGCTGTGCAGTTGTCACAGCGGCGGCAAAAGTCTTCCACATCCCTCTTGTGCTGCCCCCAGTAAAAGCACTGATGGAGGCGGCGCAGTGTTTTTGTGACCCCAAAGTGTCCAGTCCCCACCCCCCCATGAATACTCTGGAGCACAGCCTCCCGCAATGCTTTTGGGATCACCACCTGCCACCTCTCCCGTAGCTGACTCCTTCCATGCCCGCTGTAGCACGCCATCAGCCAGCCGCAGTCGCTCAAACTTTAACCACATCCCTTTGGTCGCGAGTGAGAGCGCTGTCACCTCTTCCCATGGGAGCCTCACCTGCGCCTCTACCCACTGTAGCACTGGCTGTAGGTCTGTGTCCCGTCCCTGCTGCTGCCCCCATTCAGCCACGCCGACAGTCTGCAGCTCAGAGCAGACAGGCCCGCTCGCCCGACACACTGTGGCACAGACCCCCTCTGCACACAGCTCTCTCTCCCGTCCCTCTTTCCGCTCACAACAGTGGCGGCAGCCGTCAGCAGTACAGGGCCGACGGGACATGGCATCAGTGTTGGACTGGCTGCCCTGTGCTTGCCTTGCCCTGAAGCTCCTCCAACCAGCGTGCCACCTGCCCCCCTGGCTCTCTGAAAGACATGAGCCACTGGAGAGCAGAGTGGTCAGTCCTTACAGTAAAGGGCAGGCCAACCAGGTAGTACTTGAAGTGTTTGACGGAAGCCACAACAGCCAAGAGCTCCCGCCGGGTGACACAGTAGCGGCGCTCATGTTTGTCAAATGTTTTGCTGAAGAACGCCACCACTCTCTCCCCCTCTGGCCCCACCTGGGCCAGCGCCCCACCCATGCCCACATTGCTCACGTCTGTGTCCAGGATAAAGGGCAAGGTGAGGTCAGGGGGGGGCGAGCACGGGGGCCTCGATCAGTGCACGTTTGAGGCTGTTGAAGGCCCCCTCACACTCCACTGTCCAAGTGAAAGCCTTGTCCTTCGGCAGCAGGCGGTTCAGGGGAGCAGCGACGCTTGAGAAGCCCCATACAAACCTCCTGTAGTACAAGGCCAGGCCCAGGGCCAGGATGTCATCGAGGTATACCAGACACTGCTGTCGGGGGATGCCATCCAGCACCCTGTCCATCAAACGCTCAAAAGTAGCTGGAGCATTGCACAGGCCGAAGCACAGAACCTTGAACTGCCAGTGTCCTCTGTTAGTGGAGAACGCAGTTTTGGCTCTGGCCTCTGGGGAGAGGGGCACCTGCCAGTAGCCACTGCGGAGGTCTAGTGAGGAGAACCAGGAGGATCCCCTAACCAGGTCCAGTGACTCACCCCATACTGCGTATTGATATGAGTCCTTCCTGGTTACCTCATTCAGCCGCCTGTAGTCCGCACAGAACCTCATCTTGCCCCCCTTCTTCGGAACCATGACGACTGGCGCCGCCCAGGGGCTGTCTGAGGGCTCGATAAAGTCTGCCCACTGCATCTCCAACACAGCCTTGTCTGCCGCCTCCTGGCGTGCCAGCGGGATACGGCGGGGACGCATCTTGATGGGTCGAGCATCACCTGTGTCGATCTCATGCTGCACCAGATGAGTCTGACCCACCTCTTCCTCACTTAGCGCAAAGCTGTCTCTGAATTCAAACAGCAACTGCCACAACCGTTCCTGCTGCTCGGGGTCAAGACCAACACAGTTCCTCCCCCATATCTCCCTCACTGCAGACAGTGTCCTTTCCTCTCCCATCTTGGGTAGCTGGGCTGGGGGGGTGCGGCCCGGGCTCACAGAGGGCTGTGTCGTGGAGGTAGCTGGGGGAATGTAACACACAGCCGTAGGTGACAGGGGGGCTGGGGAAAAGTGACACACAGATGTGAGGAAGGGGGGCAGCCATGAGTCTCTGCTGCTTTAACTGTTGGAGTAAAGGGTTTGTTGGGTTGAGTGAATGTGACATTAGGGGGGGGGAATGGTGACTGCTGGCCCTCCCTGGAAGCTCAGTGTGCCCCCAATTAGGTCTAACTGGCAACCTGTGCTCCTAAGAAAGTCCAACGCCAGTATACAAGGGTCCTGCACAGCCGCCACCCACACAGGATGACGCACAGACCTGCCCCCTACTGTCAGAGTCATTATTCTGACAGCTCACCTGTGACTGTGTGGAGCTGCACAGTTGTGGGCTCACACTGAGTCCAACCTGGCACAATTTCTGGCCTCACCAGGGTTACTGTGGACCCAGTGTCCACCAGGGCAGAGCAGGGCACCACCTCCACAGTGACAGGGACATGACAAATGTCCCCAACACAGGTCCGGCCCACCACAACAACAGGCTCCATCCGCTTGCCCTCGTCTGCTTCTGGGGGAAGTGGAGCCTTGCTTCCCCGTCTGTGCCGGTGGGCTCCTCCTGCAGAAGATGGTGGTTGGGATAGAAAGCCAGGGGTCCGCACTACCCGCTCTATGCTGACCCCGATCCGTTTCCCTGAGCTCTGGGGGACATGGGGCAATCTCGGCGCAGATTGCCTGGCTGGCCACAACCCCAGCAGACCCTGGGACCAGGGTGTGTGTTTCGTGCCGTCTGTAGCGACACAGCACGAATGAGTTCTGTCATTTCAGCCACCCATTAAGGCTTTTCCGGCTCCGGGCTGCTCTGCCCCCCAGCTCGCACAGAGGTTCTGTCTCCCTGCACCCCCACCAAAGTCCCAGCTGAAGCCCCAGCCCACACCAGCTCCCTCTCCAAAGCCATCTCCAAGGCTATCTGCAATGACTCAGGATGAGCCAGCTGGGTCTGTATGCGCAGCTCCGTAAGAGAGAGCGCCTGTATGAACTGGTCCCGTGCTAGCTCGCTCTGCACGGAGGGGGGCATGTGAGCATATGCCCGCCGAGAGAGGCTCTCAATGTCATTAGCTAGCGCCAGTAGAGGCTCTCCAGGCTGCCTGCGTCTATTACTCAGTTTGGAGTGCAGTAGCCCGGGCTGTACACACTGTCCATAGCTCCTCCTCAGTGCTCCCACTAAAGCACCATAATCACGTCTGTCCTCGGGGCTAATCAATATCAAACAGGCCAGAGCTTCATCCGTGAGGCATAAAGCCAACTGCAGTGCCCTATCTTCATTCGACCACCCCCTAAAATGAGCTAACAGTTCAAACTGAGCATGAAAAGCTTCCCAATCCGCCTTACCGGAATACTTCGGGGTCTTAACAGATACGGACGCAGCCGGGAACTGGGCGCCGCTAAGTTTGTTTACATCCTGAGCCCCAGATTCCTCGTCCCGCCGCATCGACGTCACCCCTTCGGTCCGCCCACCAGAATCCACGCAAAGCACAGTCGACGAAGGACTCATGCCTGCTTCAGCTGCCATCACTCTAACGTCCTCCCTCAAGCGGCCTCTGGGCTCCGACGCCCTGGCGATCTCCTCAGCCAGATCCTCCGACGTCCATGCACACGCACCTCCTTGGCCATAATTGTCCCCTACCTCCACCTTCACTTTCGGATTTCCTCTAAGCATTTTCAACCCCCGTTCTCACCTACGGTAGCTAGCCACAGAAGTCAGCTAGCTAGCTGGCTAACTTTTATCAATGTTTTTACTTCTGACACCAAGTAATGAAACAGCAGGGAGCAGGTCTCGAACCCTCGACCTTCTAGCCCGAGGTCCGGCGCGCTATCGACTGTGCCGCAAAAGCATGCTCGTGTGGCAGAGTTGATTTCCGCGCTTATAAACCCAGGGTCGTTACAATAATATAAAGGCCATTTTAAAATGGAGTGGCTATTCTAGTCTCCCGACTATTTTGGTGTACACAAACTTGAAATAGTCTATCCAACTCTCTTTCCATACCTTACAGCTATACCAGGCTGAATACCCCAGAAGCTTTCGCCGGGTCTTTTTTTTATACCTTTATTGAACTAGGCAAGTCGGTTAAGAACAAATTCTTACTTACAATGACAGCCTACCGGGGAACAGTGGGTTAACTGCCTTGTTCAGGGGCAGAACGACAGCTCAGGGATTCGATCCAGCAACCATTCAGTTACTGGCCCAACACTAACCACTAGACTACCTGCCACCCCTGGTCAGTGCTGTGATAGGAGACCACCTGGGAATAACAAGTGCTGTTAGCTTTTGCCCAGCAGAGTGTACCGTTGTAAACACTCTTTTATTTATAACAGTAATAATATAAAGGCCATTTTCAAATGTAATGGCTATTCTAGTTTTTTTTACTATTTTGGTGTACATTAACACTAAATAGTCTATCCAACACTTGTTCTGTCGCTTACGGCCATATATGGTGGTAAAAATGTCAAACTCCGTTATGCACATGTGCTGTATAAGCCTTAAACCGGTACATTTCCATTGTATGTTTGTTTCATGTAAAAAGAAGCAAGTATTTTTCCTGTCTTGGTCACACGGCCAAAGACAAAGAGCCTCTGAGAGTGACCACAGTTTGAGTCCATCCTGTTCTTTTTGTATCTTTCAAGCGCACAGCTGTGTGGAGATATGAAGAGAACAGAGGCTAACTTGAGCAGAAATGACAATTCTATCAACAGAAAGGAGTAACAAAACTGGCGTTATCACTTGTTTGTATTCTATGTTCCCATCATGATCTCACACACCTGCTAAACTGCCACGTAGACAAAGGTTATAAAAGCTGACACCCAACTCTTGTTCGTTGGGCTCTTAACTCTGCACCTTTTGAGTGATTTATTAACCTCTCCAGAATTGCAATTCTTATAATAAATGCTTGTTGTTTTTTTTTTTGTTTTTTTAAATCTTTATTTTAACAGGGAAAACAGACTGAGACCTAGATCTCTTTTACGGCTGTGCCCTGTGTAAACATGTTGACATGTACAGTTTTAGACATACAGACAAGAACATTTCAAAACATACACAATTCAACAGAAACAATCACAGACAACATCATATTGATCCTCCATAAACATTTTAAAATGGGCAAGGGACACCAGAGTGTCTAACTTAAGTTGGATCTGCAGTTTGTTCCATAAATAAGGTGCAAAGGAACTGAAGGCAGTCCTACCCAACTCTGTGGAGACCGCAGGAGTCTCTAATGTAATCCACATCTGTGATCTGGTTTTAAAATTAGTACATCTTGTGGAAATTAATGATGATATATATGGAGGTAGTTTTAAAAGAAGTGCTTTATAAATAAACAAGAGAGCATGTTGCTCTCGCCTCACAGATAGAGAGACCCAACCCACATGTTGATATAGGATACAGTGATGAGTTCTGTAACTATCACCCGTGATAAACCTGAGTGCACAATGGTAAATAGCATCCAGTGGTTTTAATGTGTTTGCCGATGCATGCATATAGATAATATCACCATAATCTAAAACGGACATAAAAGTAGCCTGCACAATTTTTTTCCTATTTACAGAGGACAGACAAGCCCTGTTTCTGTAAAGGAATCCTATCTTGAATTTGAGCTTTTTTCCCAATTCAGTAACATGTTTTTTAAAAGAAAGCCTATCATCTAACCATACCCCTAAGTATTTATATGCAGAGACCTTATTGATTTGAGTACCATCCAAGCTAGTGATTACAAACGTGTTTCTAACTGGGAGTTTAGACCTAGAAAAAAACATGACATTTGTTTTCTTAGCGTTTAAAACAAGTTTAAGCTGTAAAAGAGACCCCTGTAGTATCCTAAAATCAGACTCCAACTGCATTAAAGCTTGGTCCGCTGTTGGAGCAATAGAGTACATAACTGTGTCATCTGCATATAAATGGAATTTACAATATCTGACATCATCACCAATGTTGTTTATATAAAGTGAGAACAATAGTGGGCCAATTATTGAACCCTGAGGGACCCCTTTAAGTAACTGTAAGGGGTCAGACTTGACCCCATCGACCATGACGGCTTGAGTTCTATCTTTAAGATAGTCATAAAACCATCGGCAGGCATCAGTGCCCAGTCCTATAGATGACAGCTTACTCAAAAGGATAGCATGGTCTACAGTGTCAAACGCTTTTGACAAATCTACAAACAACGCAGCACAGTGCTTTCTATCGTCTAAGGCATTTGCAATATCATTTACAACAAGCATAGTGGCCGATGTGGTACTGTGTTTAGATCTAAAACCAGATTGATTGGTACTAAGAATACTGTTAGCAGAAAGAAAAGATTGTAACTGTTTGTTGACTATAGATTCTAGAATCTTTACCAGACAAGGGAGCCTAAAGATGGGTCGATAGTTATCCAAATCACTACCGTCACCTCCCTTATGTAATGGCAGAACAAAAGCTGCTTTCCACACCTTAGGGATATTTCCTGTGCTTAATGTTAGATTAAAAATGTGTGTTACTGGACCAGCAAAAATAGGTGCAGCACACTTAAGTAAGTACGGGTCTAAATTGTCAGCGCCTAAGGATTTCTTAGTATCAATGGCACACAGGGCAATTAGAACCTCTGCTTCAGTTATTTTCTGGAAACTAAAAACAGGGTTACCATTTTTCAGAGTAACGGTTGAAAAGCAAGACGAAAAATCAACTAACTGGCCAGTACCACAAAGTCCACTTTTCCTTTCAAATAAAAAACCAGCAGAGATGAAATGCTTATTAAAAGCATCACAAATATCATTTTTTTCAGTTAGAATACAGAAGTCTGAGGTAATTTGCTTAGGAAGAGAAACAGCAGAATTCCCCCGTTTCAGTGAATTAACGGTTTTCCAGAATTTTGCAGGATCTCCTGCAGAATCTGTCATAGCATTAAGGAAGTAATTTGATTTTGCCTTTTTGACAGCTGCAGTACATTTATTTCTCAATTGCCTAAAAAACAGCCAATCAGCTGGAGTACCTGTTTTCCTCGCCAAGGCCCAGGCCCGATTCTTTTGCAGGAAAAGACCTGACAATTCAGGAGAGAACCAAGAACTGGTTCGGTTTCTTACTCTGTGATTCTTAAGCGGGGCATGTTTATCAGACATAGAGGTAACAATAGAAGAGAAAAAAGCAAGGGCTAAAACCGGGTCCAGAAAGCAGCAAGTGGATAAAAGCTCAGAGTGATATAAGTCAAGGATAAAAGCTTGCTGTGAGAAATGTTTATAATTTCTCTTAGAGATTATACAGGGATCAGAGTGTTTCAGCCTGGTATCTCTAATACAAGCAATAGGGCAGTGGTCACTGATATCATTTGCAAAAACCCCACTGGCTGTGTATTTATGGGGGGTATTTGTTAGAATAATGTCTAGTACAGTGGATTTTACTGGGTTCTTAAAGTTGGGACGGGTTGGTTTAGTTATCAGCTGAGTTAGATTTAGCTCAGTACAAATGCCTTTTAATTTATCGGATACTGGTGAGAGCCAATCCAGGTTAAAATCTCCCAAAATCAGTAATTCAGAGTTTGCATAATTAGACAGTATATCAGATAATTTGCATAGAGTACAAGGAGGAGCTGAGGGGGGGCGATATACCCCTGCTAGAGTTAAATGAGCATTATTACCAAGTACCACGTTTAAAACTAGACATTCATATTGCTTTGAGACAGAGGTTGATATGGACACAGAAACATTTAAGCAGCATTTAACATAAATCGCAATACCACCACCTCTACCAACTCTATCAGTTCTATAAATATTGTATCCAATCAACTGAACATCTGAATCTGGCACAGAATCACACAGCCACGATTCAGATACAATCAGAACGTCAACATTTGATTGTGAGACCAAAATTTCAATAAAGTCCAACTTTTGGATCAGGCTTCTAGCATTCAAATGAATTATTCCAATACCATTGCTACGGGAATTCATATCAGATGGAGTATCCAAGGTAGCACCTGAAGCTGCACTAGATGAGCAATAAACCATTTTCGAGCTATTGACAGAGCTCAATTTTATGGGGACAAGATTACTACTAACAATACCTCTCTGCATGTCAGTAGTATTCGCAATACGGTGATTGGACAATAAACTAGGAATTGCAGAAGGGTTGTTAACTGTAGTTTGTTCCATATTTGCAATTGAGGAACTAATTAATGAAACTGGGAGAGGAGCATTGAACACAGTCTGATAGGGGAGCGTACAATCCCAAAAGTCAACCCCCGAGAATACACAACGTCAGGTATCAAAGGCTCTACATGAGGCAAGAGTAAGAGACATGTTGGTGGAGAGGATGCTGGAGCCATACCTGTTAAGATGTAAATTGTCCCGAAGAAATAGACCTGGTCGGTCTGTAAAAGCTGCAAAGTTATCCACAAAAGGAATTCTCATCGTGCAGCAGTATCCCTTAAGCCAGGTGTGTAATTGGCGTATACGACTAAAAACCATATCCGTGTAGCGTGGGGATGGAAATGGACCGGAAACAACACACTGCTTCCCAGATTCCAGCAGCGTATTTAACAATGTTTTAAAATCGTCTCTCAATTTCTCTGACTGCTGGAGTTTAATGTCATTTGACCCAACATGGACAATGACAGTTGAAGCGGCGGAGTGCTTGCTAATAAGTAGCGGTAGCATGGAATCTAGGTCAGAGATCCTAGCGCCAGGGTAGCAGAAGGTCTCAGCTTTCCGGATTGAAACGTTTCGGACCATGGATGAACCCACCACGAGAACGGAAGGACTACAGATGGGTTTATTGGGTAAATGACGGGGCCTCTCCCGGGTGATCTGCCTCCTAGCAGGTTGAGGGGGGCTAGCAGCTGAGACTGACGACCTAGTGGCAGGCAAGGAGCGCAGATGAGTGTGCTTGGGCACTTCCACCTGAGAGTGAGATGGCAGCAGTAGAGATGAAGCGGAGGGACCCTGTACAGTATGATTGGAATGCACTTCCAGGTCTTCCAGGACCTTGAATCTCCTCCCCAATTGTAGCACCTCCGAAACATTTGATGGATTCCGTTTCCTGGAGTGCTTTCCTCCCCGGACAGCAATCCAGGCATCCTGAGGCGGAGTAGAAGGGGTGGAACAGACCAGGCCCTTCGGTTTAGCTCCTAGTCTGGGCCATGGCTCATTTAAGGGAACCGAATGGAGTTTCACAGTTACAGGCTCCCCAGAAGTGGAGGTGCCGAGCCAGGGGCAGGTGACGTCGTCGATTTTGGAGGTGGTTTGTATAACCATGGAGTCCAGGAGTTCTTCGTCCTCCTTGATCTGGCGCAAGACAGATACTCTCCCCTCCAGCTCAGCGACTCTCTGGCTCAGGTACTGGCAGGTGGTACATCCAGGGGCGAGCGAAGCCATGAGAGACAGGTGGGTTTGGGCCCCGAGGCTAGCAGTTAGCAGTTTGTTTTTAGCCTAAAGCCAGCTTTTTGCCGAACTTTTCCAGAGAGAAAAAACACTTTCCATCCACCGTGGAGCGAGATTCCTTTAAATAAATAAAGAACAAACGAAACGTGACGCTACTGGTAAGCACTCAGGCAACTCAATGTAGACCTAAACTGTGGGAAGCATTGGAGTCATGCATGGGCCAGCAGTTTGCTGTTTGAAGATTCTACACTCTCTCTTCATCTCTGGTTAGAATTCACAACCCATACCAGCCTGAATATGCCTGATATCGTCTGATCTCTGAAGCTAAACAGGCTTGAGCCTGTACCTTTGTGTACTGTTGTAAGCATTATTTTATTTATAACAGTAATAATATAAAGTACATTTTACAGTGGAATGGCTATTCTAATCTTTCAACTATTTCGGTGTATATTAACTTTAAACAGTCTATCCAACATTTATTATATGGTTTAGGGCCACACCAGCCTGAATACACCAGATTTTGTCTTGAACTCGAAGCTAAGCAGGCTCGGGCCTGGTTAGTACTTGGATTGGAGACCACCTTGGAACACCAGGTGCTGTAAGCTTCTTGCCCAGTACTGTTGTGAATGCGCTTTTATTTATAACAGTAATAATATAGAGGCCATTTTAAAATGGAATGGTTATTCTAGTCTCTTGACTATTTCGGTGTACATTAACTCTAAATAGTCTATCCAAATCTCGTTCTATAGCTTACGGCCATACCAGCCTGAATACGCCTGATGTAGTCTGATCTCGGAAGCTGAGCAGGCTTGCGTATTCTTAGTACTTGGATGAGAGACCGCCTGGGAATAACCAGTGCTGTGAGGCGACCGGGAGACCCATGAGGTGGTGCACAATTGACCCAGCATTTCCCGATCGGGAGTTGCAGCGATGGGACAAGACTGTAACTACCAATCGTCTGATCTCGGAAGCTAAGCAGGCTTGCATCTGCTTAGTATTTGGATGAGAGACCTCCTTGGAATTTTTTATTTATTTTTTTATTTCACCTTTATTTAACCAGGTAGGCAAGTTGAGAACAAGTTCTCATTTGCAATTGCGACCTGGCCAAGATAAAGCAAAGCAGTTCGACACATACAAAAACACAGAGTTACACATGGAGTAAAACAAACATAGTCAATAATACAGTAGAAAAATAAGTCTTTATACAATGTGAGCAAGTGAGGTGAGATAAGGGAGGTGAAGGCAAAAAAAGGCCATGGTAGCGAAATAAATACAATATAGCAAGTAAAACACTGGAATGGTAGATTTGCAGTGGAAGAATGTGCAAAGTAGAAATAGAAATAATGGGGTGCAAAGGAGCAAAATAAATAAATAAATACAGTAGGGAAAGAGGTAGTTGTTTGGGCTAAATTATAGATGGGCTATGTACAGGTGCAGTAATCTGTGGGCTGCTCTGACAGCTGGTGCTTAAAGCTAGTGAGGGAGATAAGTGTTTCCAGTTTCAGAGATTTTTGTAGTTCGTTCCAGTCATTGGCAGCAGAGAACTGGAAGGAGAGGCGGCCAAAGGAAGAATTGGTTTTGGGGGTGACCAGAGAGATATACCTGCTGTAGCGCGTGCTACAGGTGGGTGCTGCTATGGTGACCAGCGAGCTGAGATAAGGGGGGACTTTACCTAGCAGGGTCTTGTAGATGACCTGGAGCCAGTGGGTTTTGCGATGAGTATGAAGCGAGGGCCAGCCAACGAGAGCGTACAGGTCGCAGTGGTGGGTAGTATATGGGGCTTTGGTGACAAAACAGATGGCACTGTGATAGACTGCATCCAATTTATTGAGTAGGGTATTGGAGGCTATTTTGTAAATGACATCGCCGAAGTCGAGGATTGGTAGGATGGTCAGTTTTACAAGGGTATGTTTGGCAGCATGAGTGAAGGATGCTTTGTTGCGGAATAGGAAGCCAATTCTAGATTTAACTTTTGATTGGAGATGTTTGATGTGAGTCTGGAAGGAGAGTTTACAGTCTAACCAGACACCTAGGTATTTGTAGTTGTCCACATATTCTAAGTCAGAGCCGTCCAGAGTAGTGATGTTGGACAGGCGGGCAGGTGCAGGCAGCGATCGGTTGAAGAGCATGCATTTAGTTTTACTTGTATTTAAGAGCAATTGGAGGCCACGGAAGGAGAGTTGAATTGCATTGAAGCTCGCCTGGAGGGTTGTTAACACAGTGTCCAAAGAAGGGCCAGAAGTATACAGAATGGTGTCGTCTGCGTAGAGGTGGATCAGAGACTCACCAGCAGCAAGAGCGACATCATTGATGTATACAGAGAAGAGAGTCGGTCCAAGAATTGAACCCTGTGGCACCCCCATAGAGACTGGCAGAGGCCCGGATAACAGACCCTCCGATTTGACACACTGAACTCTATCAGAGAAGTAGTTTGTGAACCAGGCGAGGCAATCATTTGAGAAACCAAGGCTGTCGAGTCTGTCGATGTCCATCACCAGATCCTCAGAGTCGAAAGCCTTGGCCAGGTCAATGAATACGGCTGCACAGTATTGTTTCTTATCGATGGCGGTTAAGATATCGTTTAGGACCTTGAGCGTGGCTGAGGTGCACCCATGACCAGCTCTGAAACCAGATTGTATAGCGGAGAAGGTATGGTGGGATTCGAAATGGTCGGTAATCTGTTTGTTGACTTGGCTTTCGAAGACCTTAGAAAGGCAGGGTAGGATAGATATAGGTCTGTAGCAGTTTGTGTCAAGAGTGTCCCCCCTTTGAAGAGTGGGATGACCGCAGCTGCTTTCCAATCTTTGGGAATCTCAGACGACACGAAAATGGGGTTGAACAGGCTAGTAATAGGTGTGGCAAGAATTTCGGCAGATAATTTTAGAAAGAAAGGGTCCAGATTATCTAGCCCGGCTCTTGCAGCTCATTCAGAACATCAGCTGACTGGATTTGGGAGAAGGAGAAATGGGGAAGGCTTGGGCGAGTAGCTGTGGGGGGTGCAGTGCTGTTAACCGGGGTAGGGGTAGCCAGGTGGAAAGCATGGCCAGCTGTAGAAAAATGCTTATTGAAATTCTCAATTATAGTGGATTTATCGGTGGTGACAGTGTTTCCTATCTTTAGTGCAGTGGGCAGCTGGGAGGAGGTGTTCTTATTCTCCATGGACTTTACAGTGTCGCAGAACTTTTTTGAGTTTGTGTTGCAGGAAGCAAATTTCTGCTTGAAAAAGCTGTGTATATTGGTTTCTAGATTCCCTGAAAAGTTGCATATCACGGGGGCTGTTCGATGCTAATGCAGAACGCCATAGGATGTTTTTGTGTTGGTTAAGAGCAGTCAGGTCTAGAGAGAACCAAGGGCTATATCTGTTCCTGGTTCTACATATCTTGAATGGGGCATGCTTATTTAAAATGGTGAGGAAGGCATTTAAAAAAAATAACCAGGCATCCTCTACTGACGGGATGAGATCAATATCCTTCCAGGATACCCCGGCCAGGTTGATTAGAAAGGCCTGCTCTCTGAAGTGTTTCAGGGAGCGTTTGACAGTGATGAGTGGAGGTCGTTTGACCGCTGACCCATTACGGATGCAGGCAATGAGGCAGTGATCGCTGAGATCTTGGTTGAGAACAGCCGAGGTGTATTTAGAGGGCAAGTTGGTTAGGATGATATCTATGAGGGTGCCCGTGTTTACGGCTTTGGGGTGGTACCTGGTAGGTTCACTGATAATTTGTGTGAGATTGAGGCATCAAGCTTAGATTGTAGGATGGCTGGGGTGTTAAGCATGTTCCAGTTTAGGTCGCCTAGCAGCACGAGCTCTGAAGATAGATGGGGGGCAATCAGTTCACATATGGTGTCCAGAGCACAGCTGGGGGCAGAGGGTGGTCTATAGCAGGCGGCAACGGTGAGAGACTTGTTTTTAGAGAGGTGGATTTTTAAAAGTAGAAGTTCAAATTGTTTGGGTACAGACCTGGATAGTAGGACAGAACTCTGCAGGCTATCTTTGCAGTAGATTGCAACACCGCCCCCTATGGCCGTTCTATCTTGTCTGAAAATGTTGTAGTTAGGGATGAAAATTTCAGAATTTTTGATGGTCTTCCTAACCCAGAATTCAGACACGGCTACAACATCCAGGTTGGCAGAGTGTGCTAAAGCAGTGAATAAAACAAACTTAGGGAGGAGGCTTCTAATGTTAAAATGCATGAAACCAAGGCTATTATGGTTACAGAAGTCATCAAAAGAGAGCGCCTGGGGAATAGGAGTGGAGCTAGGCACAGCAGGTTCTGGATTCACCTCTACATCACCAGAGGAACAGAGGAGGAGTAGGATAAGGGTACGGCTAAAAGCTATGAGAATTGGTCGTCTAGAACGTCTGGAACAGAGAGTAAAAGGAGGTTTCTGGGGGCGATAAAATAGCTTCAAGGTATAATGTAAAGACAAAGGTATGGTAGGATGTGAATACAGTGGAGGTAAACCTAGGTATTGAGTGATGATGAGAGAGATATTGTCTCTAGAAACATCATTGAAACCAGGTGATGTCATCGCATGTGTGGGTGGTGGAACTGAAAGGTTGGATAAGGTATAGTGAGCAGGGCTAGAGGCTCTACATTGAAATAAGCCAATAAACACTAACCAGAACAGCAATGGACAAGGCATATTGACACTAAGGAGAGGCATGCTTAGTCAAGTGATCATAAGGGTCCAGTGAGTAGAGGTTGGTTGGGGTCACGGCGATTCAGACAGCTAGCCGGGCCATCGGTAGCAAGCTAGCATAGGATGTTTTTAGCCACCTTGTGCATTTCCGTCAGTAGATTAGTGGGGTTCCGTGTGGTAGAGGGGATCAAATCCAATTGGCAAAATAGATATAGTTATAGTGACCCTAGAAAAATTGTCCGATAGACTTATTCAGATAGCAGCCGATAAGATAGCTAACGATTAGCGGGCCGCAGATGGGCGTTCAGGGAGCGTCGCGACGGAGGGCCCAGTTGGATAACTCCCTCGGGCAGATAACGTCGGTAGTCCAGTCGTGAAGGCCCGGTGGGGCTCCGCATTGGCAGTAAAACGGGTCCGGATAGGTGATTGTAGCCCAGGAGGGGCTGATAGAACTCTTCAGCTGGCTAGCTCCGGAATAATTGATGTTTGCTCCGGGATCGACGTAAACAGGTAGTCACACGGATAGCAGCTAGCTAGCTGCGAAATCCAGGTGTAAATGTCCAGAGCTTGCGGTTGAAATCCGGGGATATGGAGAGAAAAATAGGTCTGGTATGTTCTGGTCTGAGTCGCGTTGTACAAAACTGGCGACAGATTTTCGATCTAAAGGAATAGCTGAAGACCACAAACCGTGGTTAGCTGAATACTAATGTTAGCTGCTACTCTAACCTGGTGGTCCCAGCGCCCACGACCCACGTGGAGTTCCAGGTCTCCGGCAGCCTCTGGAACTGCCGATCTGCGGCCAACAAGGCAGAGTTCATCTCAGCCTATGCTTCCCTCCAGTCCCTCGACTTCTTGGCACTGACGGAAACATGGATTACCACTGATAACACTGCTACTCCTACTGCTCTCTCCTCGTCTGCCCACGTGTTCTCGCACACCCCGAGAGCTTCTGGTCAGCGGGGTGGTGACACTGGGATCCTCATCTCTCCCAAGTGGACATTCTCTCTTTCTCCCCTGACCCATCTGTCTATCGCCTCCTTTGAATTCCATGCTGTTACAGTTACCAGCCCTTTCAAGCTTAACATCCTTATCATTTATCGCCCTCCAGGTTCCCTTGGAGAGTTCATCAATGAGCTTGACGCCCTGATAAGTTCCTTTCCTGAGGATGGCTCACCTCTCACAGTTCTGGGTGACTTTAACCTCCCCACGTCTACCTTTGACTCATTCCTCTCTGCCTCCTTCTTTCCACTCCTCTCCTCTTTTGACCTCACCCTCTCACCTTCCCCCCTACTCACAAGGCAGGCAATACGCTTGACCTCATCTTTACTAGATGCTGTTCTTCCACTAATCTCATTGCAACTCCCCTCCAAGTCTCCGACCACTACCTTGTATCCTTTTCCCTCTCGCTCTCATCCAACACTTCCCACACTGCCCCTACTCGGATGGTATCGCGCCGTCCCAACCTTCGCTCTCTCTCCCCCGCTACTCTCTCCTCTTCCATCCTATCATCTCTTCCCTCTGCTCAAACCTTCTCCAACCTATCTCCTGATTCTGCCTCCTCAACCCTCCTCTCCTCCCTTTCTGCATCCTTTGACTCTCTGTCCCCTATCCTCCAGGCCGGCTCGGTCCTCCCCTCCTGCTCCGTGGCTCGACGACTCATTGCGAGCTCACAGAACAGGGCTCCGGGCAGCCGAGCGGAAATGGAGGAAAACTCGCCTCCCTGCGGACCTGGCATCCTTTCACTCCCTCCTCTCTACATTCTCCTCTTCTGTCTCTGCTGCTAAAGCCACTTTCTACCACTCTAAATTCCAAGCATCTGCCTCTAACCCTAGGAAGCTCTTTGCCACCTTCTCCTCCCTCCTGAATCCTCCTCCCCCTCCTCCCCCCTCCTCCCTCTCTGCGGATGACTTCGTCAACCATTTTGAAAAGAAGGTCGACGACATCCGATCCTCGTTTGCTAAGTCAAACGACACCGCTGGTTCTGCTCACACTGCCCTACCCTGTGCTTTGACCTCTTTCTCCCCTCTCTCTCCAGATGAAATCTCGCGTCTTGTGACGGCCGGCCGCCCAACAACCTGCCCGCTTGACCCTATCCCCTCCTCTCTTCTCCAGACCATTTCCGGAGACCTGCTCCCTTACCTCACCTCGCTCATCAACTCATCCTTGACCGCTGGCTACGTCCCTTCCGTCTTCAAGAGAGCGAGAGTTGCACCCCTTCTGAAAAAACCTACACTCGATCCCTCCGATGTCAACAACTACAGACCAGTATCCCTTCTTTCTTTTCTCTCCAAAACTCTTGAACGTGCCGTCCTTGGCCAGCTCTCCTGCTATCTCTCTCAGAAGGACCTTCTTGATCCAAATCAGTCAGGTTTCAAGACTAGTCATTCAACTGAGACTGCTCTTCTCTGTGTCACGGAGGCGCTCCGCACTGCTAAAGCTAACTCTCTCTCCTCTGCTCTCATCCTTCTAGACCTATCGGCTGCCTTTGATACTGTGAACCATCAGATCCTCCTCTCCACCCTCTCCGAGTTGGGCATCTCCGGCGCGGCCCACGCTTGGATTGCGTCCTACCTGACAGGTCGCTCCTACCAGGTGGCGTGGCGAGAATCTGTCTCCGCACCACGTGCTCTCACCACTGGTGTCCCCCAGGGCTCTGTTCTAGGCCCTCTCCTATTCTCGCTATACACCAAGTCACTTGGCTCTGTCATATCCTCACATGGTCTCTCCTATCATTGCTATGCAGACGACACACAATTAATCTTCTCCTTTCCCCCCTCTGATAACCAGGTGGCGAATCGCATCTCTGCATGTCTGGCAGACATATCAGTGTGGATGACGGATCACCACCTCAAGCTGAACCTCGGCAAGACGGAGCTGCTCTTCCTCCCGGGGAAGGACTGCCCGTTCCATGATCTCGCCATCACGGTTGACAACTCCATTGTGTCCTCCTCCCAGAGTGCTAAGAACCTTGGCGTGATCCTGGACAACACCCTGTCGTTCTCAACTAACATCAAGGCGGTGACCCGTTCCTGTAGGTTCATGCTCTACAACATTCGCAGAGTACGACCCTGCCTCACACAGGAAGCGGCGCAGGTCCTAATCCAGGCACTTGTCATCTCCCGTCTGGATTACTGCAACTCGCTGTTGGCTGGGCTCCCTGCCTGTGCCATTAAACCCCTACAACTCATCCAGAACGCCGCAGCCCGTCTGGTGTTCAACCTTCCCAAGTTCTCTCACGTCACCCCGCTCCTCCGCTCTCTCCACTGGCTTCCAGTTGAAGCTCGCATCCGCTACAAGACCATGGTGCTTGCCTACGGAGCTGTGAGGGGAACGGCACCTCCGTACCTTCAGGCTCTGATCAGGCCCTACACCCAAACAAGGGCACTGCGTTCATCCACCTCTGGCCTGCTCGCCTCCCTACCTCTGAGGAAGTACAGTTCCCGCTCAGCCCAGTCAAAACTGTTCGCTGCTCTGGCACCCCAATGGTGGAACAAACTCCCTCACGACGCCAGGTCAGCAGAGTCAATCACCACCTTCCGGAGACACCTGAAACCCCACCTCTTTAAGGAATACCTAGGATAGGATAAAGTAATCCTTCTAACCCCCCCGCCCTTAAAAGAGTTAGATGCACTATTGTAAAGTGGTTGTTCCACTGGATATCATAATCATAAGGTGAATGCACCAATTTGTAAGTCGCTCTGGATAAGAGCGTCTGCTAAATGACTTAAATGTAATGTAAATGTAGCCAGTAAAATGGCTAGCTTCTGGCTAGTTTCTGGCTAGCTTCTGGCTAGCTTCTGGCTAGCTTCTGGCTAGCTTCTGGTTAGCTTCTGGCTAGCTTCTATTGTGGATTTCAGATTTGAGGTAAATAATACATTTTTCTTTTAAATTGGTGAGGCGGGTTGCAGGAGAGTGTTTTGAAGTTGAGTTTTTGGAAAATAAAATATTTAAAAGATATGCAAAGAAAGGTGTAAATATATATATATATATTGACTGCTATGCCATCTTGGGAAAAGGTAGAATAACAAGAACTGTAAGATTTTTCCCAGTAGAGTGTACTGTTTTAAAAGCTATTTTATTAAAACATTAATAATATAAAGGCCATTTTAAAATGACTACAATTAGTCTTTCAACTATTTCGGTGTACATTAACTTTAAATAGTCTATCCAAATCTCACTCTATGGTTTATGGCCATACCAGCCTGAATACGCCCCTTTTTGAGTTTCAGGAAGTGGATAAGCAGCAGGTGGCTGAGCGTTCAAGAGAGAGAAGAATACCGTTTTCTTTAGGTTTATTTGATTCATAAGTTTGAAAGTTTGTGTGTGAGTGTATTTTTTATTTATTTTTACATTTGTGTTATTATCCCCCAACGGCGTGAGCTGTTTGGGGGATCCTGCGTATATAAAAAAAAAAAATACCGTATGGATAACATGGCTTTGCCACCAAGAATTGAAAACAACGACGAGAAAGAACAGAATTTCAAATGAAGAACTGAAAAAAATAAGGTATGAGAAAGTACTGACGGTGAATGTGGAAATGATTGGAGAAGAAAAATAACATTGATGGAATTGCTGAAAGGAATAAAGGAAGTTTGTGGAACGATACTTGGATGTAGAACGTGTTAGGGTTCCGTCAATCAAATCTGGTATCAGGATAGACTGCGACAAGGAGTCACTAAATATGTTCTATGTCTTTTTATTATAGTCAAGCGATAAATGGTAAATGCAATTTTTGTATATACGGGTTCACTGTATCACCACGCAGGGCAAAGCAGAGAACTGACTTGTTCCTCACACCCTAGATACTGAGGCCACAAGCTTGGTTCCTGTTTTCGTGTCCTCATTTAACACAGACTGTTCTGCAACTGTCACGCGGGACTAGGTGGGTGCAGGAATCAGGCGCAGAGAGAGTTCCATTGGGGGTATAGTGCTCTTTAATAAGGCACACACAAAATATAAGCCCAACAAATACAGGGCACAGACATATAACGTGACAACCCAAAAACCACAGGGTGTCAAGTGAAAGAAAGAAAATACACCTTAGCCTACAATGCACAAAGGTAACAAAATAAAGACAATCCCGCACAAAAAAAGTGCGGATCTACCTACTAAATATAGGGAAGCTCATTAACCTCTAACGAGTCACCCTCCCGGATCCGGAATCCTCCTCATCAAAAAAGCTGACTAGCATAGCCTAGCCTAACGGGACAGGGACAGGGATATCATATAATATAATTTCATGAAATCACAAGTCCAATACAGCAAATGAAAGATAAACATCTTGTGAATCCAGCCATCATTTCCGTTTTTTAAAATGTTTTATGTTTTACATGTTTAACGCCATGTTTTCACCATGTTTCCACCACATAGGTAGCTTTCACAAAACCCACAATAGAGATAAAATTAATCACTAACCTTGAACAACTTCATCAGATGACAGTCTTATAACATCATGTTATACAATACATTTATGTTTTGTTCGAAAATGTGCATATTTCAGGTAGAAATCATAGTGTTACATTGCAGCCAACATCACAAATAGCACCAAAACAGCCAGAATAATTACAGAGAGCAACGTGAAATACTTAAATACTCATCATAAAACATTTATGAAAAATACATGGTGTACAGCAAATGAAAGATAAACATCTTGTGAATCCAGCCAATATTTCAGATTTAAAAAAAAAAGTGTTTTACAGCGAAAACACAATATATATTTCTATTAGCTCACCACAATAGCCAAACACACAACGCCATTTATTCACCGCCAAGGTAGCTTTCACAAAACCCAGAAATTAGAAACCCAGAAATTAATCACTAACCTTTGGACAACTTCATCAGATGACAGTCTTATAACATGTTATACAATGTTATAAAATACATTTATGTTTTGTTCGAAAATGTGCATATTTAGAGCTACAAATCTGGGTTTTACAACGCAGCCATCGTCACAAATAGCACCAAAATGTCCGGAGATATTTTGGACAGTCACCTAATCTAACCAAAGAACTCATCATAAACTTTACTAAAAAATACATGTTGTACAGCAAATGAAAGATACACTGGTTCTTAATGCAACCACTGTGTTAGATTTTTTAAAATAACTTTAGTACAACATACAGCATGCAATATTGTGAGACAGCGCCCTACAATTCTCCGCCTTGTTGGAGCCAACATAAAATACAAAATTACGAAATAACATCATAAATATTCTCTTACTTTTGATGTTCTTCCATCAGAATGTTGTGAAAGGAGTCCTAGTTCCAGAATAAATCGTTGTTTGGTTTTAGAATGTCCATTTCTTCTGTCGAATTAGCAACTTTGGCTAGCCATGTGGAGCTCACGTGTCCAAGAAATGTTTGCGCCTGGAACGAAAAATTCCAAAAGTCCCAATCAACGTTGAATAAACTGGTCAGACTCGGTTGAAAAATCCTACTTTATGATGTTTTTCTCATATGTATCCAATAAAATCAGAGCCGGAGCATTTCGTCGTGTAAACCGAACGCATTTCAGAAGACAATGTTAGGTTCCCTTGTGCGCAGCTGACTACTGACAAAAGAGCAGACCTGTCACTCCAAAAGCTCTCATTCGGCCTCACATCAAGCTAGACACCCCATTCAACCTTCTACTGCCTGTTGACATCTAGTGGAAGGCGTATGAAGTGCATACATATCCATAAATATAAGCCAGTTGAATAGGCAGGCCCTGACATGCCATTTTTCAGAATTTTCACTTCCTGTCTGGAAGTTTGCTGCCAAATGAGTTCTGTTTTACTCACAGATATACAGTGGGGAGAACAAGTATTTGATACACTGCCGATTTTGCAGGTTTTCCTACTTACAAAGCATGTCGAGGTCTGTAATTTTTACCATAGGTACACTTCAACTGTGAGAGACGGAATCTAAAACAAAAATCCAGAAAATCACATTGTATGATTTTTAAGTAATTAATTTGCATTTTATTGCATGACATAAGTATTTGATACATCAGAAAAGCAGAACTTAATATTTGGTACAGAAACCTTTGTTTGCAATTACAGAGATCATACGTTTCCTGTAGTTCTTGACCAGGTTTGCACACACTGCAGCAGGGATTTTGGCCCACTCCTCCATACAGACTTTCTCCAGGTCCTTCAGGTTTCGGGGCTGTCGCTGGGCAATACGGACTTTCAGCTCCCTCCAAAGATTTTCTATTGGGTTCAGGTCTGGAGACTGGCTAGGCCACTCCAGGACCTTGAGATGCTTCTTACGGAGCCACTCCTTAGTTGCCCTGGCTGTGTGTTTCGGGTCGTTGTCATGCTGGAAGACCCAGCCACGACCCATCTTCAATGCTCTTACTGAGGGAAGGAGGTTGTTGGCCAAGATCTCGCGATACATGGCCCCATCCATCCTCCCCTCAATACGGTGCAGTCGTCCTGTCCCCTTTGCAGAAAAGCATCCCCAAAGAATGATGTTTCCACCGCCATGCTTCACGGTTGGGATGGTGTTCTTGGGGTTGTACTCATCCTTCTTCTTCCTCCAAACACGGCGAGTGGAGTTTAGACCAAAAAGCTCTATTTTTGTCTCATCAGACCACGTGACCTTCTCCCATTCCTCCTCTGGATCATCCAGATGGTCATTGGCAAACTTCAGACGGGCCTGGACATGCGCTGGCTTGATCAGGGGGACATTGCGTGCACTGCAGGATTTTAATCCATGACGGCGTAGTGTGTTACTAATGGTTTTCTTTGAGACTGTGGTCCCAGCTCTCTTCAGGTCATTGACCAGGTCCTGCCGTGTAGTTCTGGGCTGATCCCTCACCTTCCTCATGATCATTGATGTCCCACGAGGTGAGATCTTGCATGGAGCCCCAGACCGAGGGTGATTGACCGTCATCTTGAACTTCTTCCATTTTCTAATAATTGCGCCAACAGTTGTTGCCTTCTCACCAAGCTGATTGCCTATTGTCCTGTAGCCCATCCCAGCCTTGTGCAGGTCTACAATTTTATCCCTGATGTCCTTACACAGCTCTCTGGTCTTGGCCATTGTGGAGAGGTTGGAGTCTGTTTGATTGAGTGTGTGGACAGGTGTCTTTTTATACAGGTAACGAGTTCAAACAGGTACAGTTAATACAGGTAATGAGTGGAGAACAGGAGGGCTTCTTAAAGAAAAACGAACAGGTCTGTGAGAGCCGGAATTCTTACTGGTTGGTAGGTGATCAAATACTTATGTCATGCAATAAAATGCAAATTAATTACTTAAAAATCATACAATGTGATTTTCTGGATTTTTGTTTTAGATTCCGTCTCTCACAGGTGAAGTGTACCTATGATAAAAATTACAGACCTCTACATGCTTTATAAGTAGGAAAACCTGCAAAATCGGCAGTGTATCAAATACTTGTTCTCCCCACTGTAATTCAAACAGTTTTAGAAACTTCAGAGTGTTTTCTATCCAATAGTAATAATACTGTGCATATTGTATGATCTAGAACAGAGTACGAGGCCGTTTAATTTGGGCACGATTTTTTCCCAAAGTGAAATCAGCGCCCCCTTATTAAGAAGAAGTTAACCGAAAACAACAGAAACACAGATTAAACTAATAAGACAAAACAAACAGACAAATGAAAAAGGGATCGGTGGCGGCTAGTAGGACGGTGACGACGACCGCCGAGCACCGCCCGAACAGGCAGGGGAGCCAACTTCGGCGGAAGTCGTGACAGTACCCCCCTCCTGACGCGCAGCTCCCGCAGCGCGCCGCCACCGGCCTCGAGGACGACCCGGAGGGCGAGGCGCCGGGTGATCCGGGTGGAGGCGGTGGAAGTCTCTCAGTAGAGAAGGATCCAAAATGTCCCCCACCGGAACCCAGCATCTCTCCTCCGGACCGTACCCCTCCCAGTCCACGAGGTACTGTAGGCCCCTCACCCGGCGTCTCGAGTCCAGAAAGCAACGTACTGTGTACGCCGGGGACCCCTCGATATCCAGAGGGGGCGGAGGGACCTCAGGCACCTCACCTTCTTGCAGGGGACCAGCCACCACCGGCCTGAGGAGAGACACATGAAACGAGGGGTTAATACGGTAATACCTAGGAAGTTGTAACACACCTCGTTTATTCTCCTCAGGACATTAAACGGCCCCACACACTGCTTCCGACAGGGCAGGCGGAGGGGGCAGGTTTCGGGTCGAGAGCCAGACCCTGTCCCCCGTTGTGAACACGGGGGCCTCACTGCGGTGCTGGTCAGCGCTCCTTTTCTGCCGTTGTCTCGCTAACCTTAGCGATTCCTGGACGGCTTTCCAGGTGTCCTTGGAGCGCTGTACCCATTCCTCTACCGCAGGAGCCTCGGTCTGGCTCTGATGCCATGGGGCCAGGACCGGCTGGTAACCTAACAAACACTCAAAAGGGGACATGTTCGTTGAGGAGTGGCGGAGGGAGTTCTGAGCGAGCTCAGCCCAAGGAACATACCTCGCCCACTCACCAGGTCGGTCCCGGCAATATGACCGCAGAAACCTTCCCACATCCTGGTTTACGCGCTCCACCTGCCCATTACTCTCGGGGTGAAAACCCGAGGTCAAGCTGACCGAGACCCCCAGTCTCTCCATAAACGCCATCCAAACTCTGGACGTGAATTGGGGGCCCCGATCAGAAACGATGTCCTCAGGTACCCCATAGTGCCGGAAGACATGGGTAAACAAGGCCTCCGCAGTCTGCAGGGCCGTAGGGAGACCGGGCAATGGGATGAGATGGCAGGACTTAGAAAACTGATCCACAACGACCAGGATCGTAGTACTTCCCTGGGACGGGGGAAGATCGGTTAGAAAGTCCACCGATAAGTGTGTCCACGGCCGTTGTGGAACGGGGAGGGGCTGTAACTTCCCTCTAGGCAAGTGCCGAGGAGCCTTGCTCTGAGCGCACACCGAGCAGGAAGAGACATAAAATCTAACGTCCTTAACCAACGTGGGCCACCAGTATCTCCCTCTAAGACTCCGCACTGTCCTCTCGATGCCAGGATGACCCGAGGAGGGGAGAGTATGAGCCCAACGGATTAGCTTATCCCGGATCCCCCCCCCCCCCCCGGCACGTACTGAGCCCCCACTGGACAGTTAGGGGGGGCCGGCTCTAACCGTGAGGCTCTCTCTATCTCGGCGTCCACCTCCCATACCACCGGTGCCACGAGACATGAAGGTGGAATGATGGGAGTTGCCTCAACGGACCGCTCCTCGGTATCATAGAGGCAGGACAGCGTGTCGGGATGGTGAACTGAAACCGGGTGAAAAACATGGCCCATCTAGCCTGACGCGGATTTAGTCTCCTCGCTGCCCGGATGTACTCGAGATTACGATGGTCAGTCCAGATGAGAAAAGGGTGTTTCGCCCCCTCAAGCCAATGTCTCCACACCTTCAGAGCCTTGACTACAGCTAACAACTCCTGGTCATAGTTTCGCTCCGCCGGACCGAGCTTCCTCGACAAGAAGGCACAAGGGCGGAGCTTGGGTGGTACGCCCGAGCGCTGGGACAACACGGCCCCGACCCCCGCCTCGGACGCGTCCACCTCCACTATGAACGCTAAAGAGGGGTCCGGATGCGCCAACACGGGTGCATTGGTGAACAGCTCCTTCAGACGACTGAAAGCTCTGTCCGCCTCTGCTGACCAACGCAAAGGCACCAGTCCTCCCTTCAGCAGTGAGGTAATGGGAGCAGCCACCTGACCAAAACCCCGGATAAACCTCCGGTAGTGATTGGCAAACCCTAAAAACCGCTGCACCTCTTTCACCGTGGTCGGAGTCGGCCAATTACGCACGGCTGTAACGCGGTCATCCTCCATAACCACCCCGGAGGTGGAAATACGATAACCCAGGAAGGAAACGGCGTGTTTGAAGAACTCACATTTCTCCGCCTTGCAATACAGGTCATGCTCCAGCAGTCGCCCAAGTACCTTACGCACTAGAGACACATGCACCGCGCGTGTGGCAGAGTAGATCAAGATGTCATCGATGTACACTACCACTCCCTGCCCGAGCAGGTCTCGGAGAATCTCATCTACGAAGGATTGAAAGACGGCTGGGGCATTTTTCAACCCATATGGCATGGCGCGGTACTCATAATGGCCAGATGTAGTACTAAATGCGGTTTTCCACTCATCTCCTCCCCGGATACGCACCAGATTATACGCACTCCTCAGGTCCAGTTTTGTGAAGAAGCGCGCCCCGTGAAATGATTCCACCGCCGTAGCGATGAGAGGTAGTGGGTAACTAAACCCCACTGTGATGGAATTTAGACCTCGATAATCAATGCACGGGCGTAAACCGCCATCTTTCTTCTTCACAAAAAAGAAGCTCGAGGAGACAGGTGATGCGGAGGGCCGAATGTACCCCTGTCCCAGCGATTCAGTAACATATGTCTCCATAGCTACTGTCTCCTCCTGGGACAAAGGATACATGTGACTCCTAGGAAGTGCAGCGTTCTCCCGGAGGTTTATCGCGCAGTCCCCTCGACGATGGGGTGGTAATTGGGTCGCCTTCTTTTTACTGAAGGTGATAGCCAAATCGGCATATTCAGAGGGAATGCGCACGGTGGAAGCCTGGTCTGGACTCTCCACCGTAGTCGCACCAACCGATTTTTTAAGTGTTTTACAGCGAAAACACAATATAGCATTATATTAGCTTACTACAATAGCCTACCACACTACCGCATTCATTCATCAAGGCACTTAGCGATAGCAATAGGCACGTTAGCGTTGGCGAATAAACCAGCAAAAGATATTAAATTTCACTAACCTTCATAAACCTTCCTCAGATGACAGTCCTATAACATCAGGTTATACATACACTTATGTTTTGTTCGAAAATGTGCATATTTAGAGCAGAAATCCGTGGTTATACAATGTGCTAACGTAGCATCTTTTTCCCAGAATGTGCGGATATTTCTATTAGACTCTCACCTATTCTGACCAAATAGCTATTCATAAACATAACAAACAAATACATGTTGTATAGGAAACGATAGATCCATTAGTTCTTAATGCAATCGCAGTGTTAGAATTCTAAAAAATATCTTCATTACGACATAAGACTTAGTTATGGTAAGGGAATAACCAAAACCTGAGCGCAAAACTAATAGTACAAAGGTCGACAGATATATGTAATAGCATCACAAAATGGTTCCTACTTTTGATGAGCTTCCATCAGAATGTTGTACAAGGGGTCCTTTGTCCAGAACCGTCTTTGTTTGGATTCAGAACGACCTCTTTCCCTCTTGAATTAGCAAGCACACTGGCCAAGTGGCGCGAAGCTGTCCTTCGTGAACAAAGTCAAACAACGCAACACGCCTAACGTCCCGAATAAATTTCAATAATCTAATAAAACTATATTGAAAAAACATACTTTACGATGATATTGTGACATGTATCAAATAAAATCAAAGCCGGAGATAGTATTCGCCTATAACGACAGCTTTCCAGAAGGCAATAACAGGTCCCTCCACGCGCCTTGCAGAAAACAGGAAATGGCGGACACGTCGTTCCAAGAGGATTCATTCCATCTCAGACCGAGATAATCAACTCATTTCTTCTCTCACTTCCTCTTGACATCTAGGGGAAGGTGTATGACGTGCACGTATAGTCATACGTATCATGCCCATTTATAGGCAGGTCCTTGAACAGAACATCGATTTCAGACTTTCCACTTCCTGGTCAGAAAGTGTGCTGCCAAATGAGTTCTGTTTTACCCACAGACAAAATTCAAACGGTTTTAGAAACTAGAGAGTGTTTTCTATCCAATAGTAATAATAATATGCATATTGTACGAGCAAGAATTGAGTACGAGGCCGTTTAAATTGGGCACGATTTTCCCCCAAAGTGAAAACAGCGCCCTCTGTCCTCATCAGGTTAAGAGCCCCCTGTCGCCAGGAAATCACCGGTGCTGAGCTAGCCAGGGAATTCCCAACACCACTGGAAACGCAGGTGAGTCGATAAGGAACAGACTAATCTGCTCCTTATGACTCCCCTGCGTTACCATGTCCAGCGGTACCGTGGCCACCCTGACCATTCCTGACCCTAATGGTCGGCTATCTAAGGAGTGCACGGGGAAAGGTAGGTCTAACGACACAAGGGGAATCCCTAGCCTTAACGCGAGCCCCCGATCTATGAAATTCCCAGCTGCGCCTGAATCGACTAGCGCCTTATGCTGTAGAGAGGGAAAAAACCCGGGGAAAGAGGTTAACACATACATATGACCGACAGGAAGCTCTGGATAAGTCTGGTGCTGACTCACCTGGGGTGATCGAGTAGTGCTCCGCCTGCCCTCCCGACTCCCAGACGAGTTCCTCCAGCACCGGTCGGCCATGTGCCCTCGCCGACCACAACTGGTGCAGCAGGACACTCCTCCTCCGGTCCCCCTCGAAGCTGCCCCCCCTAACTCCATAGGGATAGGAGCAGGAGGGCTGGGAGGTGGAAACGACAGGATCTGTTCCGAACGTCCGCGGGCAGCCAGCAGGTTGTCGAGACGGATGGCCATGTCAATGAGTTCATCCAGCGTGAGGGTGGTGTCCCGACACGCTAGCTCCCTGCGGACGTCCTCCCTAAGGCTGCATCGGAAATGGTCTATTAACTTCTTGTCAATATGGGGGCGCTGTTTCCACTTTGGAAAAAATCGTGCCCAAATTAAACTGCCTCGTACTCTATTCTAGATCGTACAATATGCCTATTATTATTACTATTGGATAGAAAACACTCAAGTTTCTAAAACTGTTTGAATTATATCTGTGAGTAAAACCGAACTCATTTTGCAGCAAACTTCCAGACAGGAAGTGAAAAATCTGAAAACGATGCTCTGTTCCAGGGCCTGCCTATTGAATTGCCTTATATTTATGGATATGCATGCACTGCATACGCCTTCCACTAGATGTCAACAGGCAGTGGAATGGGGTGTCTAGCTTGATCTGAGGTCGAACAAGATATCTCCGGCTTTGTTTTTATTTGATACATATTAGAAAAACATCATAAAGTAGGTTTTTTCAACCGAGTTTCATCAGTTTATTCAACGTTTAATGGTTGCATTAAGAACCAGTGTATCTTTCATTTGCTGTCCAACATGTATTTTTTAGTAAAGTTTATGATGAGTTCTTTGGTCAGATTAGTTGAGTGTCCAAAATATCTCCGGACAATTTGGTGAATTGTCAAATTCATCAATTTGGTGAATTCACAATGTATAACCACGGTTATAACCATGTATAACCATTTCAAAATATGCACATTTTTGAACAAAACATAAGTGTATTGTATAACCTGATGTTATAGGACTGTCATCTGATGAAGTTGGTCAAGGTTAGTGATTAATTTTATATCTTTTGATGGTTTTTGCGATCGCTACCTTTTGCTGCTGATAAATGCATTTGTGTGTTTGGCTATTGTGGTAAGCTAATATAATGCTATATTGTGTTTTCGCTGTAAAACACGTAAAAAATCAGAAATATTGGCTGGATTCACAAGATGTTGGTCTTTCATTTGCTGTACACCATGTATTTTTCATAAATGTTTTATGATGAGTATTTAGGTATTTCAAGTTGCTCTCTGTAATTATTCTGGCTGCTTTGGTAATATTTTTGATGGTAGCTGCAATGTAAAACTATGATTTATACCTCAAATATGCACATTTTCGAACAAAACATAAATGTATTGTATAACATGTTATAAGACTGTCATCTGATGAAGTTGTTTCTTGGTTAGTGACTAATTATATCTCTATTTGGTCGGTTTTGTGATAGCAACCTATGCGGTAAAACAAATTGTGAAAATATGCAGTTGAGTCTTTTGCTATTGTAGTTAGCTAATAGAAATACATATTGTGTTTTCGCTGTAAAACATTAAAGAAATCGGAAATGATGGCTGGATTCACAAGATGTTTATCTTTCATTTGCTGTATTGGACTTGTGATTTCATGAAAATTATATTATATGATATATATGTAGAGGTTAATAAGGCACACACAAAATATAAGCCCAACAAATATAGGGCGCGGACATATAACGTGACAACCCAAAAACCACAGGGTGTCAAGTGAAAGAAAGAAAATACACCTCAGCCTACAATGCACACACGTAACAAAATAAAGACAATCCCGCACAAAACAAGGGCGGGTCTACCTACTAAATATAGGGAAGCTCATTAACCGAAAACAACAGAAACACAGGTGAAACTAATAAGACAAAACAAACAGACAAACGAAAAAGGGATCGGTGGCGGCTAGTAGGACGGTGACGACGACCGCCGAGCACCGCCCGAACAGGCAGGGGAGCCAACTTCGGCGGAAGTCGTGACAGCAACATTGTTTTCTATGCATCTTGTCCTCATTTAACACAGACTGTTCAGCAACATTGTTTTCTATGCATGTGTCAATAGCTCAACATACTGTTCCCGCTAGTCACACCATATGTTGCAAAATGTTACTTCCAGCACACACAGACACCCCCATTATAGGCCAAGCATATTTTCAACCCTCACAATCCCCCTTTTCACACCCACTAGGGTGTGAATAAAAATTCAGCAATGAATCATTGTTAGGAATTTTATGAATAATGACTAAAACTATGTCTACATTTAGATAAAACTGTAACTAATTGAACTCTGCATGGTATTATTATTATATCTGATTAATAATGTTAATTCATAAGGAAGGGATTAGGTAGTATGAACAATGAAGATAAAAACACCATTCCAACTATTCCATCCCTCTTTTGATACATGGCTCCGCCCTTGTATCAATACTGGCGCAAATCTAACAATTCTCTGTCAAGTGTCTTATCTACTTTAACTAACTTCTTGGCGCTACGGATCCTGTTACCGGGATCATTTGCCTAAACAACCACTGAATTGCAGAGCGCCAAATTCAAAAATAATCCCAACATTTTTTTTATCATGGAATCACAAGTGAAATATACCAAAACACAGTTTAGGTTGTTTTTAATCCACCTATCGTGTCAGATTTTGAAAATATGCTTTACAGCGAAAGCAATCCAAGCTTTTGTGAGTGTATCAGTCAATGCTAGAACAGTTAGCCTTATATTAGCTTGGTCACGAAAGTCAGAAAAGCAATAAAATGAATCGCTTACCTTTGATAATCTTTGGATATTTGCACTCACGAGACTCCCAGTTACACAATAAATGTTATTTTTGTTCAATAAATATTAGTTTTATAACAAAAAAACGCCATTTGGGTTGCGCGTTATGGTCAGAAAACCACATGCTTGTTCCGGTCCTGAAAGGCAGAAGAAAATTCAAAAAAGTATCAGATTCAAAAAATAATACTAAAAATATTTATAATCATGCAATCACAAGTGAAATATACCAAAACACAGCTTAGGTTGTTGTTAATCCACCTCTCGTGTCAGATTTTGAAAATATGCTTTACAGCGAAAGCAATCCAAGCTTTTGTGAGTGTATCAGTCAATGCTAGAACAGTTAGCCTTAAATTTGCTTGGTCACGAAAGTCAGAAAAGCAATTAAATTAATCGCTTACCTTTGGTAATCTTCAGATGTTTGTACTCACGAGACTCCCAGTGTCACGTTCTGACCATAGTTCGTTTGTGTTTTCCTTGTTTTAGTGTTGGTCAGGACGTGAGCTGGGTGGGCATTCTATGTTTTGTGTTTCTATGTTGGGTTGGTTGTTTGGCCTAATATGGTTCTCAATCAGAGGCAGGTGTTTGTCATTGTCTCTGATTGGGAACCATGTTAAGGTAGCCTGTTTTCACTGTTGGTTTGTGGGTGATTGTTCCTGTTTGTGCGTTCATGTTTTCCATGTTCTCTAGTTCAGGACTGTAGCTTCGTTGGTTTTTCACCTGTTTATTGTTTTGTTCGTCTTGAAGAAGTATTCTAATAAATATGGATACATACCACGCTGCGCTTTGGTCCTCCTCTCCTTCTACCGACGAAAGCCGTTACACCCAGTTACACAATAAATGTTATTTTTGTTCGATAAATATTAGTTTTATAACAAAAAAACGCCATTTGGGTTGCGCGTTATGTTCAGAAAACTACAGCCTCGTTCCGTTCCTGAAAGGCAGACAAATTCCAAAAAGTATCCATAATGTTCGTAGAAACATGTGAAACGTTTTTTATAATCAATCCTCAGGTTGTTTTTAACATACATAATCGATCATATTTCAACCAGACGGTAACCTACTCAATAAAAGAGAGAAAGAAAATGTCGAGCTACCCCTCTCGCGCGCAGGAACTAATCAAAGGACACCTGACTCGTTTTTAAAAATCTCGCTAATTTGTCAAAATAAAAGCCTGAAACTATGTCTAAAGCCTGGTCACAGCCTGAGGAAGCCATTGGAAAAGGACTCTGGTTGATACGCCTTTAAATGGAGGAGGGGCAGGCAACAGAACTGGGATAAAAAATTTAAAAAGCACTTCTGGGTTGGATTTCCTCAGGTTTTCGCCTGCAGAATCAGTTTTGTTATACTCACAGACAATATTTTTTGGAGTGTTTTCTATCCTAATCTGTAAATTATATGCATATTCTACAATCTGGGCCTGAGAAATAGTCAGTTTACATTGGGAACGTTATTAAAAATAAAGAAAATCTGGCCCCTAGCGTCAAGAAGTTAAGAGTTATCTGTGCTGCTTTGTATGGTCTCCTTTTTTATTTCACAGGCCCTAGTCAATTCTACTATTTCGGCCTGTTGTGCCGAATAATTTCTGGCAATGCTTCCGTGGTTAACACCTTATTTTCAGAAACCAACTAGGATTTCATTCCCTTTTTGTCTTCACTCAGTAACCGTTATCTACCCATTCTGTGTCACTCCTACATTCCTGGCCCCCCTTCTAAACGTTCTCCTTTCTGCTCTCAAACCTTCAAGGTCTCAGCAGTGCGGGGAGGGCCCCTCTGTCTGCACTTTCTCCTATCTGTCTGTAGCTCTGTCTCATAACAGTCAGTAACAACTATGTGTTGTTTCCAAACATTAACTAAGTGTCTCACTGTTTGGCTTTATCTAAACTCATGGATAAAAAAAAAAAACATGTCTATGGTGGCAATTTCTAAAGTCCTTACATAGGTTAATTAAGGTTATCTCGATCCTATCAATAATCCTGAATCACCACAGATGTCATATATCCCCGTCCACTTTATACTATTTAAATAAAAATCTTCTAATGATCAAATGAGGCCAAAACGAATGCTAACCATATCATATGCTTTCTGTACTAATGAAATCTCTCCTTCAGGAGTCCACTGTATTTTATCTAACAATAACCTGGGTTAATCTTAAATCAGTCCCATCAATAATTTAATATATATCGCATAGTATGGGATCCATTATCTACAGTCATTTACCATCCCTAAGAACTGCAACATTTTTCTTTTTATAATTAAATTTAATGTTTATAAAATCACTATTTTTCTACCTTCATCTTTTTTCCTGCTCTGTTGGCTTAAAATATGTTCCAAATACTTAACATGAGTCTATTCTTTTTTTAAAAACGTATCCTAACTAATTTTCTCACCATATTCATCTAAGAAAATATAATAACACTATAATATTAATTTCACCACCTTGTTGTATTAAATTACCTTAAACTCAGTATTATCATTGACCTGAGATTCTCCATCCAAATGGCTTTCCAATGAGGCTGATCAGACCACAATGGAAAGTTATGGTAGAAGTCATACCACCACTTCAAAGAAGTGTTCCTTACTATATTAGACAAAATAAAGAACCCGTTATCTAAAAAATTCACGTATTTAGTGAAAACTCAGAAAACAAAACTTCTAATATTCCATATGTGAGTGTATCCCTTTAAGATATCTTGTCGCTGGGAAACATGGAAATCCCCTCAAACCTGTTTACTACAAACAAAACCTAATAATTATAATAATTATATTGTACTCCCCCAAATCATTAGTTTTACATTTCCTTAATGGTTATATCTAAAACCCATTCAGTCTCTCTTCAAACAGTCTCCCAAAAATGCTTGATAGGAATACCCTGCCATTAGACACCCACAACTGTGATAAACGTGCACTGTACCTTTAACATAAAATCAGCTCCACCGGCTGTACCCGAACAATTTGAGTACCGTTATGGTGTATTCTATTTTATGGCAGTTTTACGTTAGTACTCAATGATATCACAACGTTAGTTAGCAACAACCCAACCTGCCTCCTGCAATTTACCCTCTACTCAAACCGAGCTCCGCTTTAAGTCTATCGCAAGCTTTCCAACTTTCTCTACTCCAAATTTTAAAAGTACCATGTACTTCGACACATTTATAACGTATGTCAGTCAATCCATAAGAATAATAACATTTCGATGGGCACAACTCTATCGTAATTGTCTCTTCGTTATTATTTTGAATTCATTAGATTTAGGTAACTGTCTCTCCTATGATTCAGTATTTTAAATACGACTCCATTCCCAATACGTTGTTCCAGCGGACCATTTAGGCAATACAACGCATTCCATCGAAATCGCCCCGCTATTATTTAGAATGGATTAGTCTTTCAATTTAACCTAAACAAGCTATTAAAACGTTCAGTTTATATCCTAATCAAACACTAACTAACCGTATCTCTCCCGGCAAAATATATCAGTATTTGAATTACAATCAGAATGAATTTTAGTCTATCGGTGCCAAGGCTGAGATACGAACCCGAGTCTCCCGCGTTGTAGGCAAAAATTCCACCCCTGGACCAACAGCACTATTTAACCTCTACTTCATCACCATCCCTGATCCGGGAGCATCCTCATCAGTAAAAAGCTGACTAGCATAGCCTAGCATAGCGCCACAAGTAAATACTAGCATATAAATATCATGAAATCACAAGTCCAATACAGCAAATGAAAGATACACATCTTGTGAATCCAGCCATCATTTCCGATTTTTAAAATGTTTTACAGCGAAAACACAATATGTATTTCTATTAGCTAACCACAATAGCAAAAGACTCAACCGCATATTTTCACAATTTTTTTAACGCATAGCTACCTATCACAAAACCGACCAAATAGAGATAATTAATCACTAACCAAGAAACAACTTCATCAGATGACAGTCTTATAACATGTTATACAATAAATCTATGTTTTGTTCGAAAATGTGCATATTTGAGGTAGAAATCATAGTTTTACATTGCAGCTACAATCACAAATAGCACCGAAGCAGCCAGAATAATTACAGAGAGCAACGTGAAATACCTAAATACTCATCATAAAACATTTATGAAAAATACATGGTGTACAGCAAATGAAAGATAAACATCTTGTGAATCCAGCCAATATTTCAGATTTGTTAAGTGTTTTACAGCGAAAACACAATATAGCATTATATTAGCTTACCACAATAGTCAAACACACAACCGCATTTATTCACCGCAAAGGTAGCATTCGCAAAAACCAGCAAAAGATATAAAATGAATCACTAACCATGACCAACTTCATCAGATGACAGTCTTATAACATCATGTTACACAATACACTTATGTTTTGTTCGAAAATGTGCATATTTTGAGCTGCAAACCGTGGTTATACGTTGTGAATATGTAGCATCGATTCACCAAATTATCCTGAGATATTTTGGACAGTCACCTAATCTAACCAAAGAACTCATCATAAACTTTACTAAAAAATACATGTTGGACAGCAAATGAAAGATACACTAGTTCTTAATGCAATCGCCGTGTTAGATTTTTTAAAATAACTTTACCATAACAAACAGCTTACGTTATAGCGAGACAGCGCCTGCAAAAAGGAAGGAAAATACGACTAAACATTTTCCACAGAAATACGAAATAACATCATAAATGGTTCTTACTTTTGCTGAGCTTCCATCAGAATCTTGTACAAGGAGTCCTTTGTCCAGAATAAATCGTTGTTTGGTTTTAGAATGTCCTCTTCTCCTGTCGAATTAGCAACCTTAGCTAGCCAAGTGGCGCGAAGATGTCCATCTTCACCTAACGCAGAGAACGGAAAACTCCAAAACTCCCGATAAACGTTGAATAATCTAAAAAAACTATATTGAAAAAACATACTTTACGATGATATTATCACATGTATCAAATAAAATCAAAGCCGGAGATATTAGCCGTCTATACCGAACGCTTTTCAGAAGCCAATGCTGATGTCATTCCCGCGCCTTGGTAGACAAAGGAAAGGAAAACTCCAAAAGTCCCATTAAACGTTGAATAAATTGATGAAACTCGGTTGAAAAAACCTACTTTATGATGTTTTTCTAATATGTATCAAATAAAAACAAAGCCGGAGATATTAGCCGTGTATACCGAACGCTTATCATAAGACAATAGGGAGGTGCTTCCCGCGCCTAGGTAGAGAAAGGAAATTCTGGACACGTCATTCCAAGAGCTCTTGTTCGACCTCAGATCAAGCTAGACACCCCATTCCACCTCCCACTGCCTGTTGACAAAAAAAATACGAAATAACATCATAAATATTCTCTTACCTTTGTTGATCTTCCATCAGAATGTTGTGCAAGGAGTCTTAGTTCCAGAATAAATCGTTGTTTTGTTTTAGAATGTCCATTTCTTCTGTCGAATTACCAACTTTGGCTAGCCATGTGGAGGGCACATGTCCAAGAAATCTTTGCGCATGGAACGAAATATTCCAAAAGTCCCAATAAACGTTGAATAAAACTGGTCAAACTCGGTTGAAAAATCCTACTTTATGATGTTTTTCTCATATGTATCCAATAAAATCAGAGCCGGAGCATTTCGTCGTGTAAACCGAACGCATTTCAGAAGACAATGCGGCGTTTCCTGGTGAGCAGTTGCATACTGCCAAAAGCAGGCTGTTTTGGTGCTATTTGTGATGGTTGCTGCAATGTAAAACTACGATTTGTAGCTCTAAATATGCACATTTTCGAACAAAACATAAATGTATTGTATAACATGATGTTATAAGACTGTCATCTGATGAAGTCTTCAAAGGGTTAGTGATTAATTGTATCTCTATTTGTGGGTTTTGTGAAAGCTACCTGTAACGGCTTTCCTCCTCCTCTTCATCAGAAGAGGAGGAGCAGGGATCGAACCAAAATGCAGCTGAGTTTGTAGACATGATTTATTAAAGAAAAAACACGAATACACGAACTTGACTAAATAAACTAACAAAACAAATAAACGGTGTAGACAGATCTGAACGACGGACTCACATAAATCACGAGAACGCAACGAACAGGGAAAAAGCCTACACATAAAAAAACACTGAACAAACAAACCGAAACCAGTCCCGTGTGGCGTAACGACATACACAAACACAGGAGACAATCACCCACAAACAAACACTGTGAACAGCCTACCTAAATATGACTCTCAATTAGAGGAACGCCAAACACCTGCCTCCAATTGAGAGCCATACCAGGCAACCCTAAACCAACATAGAAACAGATAACATAGAATGCCCACCCAAACTCACGTCCTGACCAACTAACACACAAAACTAAACAGAAAACAGGTCAGGAACGTGACATAACCCCCCCCTCAAGATGCGTACTCCGAACGCATCACCAAAAAGTCCAGGGGAGGGTCTGGGTGGGCATCTGACCACGGTGGTGGCTTAGGCTCCGGGCGTGGTTCCCACCCCACCATAATCAATCCCCGCTTCCTTAGCCTCCCCACAATGACCACCCTCCAAATAACCCCACCTAAATTTAGGGGCAACACCAGAATCAAGGACAGCTCTGGGACAAGGTAGCTCAGGACATAGGGATAGCTCAGGACAGAGGGAGAGCTTAGGAGAGAGAGGTAGCTCAGGAGAGAGAGGTAGCTCAGGATAGAGGGGCAACTCCGGACTGAAGGGCAGCTCCGGACAGAGAGACAGCTCTGGACTGAGGGGCAGTTCAGGATTACTAGCCGCTTCTGGCTGAGGGACAGCTCATGGCTGACTGACGGCTCTGGACGCTCATGGCAGGCTGACGGCTCTGGACGCTCATGGCAGGCTGACGGCTCTGGACGCTCATGGCAGGCTGACGGCTCTGGACGCTCATGGCATGCTGACGGCTCTGGACGCTCATGGCAGGCTGACGGCTCTGGACGCTCATGGCAGGCTGACGGCTCTGGCTGCTCATGGCTCTCTAACGGCTCTGGCTGCTCATGGCTCTCTGACGGCTCTGGCTGCTCATGGCTCTCTGACGGCTCTGGCTGCTCATGGCTCTCTGACGGCTCTGGCTGCTCATGGCTCTCTGACGGCTCTGGCTGCTCATGGCTCTCTGACGGCTCTGGCTGCTCATGGCTCGCTGGCGGCTCTGGCAGATCCTGTCTGGCTGGCGGCTCTGGCAGATCCTGTCTGGTTGGCGGCTCTGGCAGATCCTGTCTGGTTGGCGGCTCTGGCAGATCCTGTCTGGTTGGCGGCTCTGGCAGATCCTGTCTGACGGGCGGCTCTAGCGGCTCCTGTCTGGCGGACGGCTCTAGCGGCTCCTGTCTGGCGGACGGCTCTGTAGGCTCATGGCAGACGGGCGGCTTTGCAGGCTCATGGCAGACGGGCGGCTTTGCAGGCTCATTGCAGACGGATGGCTCAGACGGCGCTGGGGAGACGGATGGCTCAGATGGCGCTGGGGAGACGGATGGCTCAGATGGCGCTGGGTAGACGGATGGCTCAGACGGCGCTGGGGAGACGGATGGCTCAGATGGCGCTCGGGAGACGGATGGCTCAGATAGCGCTCGGGAGACGGATGGCTCTGGCCGGATAAGGCGCACTGTAGACCTGGTGCGTGGTGCCGGAACTGGAGGCACGGGGCTAAGGACACGCACCTTCATACTAGTGCGGGGAGCAGGGACAGGGCACACTGAACTCTCAAAGCGTACTCTATACCTGGTGCGTGGTACCGGCACTGGTGGCACCGGGCTGAGGGCACGCACCTCAGGACTAGTACGGGGAGAAGTGACAGTGTGTACAGGACTTAGGAGACGCACAGGTGGCTTAGTGCGTGGGGCCGGAACTGGAGGCACCGAACTGGATACACGCACTATAGGGAGAGTGCGTGGAGGAGGAACAGGGCTCTGGAAATGCACTGGTAGCCTAGTGTGTAGTGTAGGCACTGTAGGTACTAGGCTGGGGCGGGGAGGTGGCGCCGGAAATACCGGACCGTGCAGGCGTACTGGCTCTCTTGAGCATTGAGCCTGCCCAACCTTACCTGGTTGAATGCTCCCGGTCGCCCGACCAGTGCGGGGAGGTGGAATAACCCGCACCGGGCTGTGTAGGCGAACCGGGGAAACCATGCGTAAGGCAGGTGCCATGTATGCCGGCCCGAGGAGACGCACTGGAGACCAGACGCGTTGAGCCGGCCTCATGACACCTGGCTCAATGCCCAATCTAGCCCTACCAGTGCGGGGAGGTGGAATAACCCGCACCGGGCTATGCACACGTACAGGAGACACCGTGCGCTCTACTGCGTAACACGGTGTCTGCCCGTACTCCCGCTCTCCACGGTTAGCCTGGGAAGTGGGCGCAGGTCTCCTACCTGCCCTTGGCCCACAACCCCTTAGCCCCCCCCCCCAAGAAATTTTTGGGAGTTACTCACGGGCTTTTCGGGCTTCCGTGCAAGACGCGTCCCCTCATAACGCCGGTTCCCTTCTCCGGTTGCCTCTGTTCTCCTCAGTGCCTCCACCTGTTCCCATGGCTTTTCGGGCTTCCAGCCACGTCTCCTTGCTGCCTCCTCAAACCACCGCTCCTGGGCTTTAGCTGCCTCCCTCTCTTCCTGAGAGCGGCGATTCTCTACTGCCTTAGCCCAGGGACCTTCTCCATTCGATATCTGCTCCCAAGTCCAGAAATCCTTGTTTTCCTGTCCCTTACTCCGTTGACTCCGCTGCTTGGCTCTGGTATGGTGGGTGATTCTGTAACGGCTTTCCTCCTCCTCTTCATCAGAAGAGGAGGAGCAGGGATCGAACCAAAATGCAGCTGAGTTTGTAGACATGATTTATTAAAGAAAAAACACGAATACACGAACTTGACTAAATAAACTAACAAAACAAATAAACGGTGTAGACAGATCTGAACGACGGACTCACATAAATCACGAGAACGCAACGAACAGGGAAAAAGCCTACACATAAAAAAACACTGAACAAACAAACCGAAACCAGTCCCGTGTGGCGTAACGACATACACAAACACAGGAGACAATCACCCACAAACAAACACTGTGAACAGCCTACCTAAATATGACTCTCAATTAGAGGAACGCCAAACACCTGCCTCCAATTGAGAGCCATACCAGGCAACCCTAAACCAACATAGAAACAGATAACATAGAATGCCCACCCAAACTCACGTCCTGACCAACTAACACACAAAACTAAACAGAAAACAGGTCAGGAACGTGACACTACCTTTGCGGTGGAAACATGGTGAAAACATGGCGTTGTGTGTTTGGCTATTGTGGTGAGCTAATATAAATATATAGTGTTTTCGCTGTAAAACATTTTAAAAATCGGAAATGATGGCTGGATTCACACGATGTTTATCTTTCATTTGCTGTTTTGAACTTGTGATTTCATGAAATTATATTATATGATATCCCTGTCGCGTTAGGCTAGCTAGGCTATGCTAGTCAGCTTTTTTGATGAGGAGGATCCCGGATCCGGGAGAGAGAAGCGGTGGAGGTTAACCCTCGACCTGCTGTTTCCCTTGACTATCTACGCCTTTCTTTTGACTGTCTCTATACACTTCTCTCGACTTTCTCTACCTCTATTCCCTTTCTCAATAAGTTTGCTAAATCCTGTCCTAGTTCGGTTAAATCTTTCCAGACTTTCCCTAGAGTAGCAATACTTATTCGATTCCTGTCTGTCCGCTCTCTCTCCCTCTCTTTTTCTGGCATCAGACAACCACACCCTAGCGGTGTCTAGCCCCTCTACTTCTCTGTCTACCTCCCTATATTATCTCCGCATGCCTTATGCATTTGCTTTATCATTAATTCTAATTTTTCTACATCTAGGCTTCTCTCAAATTCGTACTTCTTTCTCCATTTTGGGCATTAGATTTACCTCTCATCCCCGGTTAATTCCGGGACCTCCTTTGAGGATTTACTGCCCATGTTTGATAATTCCCTGCCGTTGCTAGTAGCTATGGCATTTCCCACTATCTATGTGTATATATTTCTATGGTGTGTATCTATGACTGGTCTCTATGATCAATATTCTACCGGGTTCCCCGTCGACTGGGAGTCCGTTAGGCGCATTAATACTACCTTCCTCTATCCACTCCCTCTATAACTTCTCTCCTCTCTTCCTCCATTCCTTTCCGTCTTTACCTCCATTGACTTCTAGCGCTGATTTCAATGTTTTCACTATCTTCTCAACCTCCTGACTAGTCATTTTCAAATGTTTTTATTGCGTTCTATTTTATTTAACTTAAACAAAATTAGGGTTAAATTATAATGTGAATTTTAGGATTTAATCCAATGTAAAAGCGTCACTCTAATCTATGTCAGCGTTACTACCACCCCTAATAATTAAACGATATAACTTCAAAAATGGTACTAGCGCTCCGACTTAATACCCAATGTACTACAATCAGTCAGTAAACCATTCTCAGTATAACAGTCTCATACTGTTATACTGACCAGTCTCATACATTTGTTAGCACCATTCACACATGCATACACACTTTCATTCACACTTGAGTAGTCCCAGAACTTCACTCACTCTTGTTAATAGTCCCTGACTTATTAACTACAAACAAACTTGATACCCAGTATCTAGTACATTACATTCACGGTTATACCTACGTTTACCCACACTCACACTTGTTAACTTCTTAGCGCTAGGGGTCAGATTTGTATTTATTTTTTAAATAACGTGCCCAACGTAAACGGACATTTCATCTGGCCAGATCGTAGAATATGCATATAATTTACAGATTAGGATAGAAAACACTCCAAAGTTTCCAAAACATTGTCTGTGAGTATAACAATACTTATTCTGCAAGCGAAAACCTGAGAAAATGTAACCCGAAAGTGATATATATTTTTTTAACTGTGTTTCCTGGCCCGTCTAACCTCCATTTAAAGGGGTATCAACCAGATTCCTTTTCCAATTGCTTCCTCAGGCTGTGACCAGGCTTTAGACATAGTTTCAGGCTTTTATTTTGAAAAATTTGCGAGTTTTTTCAAAAGTAGTCAGTTGTACTCAGTTGAATATTTCATGCGCGCGAGAGAGGGGCACCCCATTTTCCTTTTGTCTCTTAATGAATAGGTTATGGTCCGGGTGAAATATTATCGATTATGTTTGTTAAAAACAACCTGAGGATTGATTATAAAAAACATTTGACATGTTTCTACGACCATTACGGATACTTTTCGGAATTTGTCGAACGGAACACGGCTTTGGTTTTCTCAACATAATGCGCAACCCAAATCGCGTATTTTTGTGATAAAAGTAATATTTATCGAACATAAAGAACATTTGTTGTGTAACTGGGAGTCTCGTGAGTGGAAACATCCGAAGATTATCAAAGGTAAGCGATTCATTTTATTGCTTTTCTGACTTTCGTGACCAAGCTAACCAAGCTAACATAAGGCTAGCCGTTGTAGCATTGAAAGCTACACTCACAAAAGCTTGGATTTCTTTCGCTGTAAAATATATTTTCAAAATCTGACACGATAGGTGGATTAACAACAAGCTAAGCTGTGTTTTGGTATATTTCACTTGTGATTGCATGATTATAAATATTTTTAGTAATATTTTTTAATCTGATACGTTTGGAAATTTTCATCTTCCTTTCAGGACCGGAACGAGGCTGTAGTTTTCTCTGCATAACGCGCAACCCAAATCGTTTTTTTTTGTGATAAAAGTAATATTTATCGAACAAAAATAAAATGTATTGTGTAACTGGGAGTCTCGTGAGTGCAAACATCCGAAGATTATCTAAGGTAAGCGATTAATTTTATTGCTTTTCTGACTTTCGTGACCATGCTAATTTGGGGCTAGCTGTTGTAGCATTGAAAGCTACACTCACAAAAGCTTGGATTTCTTTCGCTGTAAAATATATTTTCAAAATCTGACACGATAGGTGGATTAACAACAAGCTAATCTGTGTTTTGGTATATTTCACTTGTGATTGCATGATTTATAAATATTTTTTGTAATATTTTTGCATTTGGTGCCCTGCAATTCTAGCGGTGGTTTAAGAAAGTGATCCCGTAAAAGGGATCCGTAGCGCAGAGAAGTTAATAGTCCCCGACTTATTAACTACAATCAAACTTGATACCCGGTATCTAGTACAGTACATTCGCTGTTATACCTACGTTTACCCACACTCACACTTGTTAATAGTCCCCGACTTATTAACTACAATCAAACCAGTAGGTACACCGACCCACCTAGTACATTACATTTATTGTCATACCACAAATGATCTGATCAGTTTCAAAATTGCATTCATCAGCGTATACTACATACGTGTTGTCTATATTCCAAACTTTAAATGAACATCATTTGGTAACTTACATCAAACAGGTGTCTCACAAAATTACATTTGGATAAAGCCAATGTGCAGAACTTTAGTTATTCACAATAGGTGTCTGCTTACTTTTTTTTTGTTTTTGACCGGTCAGAATTTGTGAGGCACACCGTCCGACGACAGCAATGGCCAATCGGCCGGACAATTTCCAGCGAAGTCCTTCTACCAGATCACGTCGGGGTCCCCAATTGTTAGGGTTGCGTCAATCAAATCTGGTATCAGGATAGACTGCGACACAGAGTCACTAAATATGTTCTATGTCTTTTTATTATAGTCAAGCGATAAATGGTAAATGCAATTTTTGTATATACGGGTTCACTGTATCACCACGCAGGGCAAAGCAGAGAATTGACTTGTTCCTGACAAAGTTCTTCTAATATACTCTGATAGAAGTAGTTCCCGCTTCTGAGCTGGCTTGTCAGAGTAGAGGCTGAGTGTGGTTTAGACTTACTCAGCATATCGTTGGCGCACAGGCTGGTCCCAGCCTCCAGGCACTTCAGCTGTCAGGCGTTGTTGTTGGGCAGATTTACCTATGCGCTCACACCCTAGATACTGAGGCCACAAGCTTGGTTCCTGTTTTCGTGTCCTCATTTAACACAGACTGTTCAGCAACATTGTTTTCTATGCATGTGTCAATAGCTCAACATACTGTTCCTGCTCAAGGTTAACCACAGCCTTCCCCCTAGTCACACTTTGTTGCAAAATGTTACTTCCAGCACACACAGACACCCCCATTATAGGCCAAGCATATTTTCAACCCTCACAAACGAAAGATCAAAAGAAATATGAAGTGACAATGTCACATGTAAATGGAAAATAAAGACTAGTGGATGGGCTAAAGATTTAAAAAACGGTCAAATCATCGCTAAAGAACTGGGGAACGACGAACTTCAAATCAGATTTATTTGTCACATACATATGGTTAGCAGATGTTAATGCGAGTGTAGCAAAATGCTTGTGCTTCTAGTTCCGACCATGCAGTAATATCTTACAAGTAATCTAACCTAACAATTTCACAACAACTACCTTATACACACAAGTGTAAAGGAATGAATAAGAATATGTACATAAAAAATATATGAATGAGCATTGGAAACTTGTGGTGTCCTTTTTGAACTTGCCCACATACATTACGGATGGTGAGATATATGAAAAATGCTAAAAAGTGAAGGTGACCACGCCGATCAAGAGGAGGATGTGGCCAAGAACAGACATTGTAGACGGATGCGATTTTGCAATGTGAAGTTTATGGACAATGTGCAATCATTGCCGTATTCCACAAAATGTATCACTGTCGAGGGATTTTAATATTTCCATGTAGTCCATGACATCAAGTGAGGTATGTAGGCTTTGTATTCAGCCGAGGCACATTGTTAAGGAATGTCCGGAATTCACATGCCATAAATGTAGTGAACAAGGGCATTATGCCAGAGAATGTTTGAACGTAGGTCATGTGTGCAGAATGTGTGACAGACCAAAATATAGATGTAGCTGTAATAAGGAAAAAGAAAGCGATCACTTACTTTTGCAAACAATGGACCTCACTTCTGAGGACAATTAGGGGAGTATGCCTATGGAGAGAGAAGGAGAGAGTGACATGGAGATTGTGTTGCAGCTACAGGTGACTCCAGAGACAGTGGCAGATACGCTTGGAGAGTCTGTAATGTTTTCTGGCAAAACACGAGACGCAGTGTTAGTCTCTGCTGCTGATAAGGTGGAACAGCAGCACATGATGGGTGAATTAGATACATAGGTAGAGCTGGTGCAAGGTGCTTCTTAGGTGCCTGAGCCAGTCTTAAGCGTGTGTAAAAGGTACGCTAAAGAGAGAGCTGGGTCCACTGAAGTCACAGGCACTGTTAAATGCTTTCCAGCTGCTCGCCCAAAAAATTGAAATCCGGAGACTGATGATGAAATAGATAGTGAGGATCCTCAATTGTTTGCAAGAAATAAGAGGTCGTTGTTGAAAGCTAGAGATATGATGGGATTTGGAAAAAATAAAAAGTTGGTTTGAAATTACTTGTCATCATAACTTTCTCGCATGTCAGTCAATCCCCCAATAATAGTTAAGACTGTTTGCTGTCCAGTCATTACCACACCTATGAAGTCTCTATGATAAACTCCTGTGAGATCAATATTGTACAAAATGTTCAATCAAACTGAAGTGAGCTTGTTTATACTCTGATTATACTTCTGCACACAATAAGGATTACAGTCGCTACCCTAAACGCTAACAGTTTGAGAAACAAAAACTAATTTGAGCAGGTTTTAGTGTCCGTTAAGGCAGACACGTTTTGTTTTCAAGAGATCAATTGGACGGACTCCAAAATACAGGAGATTAAGAGTAAAATGGTCTGATTTACATTTTTTGTTGTCACGGAAGCGACAAAATGTGTGGTGTGGCTATTTTGACAAAAAAACTATGTGGTTCAAAATGTGAAACAAATACATGCTGATAATCATGGCAGACTTATTATAATTGAATTTGAAGTTCAAAATGTTATTTTTCGTTTAATTCATGTCTATGCTTCAAACATTGAATCTGAAAGGAGGGAAATGTTTCACAATTTATAGAACTGGTAGGTGACTTTAATGTGAGGTGTAGTAGAATGGATGCCTCTAGTTGTGCTAGATTCAGATATGATTCTTCTAGAAATGCATTATGTAAACATATGAATGATGATAATGTGGTAGATATATGGACAATCCAAAGAGAAGAGTGTTTTCTGGAAGGCAGGTGGTTTTAAAGGAATTAAAACAAAGTAGAGTTGATTTATGCTTAGTAAAACAAGAAGTGGTACAGCACGTTAAGGAGATGTCATATACAGTGCATTCGGAAAGTATTCAGACCCATTGATATTTTTCCACATTTTCTTAATTTACAGCCTTATTCTAAAATATAATTTTTTTTTAAGTCCTCAGCAATCTACACACAATACCCCATCATAACAAATCGAAAACAGTTTCTATTCCTAATTTATTAACTTCTTTGGGCTGCAAGCCCGATGTCGGTACACTTATGACAACAGCCAGCTCAAGTGCAGGGCGCGAAATTCAAAATATATTTTTTAGAAATATTTAACTTTCACACATTAACAGGTCCAATACAGCAAATGAAAGATACACATCTTGTGAATCCAGCCAACATGTCCGATTTTTAAAAATGTTTTACAGCGAAAACACCACGTATATTTATGTTAGCTCACCTCCAAATAGAAAAAAGCACAGACATTTTTCACAGCACAGGTAGCATGCACAAAACCAACCAAACTAACCTAGAACCAACCAAACTAACCAAGAAACAACTTCATCAGATGACAGTCTTATAACATGTTATTCAATAAATCTATGTTTTGTTCGAAAAATGTGCATATTTGAGGTATAAATCAGTTTTACATTGCAGCTACCATCACAGCTACCGTCAAAAATAGCACTGAAGCAGCCAGAGTAATTATAGAGACCAACGTGAATTACCTAAATACTCATCATGAAACTTTTCTGAAAAATCGATGGTGTACAGCAAATTAAAGACAAACATCTTGTGAATCCAGCCAATATTTCCGATTCTTTAAGTGTTTTACAGCGAAAACACAATATAGCATTATATTAGCTTACTACAATAGCCTACCACACTACCGCATTCATTCATCAAGGCACATTAGCGATAGCAATAGGCACGTTAGCGTTAGAGAATAAACCAGCAAAAGATATTATATTTCACTAACCTTCATAAACCTTCCTCAGATGACAGTCCTATAACATCAGGTTATACATACACTTATGTTCTGTTCGAAAATGTGCATATTTAGAGCTGAAATCCGTGGTAATACAATGTGCTAACGTAGCATATTTTTCCCAGAATGTGCGGATATTTCTATTAGACTCTCACCTATTCTGACCAAATAGCTATTCATAAACATTACAAAAAAATACATGTTGTATAGGAAACGATAGATCCATTAGTTCTTAATGCAATCGCAGTGTTAGAATTCTAAAAATATCTTCATTACGACATAAGACTTAGTTATGGTAAGGGAATAACCAAAACCTGAGCGCAAAGCTACTAGTACACAGTTCGACAGATATATGAAATAGCATCACAAAATGGTTGCTACTTTTGCTGATCTTCCATCAGAATGTTGTACAAGGGGTCCTTTGTCCAGAACCGTCTTTGTTTGGATTCAGAACGTCGTTTTTCCCTCTTGAATTAGCAAGCACACTGGCCAAATGGTGCTAAGCTCTCCTTCGTGAACAAACGCAAACAACACAACACGCCTAAAGTCCCGAATAAATTTCAATAATCTAATAATACTATATTGAAAAAACATACTTTACGATGATATTGTGACATGTATCAAATAAAATCAAGCCGGAGATAGTATTCGACTATAACGACAGCTTTCCAGAACGCAATAACAGGTCCCTTCACGCGCCTTGCAGAAAACAGAAAATGGAGGACACGTCGTTCCAAGGCGATTCATATCATCTCAGACCGAGATAATCAACTCATTTCTCCTCTCACTTCCTCTTGACATCTAGGGGAAGGTGTATGACGTGTACGTATAGTCATACGTATCATGCCCATTTATAGGCAGACCCTTGAAAACAGCATCGATTTCAGACTTTCCACTTCCTGGTCAGAAAGTGTGCTGCCAAATGAGCTGTGTTTTACCCACAGACAAAATTCAAACGGTTTTAGAAATTAGAGTGTTTTATATCCAATAGTAATAATAATATGCATATTGTACGAGCAAGAATTGAGTACGAGGCCGTTTAAATTGGATACGATTTTCCCCCAAAGTGAAAACAGCGCCCTCTGGTCCTCATCAGGTTAACCTTTTGTCAATCTAGGGGGTGCTGTTTCCACTTTGTAAAATATCGTTCCCAAATTAAACTGCCTCGTACTCAATTCTTGCTCGTACAATATGCATATTATTATTACTATTGGATAGAAAACACTCTCTAGTTTCTAAAACCGTTTGAATTATTTCTCTGAGTGAAACAGAACTCGTTTGGCAGCGAAATTCCTGACAGGTACTGCAAAATCTGAAAATGTAGACTCTGTTCTAGGATCAGTTTAATACTCTGTATGTATCCTATGGGTCGACATGAACTGCACGTGCCTTCCCCTGGATGTCAGTAACCCATGAGAATTGGAATGGAGTTTCTAGGCAGATCTGAGACCATATAAAGGCGCATGGAATGGGGGGTGCACTCTTTTCAACCTTCGTCATGGCGCAAAGGAGGACATCAGGATGGCATTCTGAAAAGCTCACGTTATTGGCCTTAGATATATCCTGCTCTGATTTAATTCGATATAGGTGTTAGAAACATCATAACGAAGTTATTTTAAACCGAGTTATATCAGTTTATGTGAGTATATTGCGATTTTCGGAATTTCCTTTGTATTGCGTTTTGAAGATTTGGGCATGTCGTGGCCACATAGTTAATGTTTGCTGCTAATTACACGGTTGAAGACGACTTTCTACAGCCGAGCAACGATTATTATGGACAAAGGACAACTTGCCCAAGATTCTGATGGAAGCTCGTCCAAAAGTAAGAGCTATTTATGATGTTAATTCGTATTTCTGTGGAAAAATGTAATATGATTTGTCCGCCATTAATTTCGGCACTGGTCTGGCTGTAACGCACACTGTATGTCTAGTAACGTTAATTTTAAAAATCTAACACAGCGGTTGCATTAATAACTAATGTATCTTTCATTTGCTGTCCAACCTGTATTTTTTAGTCAAGTTTATGATTATTTATTGATTAGATTAGGTGCCTCTCCAAGATGGCGCCGGCCAGATTGCCTGAAATGTTGCTACTAATCACATTGTATAACCACGATTTGTGCTGCTAAATATGCACATTTTTGAACAAAACCTATATGCATTGTGTAATATGATGTTACAGGACTGTCATCTGATGAAGTTTATCAAGGTTAGTCAAAAATTATATATCTTTTGCTGTATTGTTACGATCGCTAACCTTTGCTGCTGGTAAATTGCTTGTGTTTCTGGCTATTGTGGTAAGCTAATATAATGCTATATTGTGTTTTCGCTATAAAACACTTAAAAAATCTGAAATATTGGCTGGATTCACAAGATGTTGGTCTTTCATTTGTTTTATGATGAGTATTTAGGTATTTGACGTTGGTCTCTGTAATTAATCTGGCTGCATCGACGCTATTTCAGATTGCAGCTGCAATGTAGAACTGTGATTTATACCTGAAATATGCACATTTTTCGAACAAAACATATGCTATACAATAAATATGTTATCAGACTGTCATCTGATGAAGTTTCTTCTTGGTTAGTGACTATTTATATCTTTATTTGGTCGAATTTGTGAACGCTACCTATGCAGTAAGAAAATGGTGGAGAGAAAAAAGTTGAGTCTTTTGCGATGGTGGTTAGCTAATAGAAATACATATTGTGTCTTCCCTGTAAAACATTTAAAAAATCAGAAATGATGGCTGGATTCACAAGATGTGTATCTTTCATCTGGTGTCTTGGACTTGTGATTTCATGATATTTAGATGCTAGTATTTACTTGTGGCGCTATGCTAGGCTATGCTAGTCAGCTTTTTTACTGATGGGGGTGCTCCCGGATCCGGGATGAGTACCAAGTAGAAGTTAACAATCAGGGTCTAATGTATGATTTTCAGTCTGGTTTTAGAAAAACATACTCCACTGATTCATGTCTACTTTACTTGACTGACTTCATCAGGAAAGAGATTGATGAGGGAAATCTGTGTGGAATGCTACTGCTTGACCTACAGAAGGACTTTGATACAGTTAACCACTGTCTCTTAATCTCCAAACTGGAGGCACTGGGGTTAAGCAGTATCCCTCTAGGCTGTGTAAAGTTCTATTTATCAGGAAGGGAGCAAGTAGTAGAGGTTAATGGTTCACTGTCTCAGGCTAAACCAATGAGTTGTGGCGTTCCGCAGGGGAGAGTGCTTGGGCCTTGTATATTAATGATATGAAAGATGCTTGTTCTTGCCGTCTTTTTCTTTATGCGGATGACTCTACACTTCTGGTGTCTCACAAAAGTAAAACTATGTTGGAGAGCATACTTAGCACAGAGCTTACTAACATTAGCAAATGGCTTGGAGATAACAAGCTCTCTCTGCACTTAGGGAAAACTGAAGCAATTATTTTTGGATCCAGACCTAAATTGTGTAGGTCATCTGAAATCAGAGTGGAGTTAGGGGGTGAGGTGCTGACTGCTAAAACCTCTGTTAGCTACTTGGGATGTATCCTTGATGGAAGCTTGGGAGGTGTGTGCTTGGCCAATAAGGTGCTAGGGAAGGTTAATGCCAGGACTACGTTTTTGGCTAGAAAGTCCAAGCTACTTGATAAGGACTCCATGAAAGTGCTAGCTACTGACCTCATTCAATGCGATTTTGACTATGCTAGTACTTCCTGGTTTTGGGGCTTATCTAAACTTATGAAGGGGAAGCTCCAGATAGCCCAGAATAAGTTGATCAGGGTAGTATTGAAGTTGAGTCCACGTACTCAATAGGCAGGAGTTGCTTTCAGGAACTAAACTGGCTGCCTGTTGAGGCTAGGGTGTCCCAGATTAGACTAGGTTTGGTGTACAGGAGTATTTATGCTCCTGCGCCCAGATATCTACGTTACTTTCCTCGTGTTAGGGATGCACACAATCACAGCACCAGATCAGGTGTTTCTTGTATACGGGAGCCTCAGAATGGAATAAGTTGCCTCTGCCTATAAAAACAACGTCCTCTCTGGACAGCTTCAAAAATAAAGTAAAAATATGTTTGATGTCCTCTGTGCCCATATGAATAACCCCTATGATGTAACTGGAATGATGAGATGTTCTTCTTTTATGTTTTTGTTTTATTAGTGTGAGGGTGTTGGTGATTGGAAAAAAATGCGGAGTCAGGCGCAGGACACAGATATGAGTAATAGTCCGAAATATACTCAATATATAAGTAATGTTCCAACAAGGAAAAACACAATAATCCAGACCACAAAAACACGAACCCACATGACAAACAATAACGCACAAAACAGAGAGGGAAGCCAGAGGGTTAAATAAGGAACATAATTAATGGAATGGAAATTAAATGAAATGAAACATGGATCGGTGGTGACTAGAAAGCCGGTGACGTCGACCGCCAAACGCCGCCCGAACAAGGAGAGGGACCAACTTCGGCAGAAGTCATGACAATTAGTTTACTGCTATACTGTGTTCGATCTTGTCTAGCCATCTTGTCTCAAGAGGACCACAATGGAAATAAGTCCCAGACTTTATTGTGATTTTATTCATGTTCATGTATGGCTTTTAAGTTTTGTGTGCTTGTTTTTTTTAAATGGTCGAATTAACCTCTTTGGGCTGCAGGGGCAGTATTGAGTAGCCTGGATAAAAGGTGCCCATTTCAAACGGCCTCGTACTCAATTCTTCCTCGTACAATATGCATATTATTATTACTATTGGATAGAAAACACTCTCTAGTTTCTAAAACCGTTTGAATTATATCTGTGAGTAAAACAGAACTCATTTTGCAGCAAACTTCCTGACAGGAAGTGGAAAATCTGAAATCGATGCTCTGTTCTAGGGCCTGCCTATAAATGTGCTTGATATTTATTAGTATACATGCACTTCATACGCCTTCCACTAGATGTCAACAGGCAGTGAGAGAAGAAATGGAGTGTATAACATCATCTGAGGTTGAATAAAAGCTCTTGGCATGACGTGACCCCAATTTCCTGTTTTCTGGAACGCACGAGAAGTGACCTGGTATTGCCTTCTGTAAAGCTGTCGTTATAGACGACTAATATCTCCGGCTTTGATTTTATTTGATACGTGACAATATCATCGTAAAGTATGTTTTTTCAATATAGTTTTATTAGATTATTGAAATGTTTTCGGGACGTTAGGCGTGTTGCTTTGTCTGCGTATGTTCAGGAAGGAGAGCTTCGCGCCACTTTGCTAGCTTTCGGTGCTAATTGATTGGAGAAGAGGACATTCTAAATCCAAACAACGATTGTTCTGGACAAAGGACCCCTTGTACAACATTCTGATGGAAGATCATCAAAAGTAGGACCCATTTTATGATGCTATTTCATATATCTGTCGAACATGTGAACTAGTAGTTTGCGCCCAGATTTTGGGCACGCTCTCGCCATAACGTAAACTGCATATCGTAATGAAGTTATTTTTAGAATTCTAACACGGCGATTGCATAGGTTAACGCAACCGCCGTGTTCGATTTTTTAAAATAACTTTAACATAACAAACAGCTTACGTTATAGCGAGACAGCGCCCGCCAAAACGCGGATAATAGGACTCAACATTTTCCACAGAAATACGAAATAACATCATAAATTGTTCTTACTTTTGCTGAGCTTCCATCAGAATCTTGTACAAGGAGTCCTTTGTCCAGAATAAATCGTTGTTTGGTTTTAGAATGTTCTTCTCTCCTGTCGAATTCGCTCCACAAGGCTAGCCAATGTTGATGACGTTCCCAATTTCTCTCGACGCAGAGAACGGAAAACTCCAAAAGTCCCATTAAACGTTGAATAAACTGATGAAACTCGGTTGAAAAAACCTACTTTATGATGTTTTTCTAATATGTATCAAATAAAAACAAAGCCGGAGATATTAGCCGTGTATACCGAACGCTTATCATAAGACAATAGGGAGGTGCTTCCGCGCCTAGGTAGAGAAAGGAAATTCTGGACACGTCATTCCAAGAGCTCTTGTTCGACCTCAGATCAAGCTAGACACCCCATTCCACCTTCCACTGCCTGTTGACATCTAGTGGAAGGCGTATGCAGTGCATGCATATCCATAAATATAAGGCAATTCAATAGGCAGGCCCTGGAACAGAGCATCGTTTTCAGATTTTTCACTTCCTGTCTGGAAGTTTGCTGCAAAATGAATCCTGTTTTACTCACAGATTGAAAGAGATTTGCGTCAGTTCATATCTGGTATCAGGACCAAATGTGATTCAGAGTCACCGAATATATTTTAAGTATTTTAATTAAACTCAAACGATAAATGGTAAATGCAATTTTCGTATATACGGGTTCACTGTATCACCACGCAGGGTAAAGCAGGGAACTGTGGAATGTACTCAAATAGCAGTTCTTATACTATGACAGCTTTAGTTCCAACTCGTCCAGTTGGCCTATCATAGTAGAGGCTGAGCACGGTTTAAACTCTTGCTCCGCCTTTGGGGGCACCCGGACTTGTCCAAGCCCCTTATTGCTTTCCTTTGTCCACATCTGGTTGCTGGGTAGATTAGATCCGTCTTGTGTCTGTCGATTCTACACTGAAACAGTTCCTAATATGGTATTGTCTAGTAATCTACCCTCCCTGGTTGGCCTAGAGGGATGCACCCCTCCCCTCTCCAGATTGACCACAGCTTTTATGGCCTGTGTTGGTCAGTCCTTACACACATCTGTATTGTTTGTGTGTGTGTGTAACAAAACAATATGCTAGCAGGCTATAGTGCATAAACATAAATCCTAACAGATATAATTCAAACAGTTTTAGAAACTTGAGAGTGTTTTCTATCCAATAGTAATAATAATATGCATATTGTACGATCTAGAATAGAGTACGAGGCAGTTTAATTTGGGCACAATTTTTTCCAAAGTGGAAACAGCGCCCCCATATTGACAAGAAGTTAAAGAAGAAGTTACAGGTCTGTGAGAGCCAGAAATCTTGCTTGTTTGTAGGTGACCAAATACATATTTTCCACCATAATTTGCAAATAAATTCATAAAAAATCCTACAATGTGATTTTCTGGATTTATTTTTCTAATTTTGTCTGTCATAGTTGAAGTGTACCTATGATGAAAATTACAGGCCTCTCTCATCTTTTTAAGTGGGAGAACTTGCACAATTGGTGGCTGACTAAATACTTTTTTACCCCACTGTATATGCATATCATATCTTCTGGGCCCCGAGAAGCAGGCAGTTTAATTTGGGCATGCTTTTCATCCAAAATTCCGAATGCTGCCCCCTACCCTAGAGAAGTTAAACCAAACCGCTGCGCCACTCGGGAGCCCAAGCCTTCCAAAGCGTACCACCAAAAATTCAGACATTTTCATCCCCAATTACAAGATTTTCAGACAAGATAGAACGGCCAAAGGGGGCGGTGTTGCAATCTACTGCAAAGATTGCCTGCAGAGTTCTGTTTTACTATCCAGGTCTGTTCCCAAACAATTTGAACTTCTACTTTTAAAAATCCACCTCTCTAAAAACAAGTCTCTCACCGTTGCCGCCTGCTATAGACCACCCTCTGCCCCCAGCTGTGCTCTGGACACTATATGTGAACTGATTGCCCCCCATCTATCTTCAGAGCTCGTGCTGCTAGGCGACCTAAATTTGAACATGCTCAACACCCCAGCCACCCTACAATCTAAGCTTGATGCCCTCAATCTCACACAAATTATCAATGAACCTACCAGGTACCACCCCAATTCCGTAAACACGGGTACCCTCATAGATATCATCCTAACAAACTTGCCCTCCAAATACACCTCTGCTGTTTTCAACCAAGATCTCAGCGATCACTGCCTCATTGCCTGCATCCGTAATGGGTCAGCGGTCAAACGACCTCCACTCATCACTGTCAAACGCTCCCTGAAACACTTCAGCGAGCAGGCCTTTCTAATCGACCTGGCCGGGGTATCCTGGAAGGATATTGATCTCATCCCGTCAGTAGAGGATGCCTGGACATTTTTTAGAAATGCCTTCCTCACCATCTTGAATAAGCATGCCCCATTCAAGAAATTTAGAACCAGGAACAGATATAGCCCTTGGTTCTCTCCTGACCTGACTGCCCTTAACCAACAGAAAAACATCCTATGGCGTTCTGCATTAGCATCGAACAGCCCCCGTGATATGCAACTTTTCAGGGAAGCCAGAAACCAATATACACAGGCAGTTAGAACAGCCAAGGCTAGCTTTTTCAAGCAGAAATTTGCTTCCTGCAACACAAATTCAAAAAAGTTCTGGGACACCGTAAAGTCCATGGAGAATAAGAACACCTCCTCCCAGCTTCCAACCGCTCTGAAGATAGGAAACACTGTCACCACCGACAAATCCACTATAATTGAGAATTTCAATAAGCATTTTTCTACGGCTGGCCATGCTTTCCACCTGGCTACCCCTACCCCGGACAACAGCACTGCCCTCCCCTCTGCTACTCGCCCAAGCCTTCCCCATTTCTCTTTCTCCCAAATACAGTCAGCTGATGTTCTAAAAGAGCTGCAAAATCTGGACCCTTACAAATCATCCGGGCTAGATAATCTGGACCCTTTCTTTCTAAAACTATCTGCTGAAATTGTGGCCACCCCTATTACTAGCCTTTTCAACCTCTCTTTCGTGTCGTCTGAGATTCCCAAAGATTGGAAAGCAGCTGCGGTTATCCCCCTCTTCAAAGGGGGGGACACTCTTGACCCTAACAGCTACAGACCTATATCTATCCTACCCTGCCTTTCTAAGGTCTTCGAAAGCCAAGTCAACAAACAGATTACCGACCATTTCGAATCCCACCATACCTTCTCCGCTATGCAATCTGGTTTCAGAGCTGGTCATGGGTGCACCTCAGCCACGCTCAAGGTCATAAACGATATCTTAACCGCCATCGATAGGAAACAATACTGTGCAGCCGTATTCATTGACCTGGCCAAGGCTTTTGACTCTGTCAATCACCACATCCTCATCGGCAGACTCGACAGCCTTGGTTTCTCTAATGATTGCCTCGCCTGGTTCACCAACTACTTCTCTGATCGAGTTCAGTGTGTCAAATCGGAGGGTCTGTTGTCCGGGCCTCTGGCAGTCTCTATGGGGGTGCCACAGGGTTCAATTCTTGGACCGACTCTCTTCTCTGTATACATCAATGATGTCGCTCTTGCTGCTGGTGATTCTCTGATCCACCTCTACGCAGACGACACTATTCTGTATACTTCTGGCCCTTCTTTTGACACTGTGTTAACAACCCTCCAGGCGAGCTTCAATGCCATACAACTCTCCTTCCGTGGCCTCCAATTGCTCTTAAATACAAGTAAAACTAAATGCATGCTCTTCAACCGATCGCTGCCTGCACCTGCCCGCCTGTCCAACATCACTACTCTGGACGGCTCTGACTTAGAATATGTGGACAACTACAAATACCTAGGTGTCTGGTTAGACTGTAAACTCTCCTTCCAGACTCACATCAAACATCTCCAATCCAAAGTCAAATCTAGAATTGGCTTCCTATTCCGCAACAAAGCATCCTTTACTCATGCTGCCAAACATACCCTTGTAAAACTGACCATCCTACCAATCCTCGACTTCGGTGATGTCATTTACAAAATAGCCTCCAAAACCCTACTCAATAAATTGGATGCAGTCTATCACAGTGCCATCCGTTTTGTCACCAAAGCCCCATATACTACCCACCACTGCGACCTGTACACTCTCGTTGGCTGGCCCTCGCTTCATACTCGTCGCCAAACCCACTGGTTCCAGGTCATCTACAAGACCCTGCTAGGTAAAGTCCCCCCTTATCTCAGCTCGCTGGTCACCATAGCAGCACCTACCTGTAGCACGCGCTCCAGCAGGTATATCTCTCTAGTCACCCCCAAAACCAATTCTTCCTTTGGACGCCTCTCCTTCCAGTTCTCTGCTGCCAATGACTGGAACGAACTACAAAAATCTCTGAAACTGGAAACACTTATCTCCCTCACTAGCTTTAAGCACCAGCTGTCAGAGCAGCTCATAGATTACTGCACCTGTACATAGCCCATCTATAATTTAGCCCAAACAACTACCTCTTTACCTACTGTATTTATTTATTTATTTTGCTCCTTTGCACCCCATTATCTCTGTCTCTACTTTGCGCTTTCTTCCACTGCAAACCAACCATTCCAGTGTTTTTAGTTTTTATTTTACTTGCTGTGTTGTATTCACTTCGCCTCCATGGCCTTTTTATATTTTTATTTATTTATACATATATTTGTTTGCCTTCACCTCCCTTATCTCACCTCACTTGCTCACATTGTATATAGACTTATTTTTTTTCACTGTATTATTGACTATATGTTTGTTTTACTCCATGTGTAACTATGTGTTGTTGTATGTGTCGAACTGCTTTGCTTTATCTTGGCCAGGTCGCAATTGTAAATGAGAACGTGTTCTCAATTTGCCTACCTGGTTAAATAAAGGTTAAATAAATAAATAAATAAAACTGTGCCCTACTCCTAACAATAGCTCCCAAACATACATTTTTTTCATAAGGACCCAGCTCTGCATGGATTTTCAAATAGTTCACAACATCATAATCTGGATCAGTATCAGTCTTTTTGAAGTTCATGCAACATCCTCATTTCTGAGCATTTTTTCTTTCTGCTTATCTTAAAGGTTTTTAGCATTCCTAATACTCCTCTTTTTTATTTTCACTTTCACTTCCTCTCACCACACATTCTCATTTAACAGTACATTAGACATTTCATCATTAATACATTCAACAATTTCATGTCTATATTTCTCCTCCTTTAACAGACTGGCATTTAAACACCAGACACCTCCCCCTCTCCTCTCCACACCAAAACTTATTTGAAATTACAATCTACACACAATACCCAATAATGACAAAGCAAACTCCAAGCAATGCATTTTACTGAGGAGTGCCTTAAGTCTGGCCACTCTACCATAAAGGCCTGATTGGTGGAGTGCTGCAGAGATGGTTGTCCTTCTGGAAGGTTCTCCCATCTCCACAGAGGAACTCTGGAGCTCTGTCAGAGTGACCATCGGGTTCTTGGTCACCTCCTTGACCAAGGCCCTTCTCCCCCGATTGCTCAGTTTGGCTGGGTGGCCAGCTCTAAGAAGAGTCTTGGTGGTTCCAAACTTCTTCCATTTAAGAAGGATGGAGGCCACTGTGTTTTTGGGGACCTTCAATGCTGCAGACATTTTTTTGGTACCCTTCCCCGGATCTGTGCCTCGACACAATCCTGTCTCGGAGCTCTACGGCCAATTCCTTCGACCTCATGGCTTGGTTTTTGTTCTGACATGCACCGTCAACTGTGGGACCTTACATAGACAGGTGTGTGCTTTTCCAAATCATTTTAGTTTAGTTTAGTTTATTAACTTCTTTGGGCTGCAAGCCCGACGTCGGTACACTTATGACAACAGCCAGCTCAAGTGCAGGGCGCGAAATTCAAAATATATTTTTTAGAATTATTTAACTTTCACACATTAACAAGTCCAATACAGCATTTGAAAGATAAACATCTTGTGAATCCAGCCAACATGTCCGATTTTTTTAATGTTTTACAGTGAAAACACCACGTATATTTATGTTAGCTCACCACCAAATACAAAAAAGGACAGACATTTTTCACAGCACAGGTAGCACGCACAAAACCAACCTAACTAACCAAGAACCAACTAAACTAACCAAGAAACAACTTCATCAGATGACAGTCTTATAACATGTTATTCAATAAATCTATGTTTTGTTTGAAAAATGTGCATATTTGAGCTATAAATCAGTTTTACATTGCAGCTACCATCACAGCTACCGTCAGAAATAGCACTGAAGCAGCCAGAGTAATTGCAGACACCAACGTCAAATACCTAAATACTCATCATAAAACATTTCTGAAAATTACATGGTGTACAGCAAATGAAAGACAGACATCTTGTGATTCCAGCCAATATTTCCTATTTCTTAAGTGTTTTACAGCGAAAAAACACAATATAGCATTATATTAGCTTACCACAATAGCCAGAAACACAAGCCATTTACCAGCAGCAAAAGTTAGCGATCGTAACAAACCAGCAAAAGATATATAATTTTTGACTAACCTTGATAAGCTTCATCAGATGACAGTCCTATAACATCAGGTTATACATACACTTATGTTTTGTTCGAAAATGTGCATATTTAGAGCTGAAATCAGTGGTTATACATTGTGCTAACGTAGCATCTTTTTCCCACAACGTCCGGATATTTTTCTGACACTCACATATTCTGACCAAATAACTATTCATAAACATTACTAAAAAATACATGTTGTATAGGAAATGATAGATACACTAGTGTATGTAAGGACTTTAGAAATTGCCACCATAGACATTTTTTTGTTTGGTTTGTAATTCCATGGGTTCAGATAACAGAGAGACACTTAGTTAATGTTTGGGACCAAGCTACAGGCAGTGAAGGGACTCAAGGCCCAGTATAATCAGTGGAATGCGTCCCGAGATAAGCCGTACCATTACACAGAACTTAGTAGGGTGGGTGCAAGCAGAGCAGAGCAGAGAGATAGGAGTGGCACAGACTGGGTCACGGTTACTGAGGGGAGACAGAGGGAATGAAAAACTTCGTTGGTTTCAGGAACTAAGGGGCAGCACTGATAACTTTTAAAATAAATAAAACACTTAACAGAGAATTGTTAGGTTGATCCAGTATTGATACAAGGGCGGAGCCAAGTATAAAAGGGGGGATGGTCTAGGATAGGATGGGGCCTATTGGATAATAAACTATGGTCTAGGATAGGATGTGGCCTATCAGATAATAATAATAAACAATTTTTTTTTAAATACAGTATATAGCGTTCCCAACTTACTTGGCGGAGTATGGTAACTAAAAAATTAGGTCAAGATATTCTTCCTAGAGTTGGGTTCCTAGGATAATAATGGATGACATTCTAGCTAATCAAATAGAACAGATAGAATGACAGAGGTTCTAGCAGAACACATTAAAAAACTGTTAATTAATCAAACCCGTATGTCCAAGATTTTATGCTCTACAGGAGAACTACAGGAGGGGATTACCGACATGATTGGGCCAGGGGACTGGGTCTGGGTCCAATCACCTGAGGAGAATAGGTGGAATGCAGCTCCATTGGGAGGGGCCAGACCAAGCACTCCTTGTGACTGCATTCACAGTGAGAATAGCTGAAAGAGCTACCTGGGGCATTTCACACTTGTAGGAGGGTAAGACACACTGACACTGTCGAACAATCACAGGGGTAGGAGCAGAACCAGAACCAACAGGGTACTGGGGGCCAACTCTTACTGAAGATTCCCTTATACCCGACCTTTCCCCGCTGTGAGCGTTCATAGAAGTGAAAGTATGGCTTGGCCTCTGGCGGTTGATATGTTCTCTGGGAGAGGGTGGGGCTTTACAGGGGCGCTGATTGGTCTGAGCTGTCTTATTGTGGGAGCCATATTCCTAATACACCACACCCCACCTGAGTATGCAGAAGGTGGTAACTTGACCCATGGTTTCGATGATGAGAATTTTGTATTAAACAAGCATAAGAGATCCCTTGATCTGGATAGACAGGAAGTTAGAGTGGAGGTTGGGAAGGATGTCTCAATGGAGTTTTATGTAGACCAAAAGGGGTCTCTGACTCCTGGGCAGTATAGGACTAAGAGCCATTATAGAATTTAGGCTGTGTAGGTCCCCGTGTGGTTCATGGACACAGGTCATAGCTCACACACAGAGAGAGAGAGCTATGTAAACCCATACATCCAATTTAGGAACAGATGGAGTATAGTAAGGGTTGGAGTTTCTGACTGTGTTCCCGAGCAGAGGAAGTATTGTATAAAGGTATGAATTAACATTAAAACGGTAAAGTCCCAGGATTTCGGGTTATGGTATGTTGACTTCGACCAGTTTTCAACTGATACTATGGTACCATTCCAGGTGGCAGAGATTAGAGTTGGTAAGGAGACTATGGTCGGCCAGAGTTCAATTCATCTCCCTAACACCACGGACATTCCTAGTATAAACATCCAGGGTAAAGGACCTGTACGAATAGTTCAGACAATTACCTTAAAGAAGTGGTAGAGGTGGAGACTGGGTTTGGGGATTCCAACTTTGGTTAAAATGTCTGTGCTACTGCCAAACCACAACTGACCACCATCTCCTTTCCATTTGATGGAATTGATATACTCAGGGGAATGGCCTGTATGATAAAGCTGTTCATGAAGGCAGGGAAGCCAGACAATGACAGTTGCTTTGATCTGCATAACCTTTATCCCCATGTGCCCATTACCTCCATTCCTCCTTTCACAGTTACAGAAGGACACTATTATTATAGGGCCTGGCACATTACAAACGGATGGGATGAAGAGGAAGTAAGACCTGACTGGATGGTTGACTTCCGGGGATTTCAGTAAGATAAAAAGGCCCAGAGTGGATGTCTGGTTGTTATGTGGAGGGATGAGGTTGTGGCCTGACCTGCCTACCAATTGGACTGATAGTATTTATTTAGACAAGCTTTTCACCCTTATCTAAAACGAGGACCTAGAACCAGGTAGAAGAGAGAGGAGGAGTGATCCGTCCGGATCTTTTGACAATAGTATTTACATAGGATCAGTGACCTAGGCCCTGATTGGTTTAACCACCTTAGCTCACGAATTGGCAGAAAACTCTGGGGTCGATAATTCTCTTAAAAATGGAGGTGACAGTATGTTTGGGGAATGGAAAATTGTCATAATCACTGTGTCGTGGGCCAATTTCACCTGTATGAGTGTTTTGATTCTGTGTGAATGCTGTTTGATTCTGGGTGTAAAAGGTCTCATTTCCAGGACTCTGGAGAAATCAAGGAAAATATTGATGATAAGGATATGGACAGATTCCAAGTTCTGACCAGTGGGAGGATGAATACTGGTTCCCAGACCGAGGATAGATCCGGCTACTTAGAGACATTATAAATATTGGGTCCCATCTTGTGTTGATGATTTTTATGTTAGACTGTTTCTTTGATGAAGATTATAGTTATGATTCTGATGTATATATATATACAATATATACAATATACAATACATATATTGATGTAGAGTAAGATGTTGTGGTTGATTTAGGTAGTATTTTTTAATATTTCTAATAAAACTAGAAGTATGATTAAAGGTATAATATTTAGTCATAGGGTGTACGGGATTTTTGTGGGATTTTTGTGTTTAATGACTAAAATATGTATACATTTGACTTAGAATTATAACTAAACGGAATACTACTATATTACTGTAAGAATTAATAATCATAAATGTGGAATGTTATGTGTTCCTTGTTAGAAAGAATGGGTTTATCTTCAGACAGGCTAGAATGATGTCTCTACCCAGGGAGGGGAAAGACCTTGGGTTGGTTGTAGATAGTTTAACAGGTGGCAGACAGTAATGAGAACTCGAACTGTATTGCCATTGTATCCGAGAGGAGGTTGGACATTAAAACCTATGACATCATCTTTATTATATAACCTGATGTAAAATGTATTATGATCAGTACTCTTGAGAATAAACGCTATTGATTGATTGATTTTAAGACTGGTTTCTGTCCACCTGGCTGATAATTATCTTTCAAATTCTTATTTATGGGCAGAGTGTTTTAATTGAATTGGTTGATAAACATAGGAATGAGATTCCTTTAACAGAAGGCGCATGGTGAATGCGTGATCAGCCTGTGGAAGTGATTACTCATTCCTGTCTCCTTCGGCCCCCCTTCACATTAGATTCATCAGACAAAGTTCTATTGACTGTTGACATCTAGTGGAAGCCGTAGGAAGTGAAAACTCATCAATATCTCTCTGTGATTTCAATGAGAGCTTGGTTGAAAATAGGCACCCCCAGAAAAAATACAAACAGGAAGTGGAACTTCTCAGGTTTTTGCCTGCCATGTGAGTTCTGTTATTCTCACAGACATAATTCAAACAGTTTTAGAAACTTCAGAGTGTTTTATATCCAATATGAATAATAATATGCATATATTAGCAACTGGGAATGAGGAGCAGGCCGTTTAATATGGGCACCTCTGTGCACCTTTCATCCAAGCTACTCAATACTGCCCCTTCAGCCATAAGAAGTTAACAAGAAGTTAAGCTTCAATTTGGTGTATTGCACTTGTGAATGTATGAAAGTTAAATATTTCTAATAATCTTTTTTAAATTTCACGCTCTGCAATTTCACCGGATGATGTCGAAACGTTCCGCTAGCGGAACCACTAGCCATAACAGGTTTTAACATGTTTTAAAATCATGTTTTCAGGAAGATTCCACACTGCAACTAGAACAACATTGGTAATATTGATAATAGAAGACAAATTGTGAATATTTCTGCAGTTTTCCATAAACATGGCCAAATCTCATGTTTTCAGGCAGATTCCACAAAGCAACTAGGACAACTCTGGAATTATCGAAAATAGAAGACAATATAATGGCTTTTTAAACAGTTTCGCATAAACATGGTCAAAATTCTTGTTTTCGGGCAGATTCCACAATTCAACAAGTACAACACTGGACTGATTGATAATAGAAGAAGACATGTGCATTTAAAAAAAAAATCCATGAACACGTTTTAAAATCATGTTTTCAGTCAGATTCCACACTGCAACTAGAACAACACTGGTAATATTGATAATAGGAGACAAAATGTGGGCTTTTTAACAGTTTTACATAAACATGTTCAAAATTCATGTTTTCAGGCAGATTCCACAATGCAATAAGTACAAAACTGGAATTATCGATAATAGTAGACGATATGTGTTTTTTTCTGCAGTTTTCCATAAACGTGGTCAAAAATTCATGTTTTCAGGCAGATTCCACAAAGCAACTAGGACAACTCTGGAAATATCGATAATAGAAGACAATATAATTGATTTTTAAACAGTTTGCATAAATATGTTCAAAATTATTGTTTTCGGGCAGATTCCACAATTCAAGAAGTTCAACACTGGATTTATTGATAATAGAAAATATAAAAATATGTGAATTTTTCTGCAGTTTTTCATAAACATGGTCAAAATTCATGTTTTCAGGCAGATTCCTTCCCAAACAACTGCCATTTTGACACCTTTCGCAACATTTTACATAAAAAAATTGTATATTAAATCTCCACTACTTGTTTACCTCTCAAGAACGAAGTCGGATTTCAAATCGGGGCTACCAATCTGTAACTAGAGCTATTTTCGTAACCCATCGCGTGTTTTCCAAGCCTCTGTAAAACATGTCAGAATTTAGCAGATTCATTCATTCCAAACAACTATCATTTTGACCAATGAACCAAAGAGTTAGACAAAAATATTTTGGATAAAATCCTTCCTCTACTTCTGCTTTACAAATGCGGAAACAGTATATTCAGTATGGAACTTACGTTACAGCATTTTACTAATGCTACCACGTTTTTTTCAAACTTTCCCAAACAACTGCCGTTTTGACCCCTTTCGCAACATTTTACATAAAAAGATGTCTGCTATATAAAATCTTCCCCTACTTGTCTGCCTTTCAAGAACGAAGTAGGATTTCAAATCGGGGCTACCAATCTGTAACTAGAGCTAATTTCGTAACCCATCGCCGCTTATCCAAGCCTCTGTGAAACATGTCAGAAGTTAGCAGATTCATTCATTCCAAACAACTATCATTTTGACCAATGAACCAAAGAGTTAGACAAAAATATTTTGGATAAAATCCTTCCTCTACTTCTGCTTTACAAATGCGGAAACATTATATTCAGTATGGAACTTACGTTACAGCATTTTACTAATGCTACCACGTTTTTTTCAAACGTTCCCAAACAACTGCCGTCTTGACCCTTTTCGCAACATTTTACAGAAAAAAATGTCTGTTATATAAAATCTTCCCCTACTTGTCTGCTTTTCAAGTACGAAGTCGGATTTCAAATCGGGGCTACCAATCTGTAACTAACAACTGCCATTTTGACCCCTTTCGCAACATTTTACATAAAAAAATGTCCGCTATATAAAATCTCCCCTACTTGTCTGCTTTTCAAGAACGAAGTCGGATTTCAAATCGGGGCTACCAATCTGTAACTAGAGCTATTTTCGTAACCAATCGCCTGTCTTTTAAGCCTCTGTAAAACATGTCAGAAGTTAGCAGATTCATTCATTCCAAACAACTATCATTTTGACCACTGAACCAGAGTTTGACAAAAATATTTTGTAAAAATCCTTTCTCTACGTCTGCTTGTCAAATGCGGAAACAGTATATTCAGTATGGAACTTACGTTACAGCATTTTACTAATGCTACCACGTTTTTTTCAAATGTTCCCAAACAACTGCCGTCTTGACCCCTTTCGCAACATTTTACAGAAAAAAATGTCTGCTATATAAAATCTTCCCCTACTTGTTTGCTTTTCAAGTACGAAGTCGGATTTCTAATCGGGGCTACCAATCTGTAACTAGAGCTATTTTCGTAACCCATCGCCTGTTTTCCAAGCCTCTGTAAAACATGTCAGAAGCTAGCAGATTCATTCATTCCAAACAACTGTCATTTTGACCACTGAACCAAAGAGTTAGACAAAAATATTTTGGATAAAATTCTTCCTCTACTTCTGCTTGACAAATGCAGAAACAGTATATTCAGTATGGAACTTACGTTACAGCAATTTTACTAATGCTACCACGTTTTTTTCAAACTTTCCCAAACAACTGCCGTCTTGACCCCTTTCGCAACATTTTACAGAAAGAAATGTCTGCTATATAAAATCTTCCCCTACTTGTCTGCTTTTCAAGTACGAAGTCGGACTTCAAATCGGGGCCACCAATCTGTAACTAGAGCTATTTTCGTAACCCATCGCCTGTTTTCCAAACCTCTGTAAAACATGTCAGAAGCTAGCAGATTCATTCATTCCAAACAACTGTCATTTTGACCACTGAACCAAAGAGTTAGACAAAAATATTTTAGATAAAATCCTTCCTCTACTTCTGCTTGACAAATGCCGAAACAGTATATTCAGTATGGAACTTACGTTACAGCATTTTACTAATGCTACCACGTTTTTTTCAAACTTTCCCAAACAATTGCCGTTTTGACCGCTTTCGCAACATTTTACATAAAAAAATGTCTGCTATATAAAATCTCCCCTACTTGTCTGCTTTTAAAGTACGAAGTCGGACTTCAAATCGGGGCCACCAATCTGTAACTAGAGCTATTTTCGTAACCCATCGCCTGTTTTCCAAGCCTCTGTAAAACATGTCAGAAGCTAGCAGATTCATTCATTCCAAACAACTATAATTTTGACCACTAAACCAAAGAGTTTGACAAAAATATTTTGGATAAAATCCTTCCTCTACTTCTGCTTGTCAAATGCGGAAACAGTATATTCAGTATGGAACTTACGTTACAGCAATTTTACAACGCTACCACGTTTTTTCAACGTACCCAAACAACTGCCATTTTGACCCCTTTCGCAACATTTTACATAAAAAAATGTCCGCTATATAAAATCTCCCCTACTTGTCTGCTTTTCAAGAACGAAGTAGGATTTCAAATCGGGGCTACCAATCTGTAACTAGAGCTATTTTCGTAACCAATCGCCTGTCTTTTAAGCCTCTGTAAAACATGTCAGAAGTTAGCAGATTCATTCATTCCAAACAACTATCATTTTGACCACTGAACCAGAGTTTGACAAAAATATTTTGTAAAAATCCTTTCTCTACTTCTGCTTGTCAAATGCGGAAACAGTATATTCAGTATGGAACTTACGTTACAGCATTTTACTAATGCTACCACGTTTTTTTCAAATGTTCCCAAACAACTGCCGTCTTGACCCCTTTCGCAACATTTTACAGAAAAAAATGTCTGCTATATAAAATCTTCCCCTACTTGTTTGCTTTTCAAGTACGAAGTCGGATTTCTAATCGGGGCTACCAATCTGTAACTAGAGCTATTTTCGTAACCCATCGCCTGTTTTCCAAGCCTCTGTAAAACATGTCAGAAGCTAGCAGATTCATTCATTCCAAACAACTGTCATTTTGACCACTGAACCAAAGAGTTAGACAAAAATATTTTGGATAAAATTCTTCCTCTACTTCTGCTTGACAAATGCAGAAACAGTATATTCAGTATGGAACTTACGTTACAGCAATTTTACTAATGCTACCACGTTTTTTTCAAACTTTCCCAAACAACTGCCGTCTTGACCCCTTTCGCAACATTTTACAGAAAGAAATGTCTGCTATATAAAATCTTCCCCTACTTGTCTGCTTTTCAAGTACGAAGTCGGACTTCAAATCGGGGCCACCAATCTGTAACTAGAGCTATTTTCGTAACCCATCGCCTGTTTTCCAAACCTCTGTAAAACATGTCAGAAGCTAGCAGATTCATTCATTCCAAACAACTGTCATTTTGACCACTGAACCAAAGAGTTAGACAAAAATATTTTAGATAAAATCCTTCCTCTACTTCTGCTTGACAAATGCCGAAACAGTATATTCAGTATGGAACTTACGTTACAGCATTTTACTAATGCTACCACGTTTTTTTCAAACTTTCCCAAACAATTGCCGTTTTGACCGCTTTCGCAACATTTTACATAAAAAAATGTCTGCTATATAAAATCTCCCCTACTTGTCTGCTTTTAAAGTACGAAGTCGGACTTCAAATCGGGGCCACCAATCTGTAACTAGAGCTATTTTCGTAACCCATCGCCTGTTTTCCAAGCCTCTGTAAAACATGTCAGAAGCTAGCAGATTCATTCATTCCAAACAACTATAATTTTGACCACTAAACCAAAGAGTTTGACACAAATATTTTGGATAAAATCCTTCCTCTACTTCTGCTTGTCAAATGCGGAAACAGTATATTCAGTATGGAACTTACGTTACAGCAATTTTACAACGCTACCACGTTTTTTCAACGTACCCAAACAACTGCCATTTTGACCCCTTTCGCAACATTTTACATAAAAAAATGTCCGCTATATAAAATCTCCCCTACTTGTCTGCTTTTCAAGAACGAAGTAGGATTTCAAATCGGGGCTACCAATCTGTAACTAGAGCTATTTTCGTAACCAATCGCCTGTCTTTTAAGCCTCTGTAAAACATGTCAGAAGTTAGCAGATTCATTCATTCCAAACAACTATCATTTTGACCACTGAACCAGAGTTTGACAAAAATATTTTGTAAAAATCCTTTCTCTACTTCTGCTTGTCAAATGCGGAAACAGTATATTCAGTATGGAACTTACGTTACAGCATTTTACTAATGCTACCACGTTTTTTTCAAATGTTCCCAAACAACTGCCGTCTTGACCCCTTTCGCAACATTTTACAGAAAAAAATGTCTGCTATATAAAATCTTCCCCTACTTGTTTGCTTTTCAAGTACGAAGTCGGATTTCTAATCGGGGCTACCAATCTGTAACTAGAGCTATTTTCGTAACCCATCGCCTGTTTTCCAAGCCTCTGTAAAACATGTCAGAAGCTAGCAGATTCATTCATTCCAAACAACTGTCATTTTGACCACTGAACCAAAGAGTTAGACAAAAATATTTTGGATAAAATACTTCCTCTACTTCTGCTTGACAAATGCAGAAACAGTATATTCAGTATGGAACTTACGTTACAGCAATTTTACTAATGCTACCACGTTTTTTTCAAACTTTCCCAAACAACTGCCGTCTTGACCCCTTTCGCAACATTTTACAGAAAGAAATGTCTGCTATATAAAATCTTCCCCTACTTGTCTGCTTTTCAAGTACGAAGTCGGACTTCAAATCGGGGCCACCAATCTGTAACTAGAGCTATTTTCGTAACCCATCGCCTGTTTTCCAAACCTCTGTAAAACATGTCAGAAGCTAGCAGATTCATTCATTCCAAACAACTGTCATTTTGACCACTGAACCAAAGAGTTAGACAAAAATATTTTAGATAAAATCCTTCCTCTACTTCTACTTGACAAATGCAGAAACAGTATATTCAGTATGGAACTTACGTTACAGCATTTTACTAATGCTACCACGTTTTTTTCAAACTTTCCCAAACAATTGCCGTTTTGACCGCTTTCGCAACATTTTACATAAAAAATGTCTGCTATATAAAATCTCCCCTACTTGTCTGCTTTTAAAGTACGAAGTCGGACTTCAAATCGGGGCCACCAATCTGTAACTAGAGCTATTTTCGTAACCCATCGCCTGTTTTCCAAGCCTCTGTAAAACATGTCAGAAGCTAGCAGATTCATTCATTCCAAACAACTATAATTTTGACCACTAAACCAAAGAGTTTGACAAAAATATTTTGGATAAAATCCTTCCTCTACTTCTGCTTGTCAAATGCGGAAACAGTATATTCAGTATGGAACTTACGTTACAGCAATTTTACAACGCTACCACGTTTTTTCAACGTACCCAAACAACTGCCATTTTGACCCCTTTCGCAACATTTTACATAAAAAAATGTCCGCTATATAAAATCTTCCCTACTTGTCTGCTTTTCAAGAACGAAGTAAGATTTCAAATCGGGGCTACCAATCTGTAACTAGAGCTATTTTCGTAACCAATCGCCTGTCTTTTAAGCCTCTGTAAAACATGTCAGAAGTTAGCAGATTCATTCATTCCAAACAACTATCATTTTGACCACTGAACCAGAGTTTGACAAAAATATTTTGTAAAAATCCTTTCTCTACTTCTGCTTGTCAAATGCGGAAACAGTATATTCAGTATGGAACTTACGTTACAGCATTTTACTAATGCTACCACGTTTTTTTCAAATGTTCCCAAACAACTGCCGTCTTGACCCCTTTCGCAACATTTTGCAGAAAAAAATGTCTGCTATATAAAATCTTCCCCTACTTGTTTGCTTTTCAAGTACGAAGTCGGATTTCTAATCGGGGCTACCAATCTGTAACTAGAGCTATTTTCGTAACCCATCGCCTGTTTTCCAAGCCTCTGTAAAACATGTCAGAAGCTAGCAGATTCATTCATTCCAAACAACTGTCATTTTGACCACTGAACCAAAGAGTTAGACAAAAATATTTTGGATAAAATCCTCCCTCTACTTCTGCTTGACAAATGCAGAAACAGTATATTCAGTATGGAACTTACGTTACAGCAATTTTACTAATGCTACCACGTTTTTTTCAAACTTTCCCAAACAACTGCCGTCTTGACCCCTTTCGCAACATTTTACAGAAAGAAATGTCTGCTATATAAAATCTTCCCCTACTTGTCTGCTTTTCAAGTACGAAGTCGGATTTCTAATCGGGGCTACCAATCTGTAACTAGAGCTATTTTCGTAACCCATCGCCTGTTTTCCAAGCCTCTGTAAAACATGTCAGAAGCTAGCAGATTCATTCATTCCAAACAACTATAATTTTGACCACTAAACCAAAGAGTTTGACAAAAATATTTTGGATAAAATCCTTCCTCTACTTCTGCTTGTCAAATGCGGAAACAGTATATTCAGTATGGAACTTACGTTACAGCAATTTTACAACGCTACCACATTTTTTCAACGTACCCAAACAACTGCCATTTTGACCCCTTTCGCAACATTTTACATAAAAAAATGTCCGCTATATAAAATCTCCCCTAATTGTCTGCTTTTCAAGAACGAAGTAGGATTTCAAATCGGGGCTACCAATCTGTAACTAGAGCTATTTTCGTAACCAATCGCCTGTCTTTTAAGCCTCTGTAAAACATGTCAGAAGTTAGCAGATTCATTCATTCCAAACAACTATCATTTTGACCACTGAACCAGAGTTTGACAAAAATATTTTGTAAAAATCCTTTCTCTACTTCTGCTTGTCAAATGCGGAAACAGTATATTCAGTATGGAACTTACGTTACAGCATTTTACTAATGCTACCACGTTTTTTTCAAATGTTCCCAAACAACTGCCGTCTTGACCCCTTTCGCAACATTTTACAGAAAAAAATGTCTGCTATATAAAATCTTCCCCTACTTGTTTGCTTTTCAAGTACGAAGTCGGATTTCTAATCGGGGCTACCAATCTGTAACTAGAGCTATTTTCGTAACCCATCGCCTGTTTTCCAAGCCTCTGTAAAACATGTCAGAAGCTAGCAGATTCATTCATTCCAAACAACTGTCATTTTGACCACTGAACCAAAGAGTTAGACAAAAATATTTTGGATAAAATCCTTCCTCTACTTCTGCTTGACAAATGCAGAAACAGTATATTCAGTATGGAACTTACGTTACAGCAATTTTACTAATGCTACCACGTTTTTTTCAAACTTTCCCAAACAACTGCCGTCTTGACCCCTTTCGCAACATTTTACAGAAAGAAATGTCTGCTATATAAAATCTTCCCCTACTTGTCTGCTTTTCAAGTACGAAGTCGGACTTCAAATCGGGGCCACCAATCTGTAACTAGAGCTATTTTCGTAACCCATCGCCTGTTTTCCAAACCTCTGTAAAACATGTCAGAAGCTAGCAGATTCATTCATTCCAAACAACTGTCATTTTGACCACTGAACCAAAGAGTTAGACAAAAATATTTTAGATAAAATCCTTCCTCTACTTCTACTTGACAAATGCAGAAACAGTATATTCAGTATGGAACTTACGTTACAGCATTTTACTAATGCTACCACGTTTTTTTCAAACTTTCCCAAACAATTGCCGTTTTGACCGCTTTCGCAACATTTTACATAAAAAATGTCTGCTATATAAAATCTTCCCCTACTTGTCTGCTTTTAAAGTACGAAGTCGGACTTCAAATCGGGGCCACCAATCTGTAACTAGAGCTATTTTCGTAACCCATCGCCTGTTTTCCAAGCCTCTGTAAAACATGTCAGAAGCTAGCAGATTCATTCATTCCAAACAACTATAATTTTGACCACTAAACCAAAGAGTTTGACAAAAATATTTTGGATAAAATCCTTCCTCTACTTCTGCTTGTCAAATGCGGAAACAGTATATTCAGTATAGAACTTACGTTACAGCAATTTTACAACGCTACCACGTTTTTTCAACGTACCCAAACAACTGCCATTTTGACCCCTTTCGCAACATTTTACATAAAAAAATGTCCGCTATATAAAATCTCCCCTACTTGTCTGCTTTTCAAGAACGAAGTAGGATTTCAAATCGGGGCTACCAATCTGTAACTAGAGCTATTTTCGTAACCAATCGCCTGTCTTTTAAGCCTCTGTAAAACATGTCAGAAGTTAGCAGATTCATTCATTCCAAACAACTATCATTTTGACCACTGAACCAGAGTTTGACAAAAATATTTTGTAAAAATCCTTTCTCTACTTCTGCTTGTCAAATGCGGAAACAGTATATTCAGTATGGAACTTACGTTACAGCATTTTACTAATGCTACCACGTTTTTTTCAAATGTTCCCAAACAACTGCCGTTTTGACCCCTTTCGCAACATTTTACAGAAAAAAATGTCTGCTATATAAAATCTTCCCCTACTTGTTTGCTTTTCAAGTACGAAGTCGGATTTCTAATCGGGGCTACCAATCTGTAACTAGAGCTATTTTCGTAACCCATCGCCTGTTTTCCAAGCCTCTGTAAAACATGTCAGAAGCTAGCAGATTCATTCATTCCAAACAACTGTCATTTTGACCACTGAACCAAAGAGTTAGACAAAAATATTTTGGATAAAATCCTTCCTCTACTTCTGCTTGACAAATGCAGAAACAGTATATTCAGTATGGAACTTACGTTACAGCAATTTTACTAATGCTACCACGTTTTTTTCAAACTTTCCCAAACAACTGCCGTCTTGACCCCTTTCGCAACATTTTACAGAAAGAAATGTCTGCTATATAAAATCTTCCCCTACTTGTCTGCTTTTCAAGTACGAAGTCGGACTTCCAATCGGGGCCACCAATCTGTAACTAGAGCTATTTTCGTAACCCATCGCCTGTTTTCCAAACCTCTGTAAAACATGTCAGAAGCTAGCAGATTCATTCATTCCAAACAACTGTCATTTTGACCACTGAACCAAAGAGTTAGACAAAAATATTTTAGATAAAATCCTTCCTCTACTTCTACTTGACAAATGCAGAAACAGTATATTCAGTATGGAACTTACGTTACAGCATTTTACTAATGCTACCACGTTTTTTTCAAACTTTCCCAAACAATTGCCGTTTTGACCGCTTTCGCAACATTTTACATAAAAAAATGTCTGCTATATAAAATCTCACCTACTTGTCTGCTTTTAAAGTACGAAGTCGGACTTCAAATCGGGGCCACCAATCTGTAACTAGAGCTATTTTCGTAACCCATCGCCTGTTTTCCAAGCCTCTGTAAAACATGTCAGAAGCTAGCAGATTCATTCATTCCAAACAACTATAATTTTGACCACTAAACCAAAGAGTTTGACAAAAATATTTTGGATAAAATCCTTCCTCTACTTCTGCTTGTCAAATGCGGAAACAGTATATTCAGTATGGAACTTACGTTACAGCAATTTTACAACGCTACCACGTTTTTTCAACGTACCCAAACAACTGCCATTTTGACCCCTTTCGCAACATTTTACATAAAAAAATGTCCGCTATATAAAATCTCCCCTACTTGTCTGCTTTTCAAGAACGAAGTAGGATTTCAAATCGGGGCTACCAATCTGTAACTAGAACTATTTTCGTAACCAATCGCCTGTCTTTTAAGCCTCTGTAAAACATGTCAGAAGTTAGCAGATTCATTCATTCCAAACAACTATCATTTTGACCAATGAACCAAAGAGTTAGACAAAAATATTTTGGATAAAATCCTTCCTCTACTTCTGCTTTACAAATGCGGAAACATTATATTCAGTATGGAACTTACGTTACAGCATTTTACTAATGCTACCACGTTTTTTTCAAACGTTCCCAAACAACTGCCGTCTTGACCCTTTTCGCAACATTTTACAGAAAAAAATGTCTGTTATATAAAATCTTCCCCTACTTGTCTGCTTTTCAAGTACGAAGTCGGATTTCAAATCGGGGCTACCAATCTGTAACTAACAACTGCCATTTTGACCCCTTTCGCAACATTTTACATAAAAAAATGTCCGCTATATAAAATCTCCCCTACTTGTCTGCTTTTCAAGAACGAAGTCGGATTTCAAATCGGGGCTACCAATCTGTAACTAGAGCTATTTTCGTAACCAATCGCCTGTTTTCCAAGCCTCTGTAAAACATGTCAGAAGCTAGCAGATTCATTCATTCCAAACAACTGTCATTTTGACCACTGAACCAAAGAGTTAGACAAAAATATTTTGGATAAAATCCTTCCTCTACTTCTGCTTGACAAATGCAGAAACAGTATATTCAGTATGGAACTTACGTTACAGCAATTTTACTAATGCTACCACGTTTTTTTCAAACTTTCCCAAACAACTGCCGTCTTGACCCCTTTCGCAACATTTTACAGAAAGAAATGTCTGCTATATAAAATCTTCCCCTACTTGTCTGCTTTTCAAGTACGAAGTCGGACTTCAAATCGGGGCCACCAATCTGTAACTAGAGCTATTTTCGTAACCCATCGCCTGTTTTCCAAACCTCTGTAAAACATGTCAGAAGCTAGCAGATTCATTCATTCCAAACAACTGTCATTTTGACCACTGAACCAAAGAGTTAGACAAAAATATTTTAGATAAAATCCTTCCTCTACTTCTACTTGACAAATGCAGAAACAGTATATTCAGTATGGAACTTACGTTACAGCATTTTACTAATGCTACCACGTTTTTTTCAAACTTTCCCAAACAATTGCCGTTTTGACCGCTTTCGCAACATTTTACATAAAAAATGTCTGCTATATAAAATCTCCCCTACTTGTCTGCTTTTAAAGTACGAAGTCGGACTTCAAATCGGGGCCACCAATCTGTAACTAGAGCTATTTTCGTAACCCATCGCCTGTTTTCCAAGCCTCTGTAAAACATGTCAGAAGCTAGCAGATTCATTCATTCCAAACAACTATAATTTTGACCACTAAACCAAAGAGTTTGACAAAAATATTTTGGATAAAATCCTTCCTCTACTTCTGCTTGTCAAATGCGGAAACAGTATATTCAGTATGGAACTTACGTTACAGCAATTTTACAACGCTACCACGTTTTTTCAACGTACCCAAACAACTGCCATTTTGACCCCTTTCGCAACATTTTACATAAAAAAATGTCCGCTATATAAAATCTCCCCTACTTGTCTGCTTTTCAAGAACGAAGTAGGATTTCAAATCGGGGCTACCAATCTGTAACTAGAGCTATTTTCGTAACCAATCGCCTGTCTTTTAAGCCTCTGTAAAACATGTCAGAAGTTAGCAGATTCATTCATTCCAAACAACTATCATTTTGACCACTGAACCAGAGTTTGACAAAAATATTTTGTAAAAATCCTTTCTCTACTTCTGCTTGTCAAATGCGGAAACAGTATATTCAGGATGGAACTTACGTTACAGCATTTTACTAATGCTACCACGTTTTTTTCAAATGTTCCCAAACAACTGCCGTCTTGACCCCTTTCGCAACATTTTACAGAAAAAAATGTCTGCTATATAAAATCTTCCCCTACTTGTTTGCTTTTCAAGTACGAAGTCGGATTTCTAATCGGGGCTACCAATCTGTAACTAGAGCTATTTTCGTAACCCATCGCCTGTTTTCCAAGCCTCTGTAAAACATGTCAGAAGCTAGCAGATTCATTCATTCCAAACAACTGTCATTTTGACCACTGAACCAAAGAGTTAGACAAAAATATTTTGGATAAAATCCTTCCTCTACTTCTGCTTGACAAATGCAGAAACAGTATATTCAGTATGGAACTTACGTTACAGCAATTTTACTAATGCTACCACGTTTTTTTCAAACTTTCCCAAACAACTGCCGTCTTGACCCCTTTCGCAACATTTTACAGAAAGAAATGTCTGCTATATAAAATCTTCCCCTACTTGTCTGCTTTTCAAGTACGAAGTCGGACTTCAAATCGGGGCCACCAATCTGTAACTAGAGCTATTTTCGTAACCCATCGCCTGTTTTCCAAACCTCTGTAAAACATGTCAGAAGCTAGCAGATTCATTCATTCCAAACAACTGTCATTTTGACCACTGAACCAAAGAGTTAGACAAAAATATTTTTGATAAAATCCTTCCTCTACTTCTACTTGACAAATGCAGAAACAGTATATTCAGTATGGAACTTACGTTACAGCATTTTACTAATGCTACCACGTTTTTTTCAAACTTTCCCAAACAATTGCCGTTTTGACCGCTTTCGCAACATTTTACATAAAAAAATGTCTGCTATATAAAATCTCCCCTACTTGTCTGCTTTTAAAGTACGAAGTCGGACTTCAAATCGGGGCCACCAATCTGTAACTAGAGCTATTTTCGTAACCCATCGCCTGTTTTCCAAGCCTCTGTAAAACATGTCAGAAGCTAGCAGATTCATTCATTCCAAACAACTATAATTTTGACCACTAAACCAAAGAGTTTGACAAAAATATTTTGGATAAAATCCTTCCTCTACTTCTGCTTGTCAAATGCGGAAACAGTATATTCAGTATGGAACTTACGTTACAGCAATTTTACAACGCTACCACGTTTTTACAACGTACCCAAACAACTGCCATTTTGACCCCTTTCGCAACATTTTACATAAAAAAATGTCCGCTATATAAAATCTCCCCTACTTGTCTGCTTTTCAAGAACGAAGTAGGATTTCAAATCGGGGCTACCAATCTGTAACTAGAGCTATTTTCGTAACCAATCGCCTGTCTTTTAAGCCTCTGTAAAACATGTCAGAAGTTAGCAGATTCATTCATTCCAAACAACTATCATTTTGACCAATGAACCAAAGAGTTAGACAAAAATATTTTGGATAAAATCCTTCCTCTACTTCTGCTTTACAAATGCGGAAACATTATATTCAGTATGGAACTTACGTTACAGCATTTTACTAATGCTACCACGTTTTTTTCAAACGTTCCCAAACAACTGCCGTCTTGACCCTTTTCGCAACATTTTACAGAAAAAAATGTCTGTTATATAAAATCTTCCCCTACTTGTCTGCTTTTCAAGTACGAAGTCGGATTTCAAATCGGGGCTACCAATCTGTAACTAACAACTGCCATTTTGACCCCTTTCGCAACATTTTACATAAAAAAATGTCCTCTATATAAAATCTCCCCTACTTGTCTGCTTTTTAAGAACGAAGTCGGATTTCAAATCGGGGCTACCAATCTGTAACTAGAGCTATTTTCGTAACCAATCGCCTGTCTTTTAAGCCTCTGTAAAACATGTCAGAAGTTAGCAGATTCATTCATTCCAAACAACTATCATTTTGACCACTGAACCAGAGTTTGACAAAAATATTTTGTAAAAATCCTTTCTCTACTTCTGCTTGTCAAATGCGGAAACAGTATATTCAGTATGGAACTTACGTTACAGCATTTTACTAATGCTACCACGTTTTTTTCAAATGTTCCCAAACAACTGCCGTCTTGACCCCTTTCGCAACATTTTACAGAAAAAAATGTCTGCTATATAAAATCTTCCCCTACTTGTTTGCTTTTCAAGTACGAAGTCGGATTTCTAATCGGGGCTACCAATCTGTAACTAGAGCTATTTTCGTAACCCATCGCCTGTTTTCCAAGCCTCTGTAAAACATGTCAGAAGCTAGCAGATTCATTCATTCCAAACAACTGTCATTTTGACCACTGAACCAAAGAGTTAGACAAAAATATTTTGGATAAAATCCTTCCTCTACTTCTGCTTGACAAATGCAGAAACAGTATATTCAGTATGGAACTTACGTTACAGCAATTTTACTAATGCTACCACGTTTTTTTCAAACTTTCCCAAACAACTGCCGTCTTGACCCCTTTCGCAACATTTTACAGAAAGAAATGTCTGCTATATAAAATCTTCCCCTACTTGTCTGCTTTTCAAGTACGAAGTCGGACTTCAAATCGGGGCCACCAATCTGTAACTAGAGCTATTTTCGTAACCCATCGCCTGTTTTCCAAACCTCTGTAAAACATGTCAGAAGCTAGCAGATTCATTCATTCCAAACAACTATCATTTTGACCAATGAACCAAAGAGTTAGACAAAAATATTTTGGATAAAATCCTTCCTCTACTTCTGCTTTACAAATGCGGAAACATTATATTCAGTATGGAACTTACGTTACAGCATTTTACTAATGCTACCACGTTTTTTTCAAACGTTCCCAAACAACTGCCGTCTTGACCCTTTTCGCAACATTTTACAGAAAAAAATGTCTGTTATATAAAATCTTCCCCTACTTGTCTGCTTTTCAAGTACGAAGTCGGATTTCAAATCGGGGCTACCAATCTGTAACTAACAACTGCCATTTTGACCCCTTTCGCAACATTTTACATAAAAAAATGTCCTCTATATAAAATCTCCCCTACTTGTTTGCTTTTCAAGTACGAAGTCGGATTTCTAATCGGGGCTACCAATCTGTAACTAGAGCTATTTTCGTAACCCATCGCCTGTTTTCCAAGGCTCTGTAAAACATGTCAGAAGCTAGCAGATTCATTCATTCCAAACAACTGTCATTTTGACCACTGAACCAAAGAGTTAGACAAAAATATTTTGGATAAAATCCTTCCTCTACTTCTGCTTGACAAATGCAGAAACAGTATATTCAGTATGGAACTTACGTTACAGCAATTTTACTAATGCTACCACGTTTTTTTCAAACTTTCCCAAACAACTGCCGTCTTGACCCCTTTCGCAACATTTTACAGAAAGAAATGTCTGCTATATAAAATCTTCCCCTACTTGTCTGCTTTTCAAGTACGAAGTCGGACTTCAAATCGGGGCCACCAATCTGTAACTAGAGCTATTTTCGTAACCCATCGCCTGTTTTCCAAACCTCTGTAAAACATGTCAGAAGCTAGCAGATTCATTCATTCCAAACAACTGTCATTTTGACCACTGAACCAAAGAGTTAGACAAAAATATTTTAGATAAAATCCTTCCTCTACTTCTACTTGACAAATGCAGAAACAGTATATTCAGTATGGAACTTACGTTACAGCATTTTACTAATGCTACCTCGTTTTTTTCAAACTTTCCCAAACAATTGCCGTTTTGACCGCTTTCGCAACATTTTACATAAAAAAATGTCTGCTATATAAAATCTCCCCTACTTGTCTGCTTTTAAAGTACGAAGTCGGACTTCAAATCGGGGCCACCAATCTGTAACTAGAGCTATTTTCGTAACCCATCGCCTGTTTTCCAAGCCTCTGTAAAACATGTCAGAAGCTAGCAGATTCATTCATTCCAAACAACTATAATTTTGACCACTAAACCAAAGAGTTTGACAAAAATATTTTGGATAAAATCCTTCCTCTACTTCTGCTTGTCAAATGCGGAAACAGTATATTCAGTATGGAACTTACGTTACAGCAATTTTACAACGCTACCACGTTTTTACAACGTACCCAAACAACTGCCATTTTGACCCCTTTCGCAACATTTTACATAAAAAAATGTCCGCTATATAAAATCTCCCCTACTTGTCTGCTTTTCAAGAACGAAGTAGGATTTCAAATCGGGGCTACCAATCTGTAACTAGAGCTATTTTCGTAACCAATCGCCTGTCTTTTAAGCCTCTGTAAAACATGTCAGAAGTTAGCAGATTCATTCATTCCAAACAACTATCATTTTGACCAATGAACCAAAGAGTTAGACAAAAATATTTTGGATAAAATCCTTCCTCTACTTCTGCTTTACAAATGCGGAAACATTATATTCAGTATGGAACTTACGTTACAGCATTTTACTAATGCTACCACGTTTTTTTCAAACGTTCCCAAACAACTGCCGTCTTGACCCTTTTCGCAACATTTTACAGAAAAAAATGTCTGTTATATAAAATCTTCCCCTACTTGTCTGCTTTTCAAGTACGAAGTCGGATTTCAAATCGGGGCTACCAATCTGTAACTAACAACTGCCATTTTGACCCCTTTCGCAACATTTTACATAAAAAAATGTCCTCTATATAAAATCTCCCCTACTTGTCTGCTTTTTAAGAACGAAGTCGGATTTCAAATCGGGGCTACCAATCTGTAACTAGAGCTATTTTCGTAACCAATCGCCTGTCTTTTAAGCCTCTGTAAAACATGTCAGAAGTTAGCAGATTCATTCATTCCAAACAACTATCATTTTGACCACTGAACCAGAGTTTGACAAAAATATTTTGTAAAAATCCTTTCTCTACTTCTGCTTGTCAAATGCGGAAACAGTATTTTCAGTATGGAACTTACGTTACAGCATTTTACTAATGCTACCACGTTTTTTTCAAATGTTCCCAAACAACTGCCGTCTTGACCCCTTTCGCAACATTTTACAGAAAAAAATGTCTGCTATATAAAATCTTCCCCTACTTGTTTGCTTTTCAAGTACGAAGTCGGATTTCTAATCGGGGCTACCAATCTGTAACTAGAGCTATTTTCGTAACCCATCGCCTGTTTTCCAAGCCTCTGTAAAACATGTCAGAAGCTAGCAGATTCATTCATTCCAAACAACTGTCATTTTGACCACTGAACCAAAGAGTTAGACAAAAATATTTTGGATAAAATCCTTCCTCTACTTCTGCTTGACAAATGCAGAAACAGTATATTCAGTATGGAACTTACGTTACAGCAATTTTACTAATGCTACCACGTTTTTTTCAAACTTTCCCAAACAACTGCCGTCTTGACCCCTTTCGCAACATTTTACAGAAAGAAATGTCTGCTATATAAAATCTTCCCCTACTTGTCTGCTTTTCAAGTACGAAGTCGGATTTCAAATCGGGGCTACCAATCTGTAACTAACAACTGCCATTTTGACCCCTTTCGCAACATTTTACATAAAAAAATGTCCTCTATATAAAATCTCCCCTACTTGTCTGCTTTTTAAGAACGAAGTCGGATTTCAAATCGGGGCTACCAATCTGTAACTAGAGCTATTTTCGTAACCAATCGCCTGTCTTTTAAGCCTCTGTAAAACATGTCAGAAGTTAGCAGATTCATTCATTCCAAACAACTATCATTTTGACCACTGAACCAGAGTTTGACAAAAATATTTTGTAAAAATCCTTTCTCTACTTCTGCTTGTCAAATGCGGAAACAGTATATTCAGTATGGAACTTACGTTACAGCATTTTACTAATGCTACCACGTTTTTTTCAAATGTTCCCAAACAACTGCCGTCTTGACCCCTTTCGCAACATTTTACAGAAAAAAATGTCTGCTATATAAAATCTTCCCCTACTTGTTTGCTTTTCAAGTACGAAGTCGGATTTCTAATCGGGGCTACCAATCTGTAACTAGAGCTATTTTCGTAACCCATCGCCTGTTTTCCAAGCCTCTGTAAAACATGTCAGAAGCTAGCAGATTCATTCATTCCAAACAACTGTCATTTTGACCACTGAACCAAAGAGTTAGACAAAAATATTTTGGATAAAATCCTTCCTCTACTTCTGCTTGACAAATGCAGAAACAGTATATTCAGTATGGAACTTACGTTACAGCAATTTTACTAATGCTACCACGTTTTTTTCAAACTTTCCCAAACAACTGCCGTCTTGACCCCTTTCGCAACATTTTACAGAAAGAAATGTCTGCTATATAAAATCTTCCCCTACTTGTCTGCTTTTCAAGTACGAAGTCGGACTTCAAATCGGGGCCACCAATCTGTAACTAGAGCTATTTTCGTAACCCATCGCCTGTTTTCCAAACCTCTGTAAAACATGTCAGAAGCTAGCAGATTCATTCATTCCAAACAACTGTCATTTTGACCACTGAACCAAAGAGTTAGACAAAAATATTTTAGATAAAATCCTTCCTCTACTTCTGCTTGACAAATGCAGAAACAGTATATTCAGTATGGAACTTACGTTACAGCATTTTACTAATGCTACCACGTTTTTTTCAAACTTTCCCAAACAATTGCCGTTTTGACCGCTTTCGCAACATTTTACATAAAAAAATGTCTGCTATATAAAATCTCCCCTACTTGTCTGCTTTTAAAGTACGGAGTCGGACTTCAAATCGGGGCCACCAATCTGTAACTAGAGCTATTTTCGTAACCCATCGCCTGTTTTCCAAGCCTCTGTAAAACATGTCAGAAGCTAGCAGATTCATTCATTCCAAACAACTATAATTTTGACCACTAAACCAAAGAGTTTGACAAAAATATTTTGGATAAAATCCTTCCTCTACTTCTGCTTGTCAAATGCGGAAACAGTATATTCAGTATGGAACTTACGTTACAGCAATTTTACAACGCTACCACGTTTTTTCAACGTACCCAAACAACTGCCATTTTGACCCCTTTCGCAACATTTTACATAAAAAAATGTCCGCTATATAAAATCTCCCCTACTTGTCTGCATTTCAAGAACGAAGTAGGATTTCAAATCGGGGCTACCAATCTGTAACTAGAGCTATTTTCGTAACCAATCGCCTGTCTTTTAAGCCTCTGTAAAACATGTCAGAAGTTAGCAGATTCATTCATTCCAAACAACTATCATTTTGACCACTGAACCAGAGTTTGACAAAAATATTTTGTAAAAATCCTTTCTCTACTTCTGCTTGTCAAATGCGGAAACAGTATATTCAGTATGGAACTTACGTTACAGCATTTTACTAATGCTACCACGTTTTTTTCAAATGTTCCCAAACAACTGCCGTCTTGACCCCTTTCGCAACATTTTACAGAAAAAAATGTCTGCTATATAAAATCTTCCCCTACTTGTTTGCTTTTCAAGTACGAAGTCGGATTTCTAATCGGGGCTACCAATCTGTAACTAGAGCTATTTTCGTAACCCATCGCCTGTTTTCCAAGCCTCTGTAAAACATGTCAGAAGCTAGCAGATTCATTCATTCCAAACAACTGTCATTTTGACCACTGAACCAAAGAGTTAGACAAAAATATTTTGGATAAAATCCTTCCTCTACTTCTGCTTGACAAATGCAGAAACAGTATATTCAGTATGGAACTTACGTTACAGCAATTTTACTAATGCTACCACGTTTTTTTCAAACTTTCCCAAACAACTGCCGTCTTGACCCCTTTCGCAACATTTTACAGAAAGAAATGTCTGCTATATAAAATCTTCCCCTACTTGTCTGCTTTTCAAGTACGAAGTCGGACTTCAAATCGGGGCCACCAATCTGTAACTAGAGCTATTTTCGTAACCCATCGCCTGTTTTCCAAACCTCTGTAAAACATGTCAGAAGCTAGCAGATTCATTCATTCCAAACAACTGTCATTTTGACCACTGAACCAAAGAGTTAGACAAAAATATTTTAGATAAAATCCTTCCTCTACTTCTGCTTGACAAATGCAGAAACAGTATATTCAGTATGGAACTTACGTTACAGCATTTTACTAATGCTACCACGTTTTTTTCAAACTTTCCCAAACAATTGCCGTTTTGACCGCTTTCGCAACATTTTACATAAAAAAATGTCTGCTATATAAAATCTCCCCTACTTGTCTGCTTTTAAAGTACGAAGTCGGACTTCAAATCGGGGCCACCAATCTGTAACTAGAGCTATTTTCGTAACCCATCGCCTGTTTTCCAAGCCTCTGTAAAACATGTCAGAAGCTAGCAGATTCATTCATTCCAAACAACTATAATTTTGACCACTAAACCAAAGAGTTTGACAAAAATATTTTGGATAAAATCCTTCCTCTACTTCTGCTTGTCAAATGCGGAAACAGTATATTCAGTATGGAACTTACGTTACAGCAATTTTACAACGCTACCACGTTTTTTCAACGTACCCAAACAACTGCCATTTTGACCCCTTTCGCAACATTTTACATAAAAAAATGTCCGCTATATAAAATCTCCCCTACTTGTCTGCTTTTCAAGAACGAAGTAGGATTTCAAATCGGGGCTACCAATCTGTAACTAGAGCTATTTTCGTAACCAATCGCCTGTCTTTTAAGCCTCTGTAAAACATGTCAGAAGTTAGCAGATTCATTCATTCCAAACAACTATCATTTTGACCAATGAACCAAAGAGTTAGACAAAAATATTTTGGATAAAATCCTTCCTCTACTTCTGCTTTACAAATGCGGAAACATTATATTCAGTATGGAACTTACGTTACAGCATTTTACTAATGCTACCACGTTTTTTTCAAACGTTCCCAAACAACTGCCGTCTTGACCCTTTTCGCAACATTTTACCAAAAAAAATGTCTGTTATATAAAATCTTCCCCTACTTGTCTGCTTTTCAAGTACGAAGTCGGATTTCAAATCGGGGCTACCAATCTGTAACTAACAACTGCCATTTTGACCCCTTTCGCAACATTTTACATAAAAAAATGTCCGCTATATAAAATCTCCCCTACTTGTCTGCTTTTCAAGAACGAAGTCGGATTTCAAATCGGGGCTACCAATCTGTAACTAGAGCTATTTTCGTAACCAATCGCCTGTCTTTTAAGCCTCTGTAAAACATGTCAGAAGTTAGCAGATTCATTCATTCCAAACAACTATCATTTTGACCACTGAACCAGAGTTTGACAAAAATATTTTGTAAAAATCCTTTCTCTACTTCTGCTTGTCAAATGCGGAAACAGTATATTCAGTATGGAACTTACGTTACAGCATTTTACTAATGCTACCACGTTTTTTTCAAACTTTCCCAAACAACTGCCGTCTTGACCCCTTTCGCAACATTTTACAGAAAGAAATGTCTGCTATATAAAATCTTCCCCTACTTGTCTGCTTTTCAAGTACGAAGTCGGACTTCAAATCGGGGCCACCAATCTGTAACTAGAGCTATTTTCGTAACCCATCGCCTGTTTTCCAAACCTCTGTAAAACATGTCAGAAGCTAGCAGATTCATTCATTCCAAACAACTGTCATTTTGACCACTGAACCAAAGAGTTAGACAAAAATATTTTAGATAAAATCCTTCCTCTACTTCTGCTTGACAAATGCAGAAACAGTATATTCAGTATGGAACTTACGTTACAGCATTTTACTAATGCTACCACGTTTTTTTCAAACTTTCCCAAACAATTGCCGTTTTGACCGCTTTCGCAACATTTTACATAAAAAAATGTCTGCTATATAAAATCTCCCCTACTTGTCTGCTTTTAAAGTACGAAGTCGGACTTCAAATCGGGGCCACCAATCTGTAACTAGAGCTATTTTCGTAACCCATCGCCTGTTTTCCAAGCCTCTGTAAAACATGTCAGAAGCTAGCAGATTCATTCATTCCAAACAACTATAATTTTGACCACTAAACCAAAGAGTTTGACAAAAATATTTTGGATAAAATCCTTCCTCTACTTCTGCTTGTCAAATGCGGAAACAGTATATTCAGTATGGAACTTACGTTACAGCATTTTACAACGCTACCACGTTTTTTCAACGTACCCAAACAACTGCCATTTTGACCCCTTTCGCAACATTTTACATAAAAAAATGTCCGCTATATAAAATCTCCCCTACTTGTCTGCTTTTCAAGAACGAAGTAGGATTTCAAATCGGGGCTACCAATCTGTAACTAGAGCTATTTTCGTAACCAATCGCCTGTCTTTTAAGCCTCTGTAAAACATGTCAGAAGTTAGCAGATTCATTCATTCCAAACAACTATCATTTTGACCAATGAACCAAAGAGTTAGACAAAAATATTTTGGATAAAATCCTTCCTCTACTTCTGCTTTACAAATGCGGAAACATTATATTCAGTATGGAACTTACGTTACAGCATTTTACTAATGCTACCACGTTTTTTTCAAACGTTCCCAAACAACTGCCGTCTTGACCCTTTTCGCAACATTTTACAGAAAAAAATGTCTGTTATATAAAATCTTCCCCTACTTGTCTGCTTTTCAAGTACGAAGTCGGATTTCAAATCGGGGCTACCAATCTGTAACTAACAACTGCCATTTTGACCCCTTTCGCAACATTTTACATAAAAAAATGTCCGCTATATAAAATCTCCCCTACTTGTCTGCTTTTCAAGAACGAAGTCGGATTTCAAATCGGGGCTACCAATCTGTAACTAGAGCTATTTTCGTAACCAATCGCCTGTCTTTTAAGCCTCTGTAAAACATGTCAGAAGTTAGCAGATTCATTCATTCCAAACAACTATCATTTTGACCACTGAACCAGAGTTTGACAAAAATATTTTGTAAAAATCCTTTCTCTACTTCTGCTTGTCAAATGCGGAAACAGTATATTCAGTATGGAACTTACGTTACAGCATTTTACTAATGCTACCACGTTTTTTTCAAATGTTCCCAAACAACTGCCGTCTTGACCCCTTTCGCAACATTTTACAGAAAAAAATGTCTGCTATATAAAATCTTCCCCTACTTGTTTGCTTTTCAAGTACGAAGTCGGATTTCTAATCGGGGCTACCAATCTGTAACTAGAGCTATTTTTGTAACCCATCGCCTGTTTTCCAAGCCTCTGTAAAACATGTCAGAAGCTAGCAGATTCATTCATTCCAAACAACTGTCATTTTGACCACTGAACCAAAGAGTTAGACAAAAATATTTTGGATAAAATCCTTCCTCTACTTCTGCTTGACAAATCCAGAAACAGTATATTCAGTATGGAACTTACGTTACAGCAATTTTACTAATGCTACCACGTTTTTTTCAAACTTTCCCAAACAACTGCCGTCTTGACCCCTTTCGCAACATTTTACAGAAAGAAATGTCTGCTATATAAAATCTTCCCCTACTTGTCTGCTTTTCAAGTACGAAGTCGGACTTCAAATCGGGGCCACCAATCTGTAACTAGAGCTATTTTCGTAACCCATCGCCTGTTTTCCAAACCTCTGTAAAACATGTCAGAAGCTAGCAGATTCATTCATTCCAAACAACTGTCAGTTTGACCACTGAACCAAAGAGTTAGACAAAAATATTTTAGATAAAATCCTTCCTCTACTTCTGCTTGACAAATGCAGAAACAGTATATTCAGTATGGAACTTACGTTACAGCATTTTACTAATGCTACCACGTTTTTTTCAAACTTTCCCAAACAATTGCCGTTTTGACCGCTTTCGCAACATTTTACATAAAAAAATGTCTGCTATATAAAATCTCCCCTACTTGTCTGCTTTTAAAGTACGAAGTCGGACTTCAAATCGGGGCCACCAATCTGTAACTAGAGCTATTTTCGTAACCCATCGCCTGTTTTCCAAGCCTCTGTAAAACATGTCAGAAGCTAGCAGATTCATTCATTCCAAACAACTATAATTTTGACCACTAAACCAAAGAGTTTGACACAAATATTTTGGATAAAATCCTTCCTCTACTTCTGCTTGTCAAATGCGGAAACAGTATATTCAGTATGGAACTTACGTTACAGCAATTTTACAACGCTACCACGTTTTTTCAACGTACCCAAACAACTGCCATTTTGACCCCTTTCGCAACATTTTACATAAAAAAATGTCCGCTATATAAAATCTCCCCTACTTGTCTGCTTTTCAAGAACGAAGTAGGATTTCAAATCGGGGCTACCAATCTGTAACTAGAGCTATTTTCGTAACCAATCGCCTGTCTTGTAAGCCTCTGTAAAACATGTCAGAAGTTAGTAGATTCATTCATTCCAAACAACTATCATTGTGACCACTGAACCAGAGTTTGACAAAAATATTTTGTAAAAATCCTTTCTCTACTTCTGCTTGTCAAATGCGGAAACAGTATATTCAGTATGGAACTTACGTTACAGCATTTTACTAATGCTACCACGTTTTTTTCAAATGTTCCCAAACAACTGCCGTCTTGACCCCTTTCGCAACATTTTACAGAAAAAAATGTCTGCTATATAAAATCTTCCCCTACTTGTTTGCTTTTCAAGTACGAAGTCGGATTTCTAATCGGGGCTACCAATCTGTAACTAGAGCTATTTTCGTAACCCATCGCCTGTTTTCCAAGCCTCTGTAAAACATGTCAGAAGCTAGCAGATTCATTCATTCCAAACAACTGTCATTTTGACCACTGAACCAAAGAGTTAGACAAAAATATTTTGGATAAAATCCTTCCTCTACTTCTGCTTGACAAATGCAGAAACAGTATATTCAGTATGGAACTTACGTTACAGCATTTTACTAATGCTACCATGTTTTTTTTCAAACTTTCCCAAACAACTGCCGTCTTGACCCCTTTCGCAACATTTTACACAAAGAAATGTCTGCTATATAAAATCTTCCCCTACTTGTCTGCTTTTCAAGTACGAAGTCGGACTTCAAATCGGGGCCACCAATCTGTAACTAGAGCTATTTTCGTAACCCATCGCCTGTTTTCCAAACCTCTGTAAAACATGTCAGAAGCTAGCAGATTCATTCATTCCAAACAACTGTCAGTTTGACCACTGAACCAAAGAGTTAGACAAAAATAATTTAGATAAAATCCTTCCTCTACTTCTGCTTGACAAATGCAGAAACAGTATATTCAGTATGGAACTTACGTTACAGCATTTTACTAATGCTACCACGTTTTTTTCAAACTTTCCCAAACAATTGCCGTTTTGACCGCTTTCGCAACATTTTACATAAAAAAATGTCTGCTATATAAAATCTCCCCTACTTGTCTGCTTTTAAAGTACGAAGTCGGACTTCAAATCGGGGCCACCAATCTGTAACTAGAGCTATTTTCGTAACCCATCGCCTGTTTTCCAAGCCTCTGTAAAACATGTCAGAAGCTAGCAGATTCATTCATTCCAAACAACTATAATTTTGACCACTAAACCAAAGAGTTTGACACAAATATTTTGGATAAAATCCTTCCTCTACTTCTGCTTGTCAAATGCGGAAACAGTATATTCAGTATGGAACTTACGTTACAGCAATTTTACAACGCTACCACGTTTTTTCAACGTACCCAAACAACTGCCATTTTGACCCCTTTCGCAACATTTTACATAAAAAAATGTCCGCTATATAAAATCTCCCCTACTTGTCTGCTTTTCAAGAACGAAGTAGGATTTCAAATCGGGGCTACCAATCTGTAACTAGAGCTATTTTCGTAACCAATCGCCTGTCTTGTAAGCCTCTGTAAAACATGTCAGAAGTTAGTAGATTCATTCATTCCAAACAACTATCATTTTGACCACTGAACCAGAGTTTGACAAAAATATTTTGTAAAAATCCTTTCTCTACTTCTGCTTGTCAAATGCGGAAACAGTATATTCAGTATGGAACTTACGTTACAGCATTTTACTAATGCTACCACGTTTTTTTCAAATGTTCCCAAACAACTGCCGTCTTGACCCCTTTCGCAACATTTTACAGAAAAAAATGTCTGCTATATAAAATCTTCCCCTACTTGTTTGCTTTTCAAGTACGAAGTCGGATTTCTAATCGGGGCTACCAATCTGTAACTAGAGCTATTTTCGTAACCCATCGCCTGTTTTCCAAGCCTCTGTAAAACATGTCAGAAGCTAGCAGATTCATTCATTCCAAACAACTGTCATTTTGACCACTGAACCAAAGAGTTAGACAAAAATATTTTGGATAAAATCCTTCCTCTACTTCTGCTTGACAAATGCAGAAACAGTATATTCAGTATGGAACTTACGTTACAGCAATTTTACTAATGCTACCACGTTTTTTTCAAACTTTCCCAAACAACTGCCGTCTTGACCCCTTTCGCAACATTTTACAGAAAGAAATGTCTGCTATATAAAATCTTCCCCTACTTGTCTGCTTTTCAAGTACGAAGTCGGACTTCAAATCGGGGCCACCAATCTGTAACTAGAGCTATTTTCGTAACCCATCGCCTGTTTTCCAAACCTCTGTAAAACATGTCAGAAGCTAGCAGATTCATTCATTCCAAACAACTGTCATTTTGACCACTGAACCAAAGAGTTAGACAAAAATAATTTAGATAAAATCCTTCCTCTACTTCTGCTTGACAAATGCAGAAACAGTATATTCAGTATGGAACTTACGTTACAGCATTTTACTAATGCTACCACGTTTTTTTCAAACTTTCCCAAACAATTGCCGTTTTGACCGCTTTCGCAACATTTTACATAAAAAAATGTCTGCTATATAAAATCTCCCCTACTTGTCTGCTTTTAAAGTACGAAGTCGGACTTCAAATCGGGGCCACCAATCTGTAACTAGAGCTATTTTCGTAACCCATCGCCTGTTTTCCAAGCCTCTGTAAAACATGTCAGAAGCTAGCAGATTCATTCATTCCAAACAACTATAATTTTGACCACTAAACCAAAGAGTTTGACAAAAATATTTTGGATAAAATCCTTCCTCTACTTCTGCTTGTCAAATGCGGAAACAGTATATTCAGTATGGAACTTACGTTACAGCAATTTTACAACGCTACCACGTTTTTTCAACGTACCCAAACAACTGCCATTTTGACCCCTTTCGCAACATTTTACATAAAAAAATGTCCGCTATATAAAATCTCCCCTACTTGTCTGCTTTTCAAGAACGAAGTAGGATTTCAAATCGGGGCTACCAATCTGTAACTAGAGCTATTTTCGTAACCAATCACCTGTCTTTTAAGCCTCTGTAAAACATGTCAGAAGTTAGCAGATTCATTCATTCCAAACAACTATCATTTTGACCACTGAACCAGAGTTTGACAAAAATATTTTGTAAAAATCCTTTCTCTACTTCTGCTTGTCAAATGCGGAAACAGTATATTCAGTATGGAACTTACGTTACAGCATTTTACTAATGCTACCACGTTTTTTTCAAACGTTCCCAAACAACTGCCATTTTGACCCCTTTCGCAACATTTTACATAAAAAAATGTCCGCTATATAAAATCTTTCCCTACTTGTCTGCTTTTCAAGAACGAAGTACGATTTCAAATCGGGGCTACCAATCTGTAACTAGAGCTAAATTCGTAACCCATCGCCGCTTATCCAAGCCTCTGTAAAACATGTCAGAAGTTAGCAGATTCATTCATTCCAAACAACTATCATTTTGACCAATGAACCAAAGAGTTAGACAAAAAGATTTTGGATAAAATCCTTCCTCTACTTCTGCTTTACAAATGCGGAAACAGTATATTCAGTATGGAACTTCCGTTACAGCATTTTACTAATGCTACCACGTTTTTTAAAAAACTTTCCCAAACAACTGCCGTCTTGACCCCTTTCGCAACATTTTACAGAAAGAAATGTCTGCTATATAAAATCTTCCCCTACTTGTCTGCTTTTCAAGTACGAAGTCGGACTTCAAATCGGGGCCACCAATCTGTAACTAGAGCTATTTTCGTAACCCATCGCCTGTTTTCCAAGCCTCTGTAAAACATGTCAGAAGCTAGCAGATTCATTCATTCCAAACAACTATAATTTTGACCACTAAACCAAAGAGTTTGACAAAAATATTTTGGATAAAATCCTTCCTCTACTTCTGCTTGTCAAATGCGGAAACAGTATATTCAGTATGGAACTTACGTTACAGCAATTTTACAACGCTACCACGTTTTTTCAACGTACCCAAACAACTGCCATTTTGACCCCTTTCGCAACATTTTACATAAAAAAATGTCCGCTATATAAAATCTCCCCTACTTGTCTGCTTTTCAAGAACGAAGTAGGATTTCAAATCGGGGCTACCAATCTGTAACTAGAGCTATTTTCGTAACCAATCGCCTGTCTTTTAAGCCTCTGTAAAACATGTCAGAAGTTAGCAGATTCATTCATTCCAAACAACTATCATTTTGACCACTGAACCAGAGTTAGACAAAAAGATTTTGTAAAAATCCTTTCTCTACTTCTGCTTGTCAAATGCGGAAACAGTATATTCAGTATGGAACTTACGTTACAGCATTTTACTAATGCTACCACGTTTTTTTCAAATGTTCCCAAACAACTGCCGTCTTGACCCCTTTCGCAACATTTTACAGAAAAAAATGTCTGCTATATAAAATCTTCCCCTACTTGTTTGCTTTTCAAGTACGAAGTCGGATTTCTAATCGGGGCTACCAATCTGTAACTAGAGCTATTTTCGTAACACATCGCCTGTTTTCCAAGCCTCTGTAAAACATGTCAGAAGCTAGCAGATTCATTCATTCCAAACAACTATAATTTTGACCACTAAACCAAAGAGTTTGACAAAAATATTTTGGATAAAATCCTTCCTCTACTTCTGCTTGTCAAATGCGGAAACAGTATATTCAGTATGGAACTTACGTTACAGCAATTTTACAACGCTACCACGTTTTTTCAACGTACCCAAACAACTGCCATTTTGACCCCTTTCGCAACATTTTACATAAAAAAATGTCCGCTATATAAAATCTCCCCTACTTGTCTGCTTTTCAAGAACGAAGTAGGATTTCAAATCGGGGCTACCAATCTGTAACTAGAGCTATTTTCGTAACCAATCACCTGTCTTTTAAGCCTCTGTAAAACATGTCAGAAGTTAGCAGATTCATTCATTCCAAACAACTATCATTTTGACCACTGAACCAGAGTTTGACAAAAATATTTTGTAAAAATCCTTTCTCTACTTCTGCTTGTCAAATGCGGAAACAGTATATTCAGTATGGAACTTACGTTACAGCATTTTACTAATGCTACCACGTTTTTTTCAAACGTTCCCAAACAACTGCCATTTTGACCCCTTTCGCAACATTTTACATAAAAAAATGTCCGCTATATAAAATCTTTCCCTACTTGTCTGCTTTTCAAGAACGAAGTACGATTTCAAATCGGGGCTACCAATCTGTAACTAGAGCTAAATTCGTAACCCATCGCCGCTTATCCAAGCCTCTGTAAGACATGTCAGAAGTTAGCAGATTCATTCATTCCAAACAACTATCATTTTGACCAATGAACCAAAGAGTTAGACAAAAAGATTTTGGATAAAATCCTTCCTCTACTTCTGCTTTACAAATGCGGAAACAGTATATTCAGTATGGAACTTCCGTTACAGCATTTTACTAATGCTACCACGTTTTTTAAAAAACTTTCCCAAACAACTGCCGTCTTGACCCCTTTCGCAACATTTTACAGAAAGAAATGTCTGCTATATAAAATCTTCCCCTACTTGTCTGCTTTTCAAGTACGAAGTCGGACTTCAAATCGGGGCCACCAATCTGTAACTAGAGCTATTTTCGTAACCCATCGCCTGTTTTCCAAACCTCTGTAAAACATGTCAGAAGCTAGCAGATTCATTCATTCCAAACAACTGTCATTTTGACCACTAAACCAAAGAGTTAGACAAAAATATTTTGGATTAAATCCTTCCTCTACTTCTGCTTGTCAAATGCGGATACAGTTAATTCAGTATGGAACTTACGTTACAGCATTTTACTAATGCTACCATGTTTTTTTTCAAACTTTCCCAAACAACTGCCGTCTTGACCCCTTTCGCAACATTTTACAGAAAGAAATGTCTGCTATATAAAATCTCCCCTACTTGTCTGCTTTTAAAGTACGAAGTCGGACTTCAAATCGGGGCCACCAATCTGTAACTAGAGCTATTTTCGTAACCCATCGCCTGTTTTCCAAGCCTCTGTAAAACATGTCAGAAGCTAGCAGATTCATTCATTCCAAACAACTATAATTTTGACCACTGAACCAGAGTTTGACAAAAATATTTTGTAAAAATCCTTTCTCTACTTCTGCTTGTCAAATGCGGAAACAGTATATTCAGTATGGAACTTACGTTACAGCATTTTACTAATGCTACCACGTTTTTTTCAAATGTTCCCAAACAACTGCCGTCTTGACCCCTTTCGCAACATTTTACAGAAAAAAATGTCTGCTATATAAAATCTTCCCCTACTTGTTTGCTTTTCAAGTACGAAGTCGGATTTCTAATCGGGGCTACCAATCTGTAACTAGAGCTATTTTCGTAACCCATCGCCTGTTTTCCAAACCTCTGTAAAACATGTCAGAAGCTAGCAGATTCATTCATTCCAAACAACTGTCAGTTTGACCACTGAACCAAAGAGTTAGACAAAAATATTTTGGATAAAATCCTTCCTCTACTTCTGCTTGACAAATGCAGAAACAGTATATTCAGTATGGAACTTACGTTACAGCAATTTTACTAATGCTACCACGTTTTTTTCAAACTTTCCCAAACAACTGCCGTCTTGACCCCTTTCGCAACATTTTACAGAAAGAAATGTCTGCTATATAAAATCTTCCCCTACTTGTCTGCTTTTCAAGTACGAAGTCGGACTTCAAATCGGGGCCACCAATCTGTAACTAGAGCTATTTTCGTAACCCATCGCCTGTTTTCCAAACCTCTGTAAAACATGTCAGAAGCTAGCAGATTCATTCATTCCAAACAACTGTCATTTTGACCACTGAACCAAAGAGTTAGACAAAAATAATTTAGATAAAATCCTTCCTCTACTTCTGCTTGACAAATGCAGAAACAGTATATTCAGTATGGAACTTACGTTACAGCATTTTACTAATGCTACCACGTTTTTTTCAAACTTTCCCAAACAATTGCCGTTTTGACCGCTTTCGCAACATTTTACATAAAAAAATGTCTGCTATATAAAATCTCCCCTACTTGTCTGCTTTTAAAGTACGAAGTCGGACTTCAAATCGGGGCCACCAATCTGTAACTAGAGCTATTTTCGTAACCCATCGCCTGTTTTCCAAGCCTCTGTAAAACATGTCAGAAGCTAGCAGATTCATTCATTCCAAACAACTATAATTTTGACCACTAAACCAAAGAGTTTGACAAAAATATTTTGGATAAAATCCTTCCTCTACTTCTGCTTGTCAAATGCGGAAACAGTATATTCAGTATGGAACTTACGTTACAGCAATTTTACAACGCTACCACGTTTTTTCAACGTACCCAAACAACTGCCATTTTGACCCCTTTCGCAACATTTTACATAAAAAAATGTCCGCTATATAAAATCTCCCCTACTTGTCTGCTTTTCAAGAACGAAGTAGGATTTCAAATCGGGGCTACCAATCTGTAACTAGAGCTATTTTCGTAACCAATCGCCTGTCTTTTAAGCCTCTGTAAAACATGTCAGAAGTTAGCAGATTCATTCATTCCAAACAACTATCATTTTGACCACTGAACCAGAGTTTGACAAAAATATTTTGTAAAAATCCTTTCTCTACTTCTGCTTGTCAAATGCGGAAACAGTATATTCAGTATGGAACTTACGTTACAGCATTTTACTAATGCTACCACGTTTTTTTCAAATGTTCCCAAACAACTGCCGTCTTGACCCCTTTCGCAACATTTTACAGAAAAAAATGTCTGCTATATAAAATCTTCCCCTACTTGTTTGCTTTTCAAGTACGAAGTCGGATTTCTAATCGGGGCTACCAATCTGTAACTAGAGCTATTTTCGTAACACATCGCCTGTTTTCCAAGCCTCTGTAAAACATGTCAGAAGCTAGCAGATTCATTCATTCCAAACAACTATAATTTTGACCACTAAACCAAAGAGTTTGACAAAAATATTTTGGATAAAATCCTTCCTCTACTTCTGCTTGTCAAATGCGGAAACAGTATATTCAGTATGGAACTTACGTTACAGCAATTTTACAACGCTACCACGTTTTTTCAACGTACCCAAACAACTGCCATTTTGACCCCTTTCGCAACATTTTACATAAAAAAATGTCCGCTATATAAAATCTCCCCTACTTGTCTGCTTTTCAAGAACGAAGTAGGATTTCAAATCGGGGCTACCAATCTGTAACTAGAGCTATTTTCGTAACCAATCACCTGTCTTTTAAGCCTCTGTAAAACATGTCAGAAGTTAGCAGATTCATTCATTCCAAACAACTATCATTTTGACCACTGAACCAGAGTTTGACAAAAATATTTTGTAAAAATCCTTTCTCTACTTCTGCTTGTCAAATGCGGAAACAGTATATTCAGTATGGAACTTACGTTACAGCATTTTACTAATGCTACCACGTTTTTTTCAAACGTTCCCAAACAACTGCCATTTTGACCCCTTTCGCAACATTTTACATAAAAAAATGTCCGCTATATAAAATCTTTCCCTACTTGTCTGCTTTTCAAGAACGAAGTACGATTTCAAATCGGGGCTACCAATCTGTAACTAGAGCTAAATTCGTAACCCATCGCCGCTTATCCAAGCCTCTGTAAAACATGTCAGAAGTTAGCAGATTCATTCATTCCAAACAACTATCATTTTGACCAATGAACCAAAGAGTTAGACAAAAAGATTTTGGATAAAATCCTTCCTCTACTTCTGCTTTACAAATGCGGAAACAGTATATTCAGTATGGAACTTCCGTTACAGCATTTTACTAATGCTACCACGTTTTTTAAAAAACTTTCCCAAACAACTGCCGTCTTGACCCCTTTCGCAACATTTTACAGAAAGAAATGTCTGCTATATAAAATCTTCCCCTACTTGTCTGCTTTTCAAGTACGAAGTCGGACTTCAAATCGGGGCCACCAATCTGTAACTAGAGCTATTTTCGTAACCCATCGCCTGTTTTCCAAACCTCTGTAAAACATGTCAGAAGCTAGCAGATTCATTCATTCCAAACAACTGTCATTTTGACCACTAAACCAAAGAGTTAGACAAAAATATTTTGGATTAAATCCTTCCTCTACTTCTGCTTGTCAAATGCGGATACAGTTAATTCAGTATGGAACTTACGTTACAGCATTTTACTAATGCTACCATGTTTTTTTTCAAACTTTCCCAAACAACTGCCCTTTTGACCAGTTTCGCAACATTTTAATAAAAAAATATCTGCTATATAAAATCTCCCCTACTTGTCTGCTTTTCAAGTACGAAGTCGGACTTCAAAATCGGGGCCACCAATCTGTAACTAGAGCTATTCTCGTAAACCCATCGCCTGTTTTCCAAGCCTCTGTAAAACATGTCAGAAGTTAGCAGATTCATTCATTCCAAACAACTATCATTTTGACCAATGAACCAAAGAGTTAGACAAAAATATTTAGGATAAAATCCTTTCTCTACTTCTGCTTGTCAAATGCGGAAACAGTATATTCAGTATGGAACTTACGTTACAGCATTTTACTAATGCTACCACGTTTTTTTCAAACTTTCCCAAACAACTGCCGTTTTGACCGCTTTCGCAACATTAGACATAAAAAAATATCTGCTATATAAAATCTCCCCTACTTGTCTGCTTTTCAAGTACGAAGTCGGATTTCAAATCGGGGCCACCAATCTGTAACTAGAGCTATTCTCGTAAACCCATCGCCTGTTTTCCAAGCCTCTGTAAAACATGTCAGAAGTTAGCAGATTCATTCATTCCAAACAACTATCATTTTTTTTTTTTTTTTTTATCCCCTTTTCTCCCCAATTTTCGTGGTATCCAATCGCTAGTAATTACTATCTTGTCTCATCGCTACAACTCCCGTACGGGCTCGGGAGAGACGAAGGTCGAAAGTCATGCGTCCTCCGAAGCACAACCCAACCAAGCCGCACTGCTTCTTAACACAGCGCGCCTCCAACCCGGAAGCCAGCCGCACCAATGTGTCGGAGGAAACACCGTGCACCCGCCCCCCTCAGTTAGCGCGCACTGCGCCCGGCCCGCCACAGGAGTCGCTGGAGCGCGATGAGACAAGGATATCCCTACCGGCCAAACCCTCCCTAACCCGGACGACGCTAAGCCAATTGTGCGTCGCCCCACGGACCTCCCGGTCGCGGCCGGCTGCGACAGAGCCTGGGCGCGAACCCAGACTCTGGTGGCGCAGCATAGCACTGCGATGCAGTGCTCTAGACCACTGCGCCACCCGGGAGGCCAACAACTATCATTTTGACCAATGAACCAAAGAGTTAGACAAAAATATTTAGGATAAAATCCTTCCTCTACTTCTGCTTTACAAATGCGGAAACAGTATATTCAGTATGGAACTTACGTTACAGCATTTTACTAATGCTACCACGTTTTTTTCAAACTTTCCCAAACAACTGCCGTTTTGACCGCTTTCGCAACATTAGACATAAAAAAAATATCTGCTATATAAAATCTCCCCTACTTGTCTGCTTTTCAAGAACGAAGTAGGATTTCAAATCGGGGCTACCAATCTGTAACTAGAGCTATTTTCGTAACCAATCGCCTGTCTTTTAAGCCTCTGTAAAACATGTCAGAAGTTAGCAGATTCATTCATTCCAAACAACTATCATTTTGACCACTGAACCCTAGTTTGACAAAAATATTTTGTAAAAATCCTTTCTCTACTTCTGCTTGTCAAATGCGGAAACAGTATATTCAGTATGGAACTTACGTTACAGCATTTTACTAATGCTACCACGTTTTTTTCAAACGTTCCCAAACAACTGCCATTTTGACCCCTTTCGCAACATTTTACATAAAAAAATGTCCGCTATATAAAATCTTTCCCTACTTGTCTGCTTTTCAAGAACGAAGTACGATTTCAAATCGGGGCTACCAATCTGTAACTAGAGCTAAATTCGTAACCCATCGCCGCTTATCCAAGCCTCTGTAAAACATGTCAGAAGTTAGCAGATTCATTCATTCCAAACAACTATCATTTTGACCAATGAACCAAAGAGTTAGACAAAAATATTTAGGATAAAATCCTTCCTCTACTTCTGCTTTACAAATGCGGAAACAGTATATTCAGTATGGAACTTCCGTTACAGCATTTTACTAATGCTACCACGTTTTTTTTTAAACTTTCCCAAACAACTGCCGTCTTGACCCCTTTCGCAACATTTTACAGAAAGAAATGTCTGCTATATAAAATCTTCCCCTACTTGTCTGCTTTTCAAGTACGAAGTCGGACTTCAAATCGGGGCCACCAATCTGTAACTAGAGCTATTTTCGTAACCCATCGCCTGTTTTCCAAACCTCTGTAAAACATGTCAGAAGCTAGCAGATTCATTCATTCCAAACAACTGTCATTTTGACCACTAAACCAAAGAGTTAGACAAAAATATTTTGGATTAAATCCTTCCTCTACTTCTGCTTGTCAAATGCGGATACAGTTAATTCAGTATGGAACTTACGTTACAGCATTTTACTAATGCTACCACGTTTTTTTTCAAACTTTCCCAAACAACTGCCGTTTTGACCAGTTTCGGAACATTTTAATAAAAAAATATCTGCTATATAAAATCTCCCCTACTTGTCTGCTTTTCAAATACGAAGTCGTACTTCAAATCGGGGCCACCAATCTGTAACTAGAGCTATTCTCGTAAACCCATCGCCTGTTTTCCAAGCCTCTGTAAAACATGTCAGAAGCTAGCAGATTCATTCATTCCAAACAAATATCATTTTGACCAATGAACCAAAGAGTTAGACAAAAATATTTAGGATAAAATCCTTCCTCTACTTCTGCTTTACAAATGCGGAAACAGTATATTCAGTATGGAACTTACGTTACAGCATTTTACTAATGCTACCACGTTTTTTTCAAACTTTCCCAAACAACTGCCGTTTTGACCGCTTTCGCAACATTAGACATAAAAAAATATCTGCTATATAAAATCTCCCCTACTTGTCTGCTTTTCAAGTACGAAGTCGGATTTCAAATCGGGGCCACCAATCTGTAACTAGAGCTATTCTCGTAAACCCATCGCCTGTTTTCCAAGCCTCTGTAAAACATGTCAGAAGTTAGCAGATTCATTCATTCCAAACAACTATCATTTTGACCAATGAACCAAAGAGTTAGACAAAAATATTTTGGATAAAATCCTTCCTCTACTTCTGCTTGACAAATGCGGATACAGTTAATTCAGTATGGAACTTACGTTACAGCATTTTACTAATGCTACCACGTTTTTTTTCAAACTTTCCCAAACAACTGCCGTTTTGACCAGTTTCGCAACATTTTAATAAAAAAATATCTGCTATATAAAATCTCCCCTACTTGTCTGCTTTTCAAGTACGAAGTCGGACTTCAAATCGGGGCCACCAATCTGTAACTAGAGCTATTCTCGTAAACCCATCGCCTGTTTTCCAAGCCTCTGTAAAACATGTCAGAAGTTAGCAGATTCATTCATTCCAAACAACTATCATTTTGACCACTGAACCAGAGTTTGACAAAAATATTTTGTAAAAATCCTTTCTCTACTTCTGCTTGTCAAATGCGGAAACAGTATATTCAGTATGGAACTTACGTTACAGCATTTTACTAATGCTACCACGTTTTTTTCAAACGTTCCCAAACAACTGCCATTTTGACCCCTTTCGCAACATTTTACATAAAAAAATGTCCGCTATATAAAATCTTTCCCTACTTGTCTGCTTTTCAAGAACGAAGTACGATTTCAAATCGGGGCTACCAATCTGTAACTAGAGCTAAATTCGTAACCCATCGCCGCTTATCCAAGCCTCTGTAAAACATGTCAGAAGTTAGCAGATTCATTCATTCCAAACAACTATCATTTTGACCAATGAACCAAAGAGTTAGACAAAAAGATTTTGGATAAAATCCTTCCTCTACTTCTGCTTTACAAATGCGGAAACAGTATATTCAGTATGGAACTTCCGTTACAGCATTTTACTAATGCTACCACGTTTTTTAAAAAACTTTCCCAAACAACTGCCGTCTTGACCCCTTTCGCAACATTTTACAGAAAGAAATGTCTGCTATATAAAATCTTCCCCTACTTGTCTGCTTTTCAAGTACGAAGTCGGACTTCAAATCGGGGCCACCAATCTGTAACTAGAGCTATTTTCGTAACCCATCGCCTGTTTTATAAACCTCTGTAAAACATGTCAGAAGCTAGCAGATTCATTCATTCCAAACAACTGTCATTTTGACCACTAAACCAAAGAGTTAGACAAAAATATTTTGGATTAAATCCTTCCTCTACTTCTGCTTGTCAAATGCGGATACAGTTAATTCAGTATGGAACTTACGTTACAGCATTTTACTAATGCTACCATGTTTTTTTTCAAACTTTCCCAAACAACTGCCCTTTTGACCAGTTTCGCAACATTTTAATAAAAAAATATCTGCTATATAAAATCTCCCCTACTTGTCTGCTTTTCAAGTACGAAGTCGGACTTCAAAATCGGGGCCACCAATCTGTAACTAGAGCTATTCTCGTAAACCCATCGCCTGTTTTCCAAGCCTCTGTAAAACATGTCAGAAGTTAGCAGATTCATTCATTCCAAACAACTATCATTTTGACCAATGAACCAAAGAGTTAGACAAAAATATTTAGGATAAAATCCTTTCTCTACTTCTGCTTGTCAAATGCGGAAACAGTATATTCAGTATGGAACTTACGTTACAGCATTTTACTAATGCTACCACGTTTTTTTCAAACTTTCCCAAACAACTGCCGTTTTGACCGCTTTCGCAACATTAGACATAAAAAAATATCTGCTATATAAAATCTCCCCTACTTGTCTGCTTTTCAAGTACGAAGTCGGATTTCAAATCGGGGCCACCAATCTGTAACTAGAGCTATTCTCGTAAACCCATCGCCTGTTTTCCAAGCCTCTGTAAAACATGTCAGAAGTTAGCAGATTCATTCATTCCAAACAACTATCATTTTTTCTTTTTTTTTTTTTCTTTTTTTATTCCCTTTTCTCCCCAATTTTCGTGGTATCCAATCGCTAGTAATTACTATCTTGTCTCATCGCTACAACTCCCGTACGGGCTCGGGAGAGACGAAGGTCGAAAGTCATGCGTCCTCCGAAGCACAACCCAACCAAGCCGCACTGCTTCTTAACACAGCGCGCCTCCAACCCGGAAGCCAGCCGCACCAATGTGTCGGAGGAAACACCGTGCACCCGCCCCCCTCAGTTAGCGCGCACTGCGCCCGGCCCGCCACAGGAGTCGCTGGAGCGCGATGAGACAAGGATATCCCTACCGGCCAAACCCTCCCTAACCCGGACGACGCTAAGCCAATTGTGCGTCGCCCCACGGACCTCCCGGTCGCGGCCGGCTGCGACAGAGCCTGGGCGCGAACCCAGACTCTGGTGGCGCAGCATAGCACTGCGATGCAGTGCTCTAGACCACTGCGCCACCCGGGAGGCCAACAACTATCATTTTGACCAATGAACCAAAGAGTTAGACAAAAATATTTAGGATAAAATCCTTCCTCTACTTCTGCTTTACAAATGCGGAAACAGTATATTCAGTATGGAACTTACGTTACAGCATTTTACTAATGCTACCACGTTTTTTTCAAACTTTCCCAAACAACTGCCGTTTTGACCGCTTTCGCAACATTAGACATAAAAAAAATATCTGCTATATAAAATCTCCCCTACTTGTCTGCTTTTCAAGAACGAAGTAGGATTTCAAATCGGGGCTACCAATCTGTAACTAGAGCTATTTTCGTAACCAATCGCCTGTCTTTTAAGCCTCTGTAAAACATGTCAGAAGTTAGCAGATTCATTCATTCCAAACAACTATCATTTTGACCACTGAACCCTAGTTTGACAAAAATATTTTGTAAAAATCCTTTCTCTACTTCTGCTTGTCAAATGCGGAAACAGTATATTCAGTATGGAACTTACGTTACAGCATTTTACTAATGCTACCACGTTTTTTTCAAACGTTCCCAAACAACTGCCATTTTGACCCCTTTCGCAACATTTTACATAAAAAAATGTCCGCTATATAAAATCTTTCCCTACTTGTCTGCTTTTCAAGAACGAAGTACGATTTCAAATCGGGGCTACCAATCTGTAACTAGAGCTAAATTCGTAACCCATCGCCGCTTATCCAAGCCTCTGTAAAACATGTCAGAAGTTAGCAGATTCATTCATTCCAAACAACTATCATTTTGACCAATGAACCAAAGAGTTAGACAAAAAGATTTTGGATAAAATCCTTCCTCTACTTCTGCTTTACAAATGCGGAAACAGTATATTCAGTATGGAACTTCCGTTACAGCATTTTACTAATGCTACCACGTTTTTTAAAAAACTTTCCCAAACAACTGCCGTCTTGACCCCTTTCGCAACATTTTACAGAAAGAAATGTCTGCTATATAAAATCTTCCCCTACTTGTCTGCTTTTCAAGTACGAAGTCGGACTTCAAATCGGGGCCACCAATCTGTAACTAGAGCTATTTTCGTAACCCATCGCCTGTTTTCCAAACCTCTGTAAAACATGTCAGAAGCTAGCAGATTCATTCATTCCAAACAACTGTCATTTTGACCACTAAACCAAAGAGTTAGACAAAAATATTTTGGATTAAATCCTTCCTCTACTTCTGCTTGTCAAATGCGGATACAGTTAATTCAGTATGGAACTTACGTTACAGCATTTTACTAATGCTACCATGTTTTTTTTCAAACTTTCCCAAACAACTGCCCTTTTGACCAGTTTCGCAACATTTTAATAAAAAAATATCTGCTATATAAAATCTCCCCTACTTGTCTGCTTTTCAAGTACGAAGTCGGACTTCAAAATCGGGGCCACCAATCTGTAACTAGAGCTATTCTCGTAAACCCATCGCCTGTTTTCCAAGCCTCTGTAAAACATGTCAGAAGTTAGCAGATTCATTCATTCCAAACAACTATCATTTTGACCAATGAACCAAAGAGTTAGACAAAAATATTTAGGATAAAATCCTTTCTCTACTTCTGCTTGTCAAATGCGGAAACAGTATATTCAGTATGGAACTTACGTTACAGCATTTTACTAATGCTACCACGTTTTTTTCAAACTTTCCCAAACAACTGCCGTTTTGACCGCTTTCGCAACATTAGACATAAAAAAATATCTGCTATATAAAATCTCCCCTACTTGTCTGCTTTTCAAGTACGAAGTCGGATTTCAAATCGGGGCCACCAATCTGTAACTAGAGCTATTCTCGTAAACCCATCGCCTGTTTTCCAAGCCTCTGTAAAACATGTCAGAAGTTAGCAGATTCATTCATTCCAAACAACTATCATTTTTTTTTTTTTTTTTTTTTTTATCCCCTTTTCTCCCCAATTTTCGTGGTATCCAATCGCTAGTAATTACTATCTTGTCTCATCGCTACAACTCCCGTACGGGCTCGGGAGAGACGAAGGTCGAAAGTCATGCGTCCTCCGAAGCACAACCCAACCAAGCCGCACTGCTTCTTAACACAGCGCGCCTCCAACCCGGAAGCCAGCCGCACCAATGTGTCGGAGGAAACACCGTGCACCCGCCCCCCTCAGTTAGCGCGCACTGCGCCCGGCCCGCCACAAGAGTCGCTGGAGCGCGATGAGACAAGGATATCCCTACCGGCCAAACCCTCCCTAACCCGGACGACGCTAAGCCAATTGTGCGTCGCCCCACGGACCTCCCGGTCGCGGCCGGCTGCGACAGAGCCTGGGCGCGAACCCAGACTCTGGTGGCGCAGCATAGCACTGCGATGCAGTGCTCTAGAGCACTGCGCCACCCGGGAGGCCAACAACTATCATTTTGACCAATGAACCAAAGAGTTAGACAAAAATATTTAGGATAAAATCCTTCCTCTACTTCTGCTTTACAAATGCGGAAACAGTATATTCAGTATGGAACTTACGTTACAGCATTTTACTAATGCTACCACGTTTTTTTCAAACTTTCCCAAACAACTGCCGTTTTGACCGCTTTCGCAACATTAGACATAAAAAAAATATCTGCTATATAAAATCTCCCCTACTTGTCTGCTTTTCAAGAACGAAGTAGGATTTCAAATCGGGGCTACCAATCTGTAACTAGAGCTATTTTCGTAACCAATCGCCTGTCTTTTAAGCCTCTGTAAAACATGTCAGAAGTTAGCAGATTCATTCATTCCAAACAACTATCATTTTGACCACTGAACCCTAGTTTGACAAAAATATTTTGTAAAAATCCTTTCTCTACTTCTGCTTGTCAAATGCGGAAACAGTATATTCAGTATGGAACTTACGTTACAGCATTTTACTAATGCTACCACGTTTTTTTCAAACGTTCCCAAACAACTGCCATTTTGACCCCTTTCGCAACATTTTACATAAAAAAATGTCCGCTATATAAAATCTTTCCCTACTTGTCTGCTTTTCAAGAACGAAGTACGATTTCAAATCGGGGCTACCAATCTGTAACTAGAGCTAAATTCGTAACCCATCGCCGCTTATCCAAGCCTCTGTAAAACATGTCAGAAGTTAGCAGATTCATTCATTCCAAACAACTATCATTTTGACCAATGAACCAAAGAGTTAGACAAAAATATTTAGGATAAAATCCTTCCTCTACTTCTGCTTTACAAATGCGGAAACAGTATATTCAGTATGGAACTTCCGTTACAGCATTTTACTAATGCTACCACGTTTTTTTTTAAACTTTCCCAAACAACTGCCGTCTTGACCCCTTTCGCAACATTTTACAGAAAGAAATGTCTGCTATATAAAATCTTCCCCTACTTGTCTGCTTTTCAAGTACGAAGTCGGACTTCAAATCGGGGCCACCAATCTGTAACTAGAGCTATTTTCGTAACCCATCGCCTGTTTTCCAAACCTCTGTAAAACATGTCAGAAGCTAGCAGATTCATTCATTCCAAACAACTGTCATTTTGACCACTAAACCAAAGAGTTAGACAAAAATATTTTGGATTAAATCCTTCCTCTACTTCTGCTTGTCAAATGCGGATACAGTTAATTCAGTATGGAACTTACGTTACAGCATTTTACTAATGCTACCACGTTTTTTTTCAAACTTTCCCAAACAACTGCCGTTTTGACCAGTTTCGGAACATTTTAATAAAAAAATATCTGCTATATAAAATCTCCCCTACTTGTCTGCTTTTCAAATACGAAGTCGTACTTCAAATCGGGGCCACCAATCTGTAACTAGAGCTATTCTCGTAAACCCATCGCCTGTTTTCCAAGCCTCTGTAAAACATGTCAGAAGCTAGCAGATTCATTCATTCCAAACAACTATCATTTTGACCAATGAACCAAAGAGTTAGACAAAAATATTTAGGATAAAATCCTTCCTCTACTTCTGCTTTACAAATGCGGAAACAGTATATTCAGTATGGAACTTACGTTACAGCATTTTACTAATGCTACCACGTTTTTTTCAAACTTTCCCAAACAACTGCCGTTTTGACCGCTTTCGCAACATTAGACATAAAAAAATATCTGCTATATAAAATCTCCCCTACTTGTCTGCTTTTCAAGTACGAAGTCGGATTTCAAATCGGGGCCACCAATCTGTAACTAGAGCTATTCTCGTAAACCCATCGCCTGTTTTCCAAGCCTCTGTAAAACATGTCAGAAGTTAGCAGATTCATTCATTCCAAACAACTATCATTTTGACCAATGAACCAAAGAGTTAGACAAAAATATTTTGGATAAAATCCTTCCTCTACTTCTGCTTGACAAATGCGGATACAGTTAATTCAGTATGGAACTTACGTTACAGCATTTTACTAATGCTACCACGTTTTTTTTTAAACTTTCCCAAACAACTGCCGTCTTGACCCCTTTCGCAACATTTTACAGAAAGAAATGTCTGCTATATAAAATCTTCCCCTACTTGTCTGCTTTTCAAGTACGAAGTCGGACTTCAAATCGGGGCCACCAATCTGTAACTAGAGCTATTTTCGTAACCCATCGCCTGTTTTCCAAACCTCTGTAAAACATGTCAGAAGCTAGCAGATTCATTCATTCCAAACAACTGTCATTTTGACCACTAAACCAAAGAGTTAGACAAAAATATTTTGGATTAAATCCTTCCTCTACTTCTGCTTGTCAAATGCGGATACAGTTAATTCAGTATGGAACTTACGTTACAGCATTTTACTAATGCTACCACGTTTTTTTTCAAACTTTCCCAAACAACTGCCGTTTTGACCAGTTTCGCAACATTTTAATAAAAAAATATCTGCTATATAAAATCTCCCCTACTTGTCTGCTTTTCAAATACGAAGTCGTACTTCAAATCGGGGCCACCAATCTGTAACTAGAGCTATTCTCGTAAACCCATCGCCTGTTTTCCAAGCCTCTGTAAAACATGTCAGAAGCTAGCAGATTCATTCATTCCAAACAAATATCATTTTGACCAATGAACCAAAGAGTTAGACAAAAATATTTAGGATAAAATCCTTCCTCTACTTCTGCTTTACAAATGCGGAAACAGTATATTCAGTATGGAACTTACGTTACAGCATTTTACTAATGCTACCACGTTTTTTTCAAACTTTCCCAAACAACTGCCGTTTTGACCGCTTTCGCAACATTAGACATAAAAAAATATCTGCTATATAAAATCTCCCCTACTTGTCTGCTTTTCAAGTACGAAGTCGGATTTCAAATCGGGGCCACCAATCTGTAACTAGAGCTATTCTCGTAAACCCATCGCCTGTTTTCCAAGCCTCTGTAAAACATGTCAGAAGTTAGCAGATTCATTCATTCCAAACAACTATCATTTTGACCAATGAACCAAAGAGTTAGACAAAAATATTTTGGATAAAATCCTTCCTCTACTTCTGCTTGACAAATGCGGATACAGTTAATTCAGTATGGAACTTACGTTACAGCATTTTACTAATGCTACCACGTTTTTTTTCAAACTTTCCCAAACAACTGCCGTTTTGACCAGTTTCGCAACATTTTAATAAAAAAATATCTGCTATATAAAATCTCCCCTACTTGTCTGCTTTTCAAGTACGAAGTCGGACTTCAAATCGGGGCCACCAATCTGTAACTAGAGCTATTCTCGTAAACCCATCGCCTGTTTTCCAAGCCTCTGTAAAACATGTCAGAAGTTAGCAGATTCATTCATTCCAAACAACTATCATTTTGACCACTGAACCAGAGTTTGACAAAAATATTTTGTAAAAATCCTTTCTCTACTTCTGCTTGTCAAATGCGGAAACAGTATATTCAGTATGGAACTTACGTTACAGCATTTTACTAATGCTACCACGTTTTTTTCAAACGTTCCCAAACAACTGCCATTTTGACCCCTTTCGCAACATTTTACATAAAAAAATGTCCGCTATATAAAATCTTTCCCTACTTGTCTGCTTTTCAAGAACGAAGTACGATTTCAAATCGGGGCTACCAATCTGTAACTAGAGCTAAATTCGTAACCCATCGCCGCTTATCCAAGCCTCTGTAAAACATGTCAGAAGTTAGCAGATTCATTCATTCCAAACAACTATCATTTTGACCAATGAACCAAAGAGTTAGACAAAAAGATTTTGGATAAAATCCTTCCTCTACTTCTGCTTTACAAATGCGGAAACAGTATATTCAGTATGGAACTTCCGTTACAGCATTTTACTAATGCTACCACGTTTTTTAAAAAACTTTCCCAAACAACTGCCGTCTTGACCCCTTTCGCAACATTTTACAGAAAGAAATGTCTGCTATATAAAATCTTCCCCTACTTGTCTGCTTTTCAAGTACGAAGTCGGACTTCAAATCGGGGCCACCAATCTGTAACTAGAGCTATTTTCGTAACCCATCGCCTGTTTTATAAACCTCTGTAAAACATGTCAGAAGCTAGCAGATTCATTCATTCCAAACAACTGTCATTTTGACCACTAAACCAAAGAGTTAGACAAAAATATTTTGGATTAAATCCTTCCTCTACTTCTGCTTGTCAAATGCGGATACAGTTAATTCAGTATGGAACTTACGTTACAGCATTTTACTAATGCTACCATGTTTTTTTTCAAACTTTCCCAAACAACTGCCCTTTTGACCAGTTTCGCAACATTTTAATAAAAAAATATCTGCTATATAAAATCTCCCCTACTTGTCTGCTTTTCAAGTACGAAGTCGGACTTCAAAATCGGGGCCACCAATCTGTAACTAGAGCTATTCTCGTAAACCCATCGCCTGTTTTCCAAGCCTCTGTAAAACATGTCAGAAGTTAGCAGATTCATTCATTCCAAACAACTATCATTTTGACCAATGAACCAAAGAGTTAGACAAAAATATTTAGGATAAAATCCTTTCTCTACTTCTGCTTGTCAAATGCGGAAACAGTATATTCAGTATGGAACTTACGTTACAGCATTTTACTAATGCTACCACGTTTTTTTCAAACTTTCCCAAACAACTGCCGTTTTGACCGCTTTCGCAACATTAGACATAAAAAAATATCTGCTATATAAAATCTCCCCTACTTGTCTGCTTTTCAAGTACGAAGTCGGATTTCAAATCGGGGCCACCAATCTGTAACTAGAGCTATTCTCGTAAACCCATCGCCTGTTTTCCAAGCCTCTGTAAAACATGTCAGAAGTTAGCAGATTCATTCATTCCAAACAACTATCATTTTTTCTTTTTTTTTTTTTCTTTTTTTTTATTCCCTTTTCTCCCCAATTTTCGTGGTATCCAATCGCTAGTAATTACTATCTTGTCTCATCGCTACAACTCCCGTACGGGCTCGGGAGAGACGAAGGTCGAAAGTCATGCGTCCTCCGAAGCACAACCCAACCAAGCCGCACTGCTTCTTAACACAGCGCGCCTCCAACCCGGAAGCCAGCCGCACCAATGTGTCGGAGGAAACACCGTGCACCCGCCCCCCTCAGTTAGCGCGCACTGCGCCCGGCCCGCCACAGGAGTCGCTGGAGCGCGATGAGACAAGGATATCCCTACCGGCCAAACCCTCCCTAACCCGGACGACGCTAAGCCAATTGTGCGTCGCCCCACGGACCTCCCGGTCGCGGCCGGCTGCGACAGAGCCTGGGCGCGAACCCAGACTCTGGTGGCGCAGCATAGCACTGCGATGCAGTGCTCTAGACCACTGCGCCACCCGGGAGGCCAACAACTATCATTTTGACCAATGAACCAAAGAGTTAGACAAAAATATTTAGGATAAAATCCTTCCTCTACTTCTGCTTTACAAATGCGGAAACAGTATATTCAGTATGGAACTTACGTTACAGCATTTTACTAATGCTACCACGTTTTTTTCAAACTTTCCCAAACAACTGCCGTTTTGACCGCTTTCGCAACATTAGACATAAAAAAAATATCTGCTATATAAAATCTCCCCTACTTGTCTGCTTTTCAAGAACGAAGTAGGATTTCAAATCGGGGCTACCAATCTGTAACTAGAGCTATTTTCGTAACCAATCGCCTGTCTTTTAAGCCTCTGTAAAACATGTCAGAAGTTAGCAGATTCATTCATTCCAAACAACTATCATTTTGACCACTGAACCCTAGTTTGACAAAAATATTTTGTAAAAATCCTTTCTCTACTTCTGCTTGTCAAATGCGGAAACAGTATATTCAGTATGGAACTTACGTTACAGCATTTTACTAATGCTACCACGTTTTTTTCAAACGTTCCCAAACAACTGCCATTTTGACCCCTTTCGCAACATTTTACATAAAAAAATGTCCGCTATATAAAATCTTTCCCTACTTGTCTGCTTTTCAAGAACGAAGTACGATTTCAAATCGGGGCTACCAATCTGTAACTAGAGCTAAATTCGTAACCCATCGCCGCTTATCCAAGCCTCTGTAAAACATGTCAGAAGTTAGCAGATTCATTCATTCCAAACAACTATCATTTTGACCAATGAACCAAAGAGTTAGACAAAAAGATTTTGGATAAAATCCTTCCTCTACTTCTGCTTTACAAATGCGGAAACAGTATATTCAGTATGGAACTTCCGTTACAGCATTTTACTAATGCTACCACGTTTTTTTTTAAACTTTCCCAAACAACTGCCGTCTTGACCCCTTTCGCAACATTTTACAGAAAGAAATGTCTGCTATATAAAATCTTCCCCTACTTGTCTGCTTTTCAAGTACGAAGTCGGACTTCAAATCGGGGCCACCAATCTGTAACTAGAGCTATTTTCGTAACCCATCGCCTGTTTTCCAAACCTCTGTAAAACATGTCAGAAGCTAGCAGATTCATTCATTCCAAACAACTGTCATTTTGACCACTAAACCAAAGAGTTAGACAAAAATATTTTGGATTAAATCCTTCCTCTACTTCTGCTTGTCAAATGCGGATACAGTTAATTCAGTATGGAACTTACGTTACAGCATTTTACTAATGCTACCACGTTTTTTTTCAAACTTTCCCAAACAACTGCCGTTTTGACCAGTTTCGGAACATTTTAATAAAAAAATATCTGCTATATAAAATCTCCCCTACTTGTCTGCTTTTCAAATACGAAGTCGTACTTCAAATCGGGGCCACCAATCTGTAACTAGAGCTATTCTCGTAAACCCATCGCCTGTTTTCCAAGCCTCTGTAAAACATGTCAGAAGCTAGCAGATTCATTCATTCCAAACAAATATCATTTTGACCAATGAACCAAAGAGTTAGACAAAAATATTTAGGATAAAATCCTTCCTCTACTTCTGCTTTACAAATGCGGAAACAGTATATTCAGTATGGAACTTACGTTACAGCATTTTACTAATGCTACCACGTTTTTTTCAAACTTTCCCAAACAACTGCCGTTTTGACCGCTTTCGCAACATTAGACATAAAAAAATATCTGCTATATAAAATCTCCCCTACTTGTCTGCTTTTCAAGTACGAAGTCGGATTTCAAATCGGGGCCACCAATCTGTAACTAGAGCTATTCTCGTAAACCCATCGCCTGTTTTCCAAGCCTCTGTAAAACATGTCAGAAGTTAGCAGATTCATTCATTCCAAACAACTATCATTTTGACCAATGAACCAAAGAGTTAGACAAAAATATTTTGGATAAAATCCTTCCTCTACTTCTGCTTGACAAATGCGGATACAGTTAATTCAGTATGGAACTTACGTTACAGCATTTTACTAATGCTACCACGTTTTTTTTCAAACTTTCCCAAACAACTGCCGTTTTGACCAGTTTCGCAACATTTTAATAAAAAAATATCTGCTATATAAAATCTCCCCTACTTGTCTGCTTTTCAAGTACGAAGTCGGACTTCAAATCGGGGCCACCAATCTGTAACTAGAGCTATTCTCGTAAACCCATCGCCTGTTTTCCAAGCCTCTGTAAAACATGTCAGAAGTTAGCAGATTCATTCATTCCAAACAACTATCATTTTGACCACTGAACCAGAGTTTGACAAAAATATTTTGTAAAAATCCTTTCTCTACTTCTGCTTGTCAAATGCGGAAACAGTATATTCAGTATGGAACTTACGTTACAGCATTTTACTAATGCTACCACGTTTTTTTCAAACGTTCCCAAACAACTGCCATTTTGACCCCTTTCGCAACATTTTACATAAAAAAATGTCCGCTATATAAAATCTTTCCCTACTTGTCTGCTTTTCAAGAACGAAGTACGATTTCAAATCGGGGCTACCAATCTGTAACTAGAGCTAAATTCGTAACCCATCGCCGCTTATCCAAGCCTCTGTAAAACATGTCAGAAGTTAGCAGATTCATTCATTCCAAACAACTATCATTTTGACCAATGAACCAAAGAGTTAGACAAAAAGATTTTGGATAAAATCCTTCCTCTACTTCTGCTTTACAAATGCGGAAACAGTATATTCAGTATGGAACTTCCGTTACAGCATTTTACTAATGCTACCACGTTTTTTAAAAAACTTTCCCAAACAACTGCCGTCTTGACCCCTTTCGCAACATTTTACAGAAAGAAATGTCTGCTATATAAAATCTTCCCCTACTTGTCTGCTTTTCAAGTACGAAGTCGGACTTCAAATCGGGGCCACCAATCTGTAACTAGAGCTATTTTCGTAACCCATCGCCTGTTTTATAAACCTCTGTAAAACATGTCAGAAGCTAGCAGATTCATTCATTCCAAACAACTGTCATTTTGACCACTAAACCAAAGAGTTAGACAAAAATATTTTGGATTAAATCCTTCCTCTACTTCTGCTTGTCAAATGCGGATACAGTTAATTCAGTATGGAACTTACGTTACAGCATTTTACTAATGCTACCATGTTTTTTTTCAAACTTTCCCAAACAACTGCCCTTTTGACCAGTTTCGCAACATTTTAATAAAAAAATATCTGCTATATAAAATCTCCCCTACTTGTCTGCTTTTCAAGTACGAAGTCGGACTTCAAAATCGGGGCCACCAATCTGTAACTAGAGCTATTCTCGTAAACCCATCGCCTGTTTTCCAAGCCTCTGTAAAACATGTCAGAAGTTAGCAGATTCATTCATTCCAAACAACTATCATTTTGACCAATGAACCAAAGAGTTAGACAAAAATATTTAGGATAAAATCCTTTCTCTACTTCTGCTTGTCAAATGCGGAAACAGTATATTCAGTATGGAACTTACGTTACAGCATTTTACTAATGCTACCACGTTTTTTTCAAACTTTCCCAAACAACTGCCGTTTTGACCGCTTTCGCAACATTAGACATAAAAAAATATCTGCTATATAAAATCTCCCCTACTTGTCTGCTTTTCAAGTACGAAGTCGGATTTCAAATCGGGGCCACCAATCTGTAACTAGAGCTATTCTCGTAAACCCATCGCCTGTTTTCCAAGCCTCTGTAAAACATGTCAGAAGTTAGCAGATTCATTCATTCCAAACAACTATCATTTTTTCTTTTTTTTTTTTTTTCTTTTTTTTTTTTCTTCCCTTTTCTCCCCAATTTTCGTGGTATCCAATCGCTAGTAATTACTATCTTGTCTCATCGCTACAACTCCCGTACGGGCTCGGGAGAGACGAAGGTCGAAAGTCATGCGTCCTCCGAAGCACAACCCAACCAAGCCGCACTGCTTCTTAACACAGCGCGCCTCCAACCCGGAAGCCAGCCGCACCAATGTGTCGGAGGAAACACCGTGCACCCGCCCCCCTCAGTTAGCGCGCACTGCGCCCGGCCCGCCACAGGAGTCGCTGGAGCGCGATGAGACAAGGATATCCCTACCGGCCAAACCCTCCCTAACCCGGACGACGCTAAGCCAATTGTGCGTCGCCCCACGGACCTCCCGGTCGCGGCCGGCTGCGACAGAGCCTGGGCGCGAACCCAGACTCTGGTGGCGCAGCATAGCACTGCGATGCAGTGCTCTAGACCACTGCGCCACCCGGGAGGCCAACAACTATCATTTTGACCAATGAACCAAAGAGTTAGACAAAAATATTTAGGATAAAATCCTTCCTCTACTTCTGCTTTACAAATGCGGAAACAGTATATTCAGTATGGAACTTACGTTACAGCATTTTACTAATGCTACCACGTTTTTTTCAAACTTTCCCAAACAACTGCCGTTTTGACCGCTTTCGCAACATTAGACATAAAAAAAATATCTGCTATATAAAATCTCCCCTACTTGTCTGCTTTTCAAGAACGAAGTAGGATTTCAAATCGGGGCTACCAATCTGTAACTAGAGCTATTTTCGTAACCAATCGCCTGTCTTTTAAGCCTCTGTAAAACATGTCAGAAGTTAGCAGATTCATTCATTCCAAACAACTATCATTTTGACCACTGAACCCTAGTTTGACAAAAATATTTTGTAAAAATCCTTTCTCTACTTCTGCTTGTCAAATGCGGAAACAGTATATTCAGTATGGAACTTACGTTACAGCATTTTACTAATGCTACCACGTTTTTTTCAAACGTTCCCAAACAACTGCCATTTTGACCCCTTTCGCAACATTTTACATAAAAAAATGTCCGCTATATAAAATCTTTCCCTACTTGTCTGCTTTTCAAGAACGAAGTACGATTTCAAATCGGGGCTACCAATCTGTAACTAGAGCTAAATTCGTAACCCATCGCCGCTTATCCAAGCCTCTGTAAAACATGTCAGAAGTTAGCAGATTCATTCATTCCAAACAACTATCATTTTGACCAATGAACCAAAGAGTTAGACAAAAAGATTTTGGATAAAATCCTTCCTCTACTTCTGCTTTACAAATGCGGAAACAGTATATTCAGTATGGAACTTCCGTTACAGCATTTTACTAATGCTACCACGTTTTTTTTTAAACTTTCCCAAACAACTGCCGTCTTGACCCCTTTCGCAACATTTTACAGAAAGAAATGTCTGCTATATAAAATCTTCCCCTACTTGTCTGCTTTTCAAGTACGAAGTCGGACTTCAAATCGGGGCCACCAATCTGTAACTAGAGCTATTTTCGTAACCCATCGCCTGTTTTCCAAACCTCTGTAAAACATGTCAGAAGCTAGCAGATTCATTCATTCCAAACAACTGTCATTTTGACCACTAAACCAAAGAGTTAGACAAAAATATTTTGGATTAAATCCTTCCTCTACTTCTGCTTGTCAAATGCGGATACAGTTAATTCAGTATGGAACTTACGTTACAGCATTTTACTAATGCTACCACGTTTTTTTTCAAACTTTCCCAAACAACTGCCGTTTTGACCAGTTTCGGAACATTTTAATAAAAAAATATCTGCTATATAAAATCTCCCCTACTTGTCTGCTTTTCAAATACGAAGTCGTACTTCAAATCGGGGCCACCAATCTGTAACTAGAGCTATTCTCGTAAACCCATCGCCTGTTTTCCAAGCCTCTGTAAAACATGTCAGAAGCTAGCAGATTCATTCATTCCAAACAAATATCATTTTGACCAATGAACCAAAGAGTTAGACAAAAATATTTAGGATAAAATCCTTCCTCTACTTCTGCTTTACAAATGCGGAAACAGTATATTCAGTATGGAACTTACGTTACAGCATTTTACTAATGCTACCACGTTTTTTTCAAACTTTCCCAAACAACTGCCGTTTTGACCGCTTTCGCAACATTAGACATAAAAAAATATCTGCTATATAAAATCTCCCCTACTTGTCTGCTTTTCAAGTACGAAGTCGGATTTCAAATCGGGGCCACCAATCTGTAACTAGAGCTATTCTCGTAAACCCATCGCCTGTTTTCCAAGCCTCTGTAAAACATGTCAGAAGTTAGCAGATTCATTCATTCCAAACAACTATCATTTTGACCAATGAACCAAAGAGTTAGACAAAAATATTTTGGATAAAATCCTTCCTCTACTTCTGCTTGACAAATGCGGATACAGTTAATTCAGTATGGAACTTACGTTACAGCATTTTACTAATGCTACCACGTTTTTTTTCAAACTTTCCCAAACAACTGCCGTTTTGACCAGTTTCGCAACATTTTAATAAAAAAATATCTGCTATATAAAATCTCCCCTACTTGTCTGCTTTTCAAGTACGAAGTCGGACTTCAAATCGGGGCCACCAATCTGTAACTAGAGCTATTCTCGTAAACCCATCGCCTGTTTTCCAAGCCTCTGTAAAACATGTCAGAAGTTAGCAGATTCATTCATTCCAAACAACTATCATTTTGACCAATGAACCAAAGAGTTAGACAAAAATATTTAGGATAAAATCCTTCCTCTACTTCTGCTTTACAAATGCGGAAACAGTATATTCAGTATGGAACTTACGTTACAGCATTTTACTAATGCTACCACGTTTTTTTCAAACTTTCCCAAACAACTGCCGTTTTGACCGCTTTCGCAACATTAGACATAAAAAAATATCTGCTATATAAAATCTCCCCTACTTGTCTGCTTTTCAAGTACGAAGTCGGATTTCAAATCGGGGCCACCAATCTGTAACTAGAGCTATTCTCGTAAACCCATCGCCTGTTTTCCAAGCCTCTGTAAAACATGTCAGAAGTTAGCAGATTCATTCATTCCAAACAACTATCATTTTGACCAATGAACCAAAGAGTTAGACAAAAATATTTAGGATAAAATCCTTCCTCTACTTCTGCTTGTCAAATGCGGATACAGTTAATTCAGTATGGAACTTATGTTACAGCAGTTTGACTAATGCTACCACGTTTTTTTCAAACTTTCCCAAACAACTGCCGTCTTGACCCCTTTCGCAACATTTTACAGAAAGAAATGTCTGCTATATAAAATCTTCCCCTACTTGTCTGCTTTTCAAGTACGAAGTCGGACTTCAAATCGGGGCCACCAATCTGTAACTAGAGCTATTTTCGTAACCCATCGCCTGTTTTCCAAACCTCTGTAAAACATGTCAGAAGCTAGCAGATTCATTCATTCCAAACAACTGTCATTTTGACCACTAAACCAAAGAGTTAGACAAAAATATTTTGGATTAAATCCTTCCTCTACTTCTGCTTGTCAAATGCGGATACAGTTAATTCAGTATGGAACTTATGTTACAGCAGTTTGACTAATGGTACCACATTTTTTTCAAACTTTCCCAAACAACTGCCGTTTTGACCGCTTTCGCAACATTTTACATAAAAAAAGATCTGCTATATAAAATCTCCCCTACTTGTCTGCTTTTCAAGTACGAAGTCGGACTTCAAATCGGGGCCACCAATCTGTAACTAGAGCTATTCTCGTAAACCCATCGCCTGTTTTCCAAACCTCTGTAAAACATGTCAGAAGCTAGCAGATTCATTCATTCCAAACAACTGTCATTTTGACCACTGAACCAAAGAGTTAGACAAAAATATTTTAGATAAAATCCTTCCTCTACTTCTGCTTGACAAATGCAGAAACAGTATATTCAGTATGGAACTTACGTTACAGCATTTTACTAATGCTACCACGTTTTTTTCAAACTTTCCCAAACAATTGCCGTTTTGACCGCTTTCGCAACATTTTACATAAAAAAATGTCTGCTATATAAAATCTCCCCTACTTGTCTGCTTTTAAAGTACGAAGTCGGACTTCAAATCGGGGCCACCAATCTGTAACTAGAGCTATTGTCGTAACCCATCGCCTGTTTTCCAAGCCTCTGTAAAACATGTCAGAAGCTAGCAGATTCATTCATTCCAAACAACTATAATTTTGACCACTAAACCAAAGAGTTTGACAAAAATATTTTGGATAAAATCCTTCCTCTACTTCTGCTTGTCAAATGCGGAAACAGTATATTCAGTATGGAACTTACGTTACAGCATTTTACAACGCTACCACGTTTTTTCAACGTACCCAAACAACTGCCATTTTGACCCCTTTCGCAACATTTTACATAAAAAAATGTCCGCTATATAAAATCTCCCCTACTTGTCTGCTTTTCAAGAACGAAGTAGGATTTCAAATCGGGGCTACCAATCTGTAACTAGAGCTATTTTCGTAACCAATCGCCTGTCTTTTAAGCCTCTGTAAAACATGTCAGAAGTTAGCAGATTCATTCATTCCAAACAACTATCATTTTGACCACTGAACCCTAGTTTGACAAAAATATTTTGGATAAAATCCTTCCTCTACTTCTGCTTTACAAATGCGGAAACATTATATTCAGTATGGAACTTACGTTACAGCATTTTACTAATGCTACCACGTTTTTTTAAATCATGTTTGATGCACTCTGTAAGTGAATTTTTTTTCAGTACTGTTTAATCAGGATGATAGGAACACTGTGGACAGTTTTCAGCAAGTTGCAACATTGAAATACAGAAATAAACACTTTTCCAAAAACAAGCTCTAAATCATGTTGAAAAACAGAAATAAGCACTTTTCAAAAACAAGCTCCAAATCATGTTGAAATACAGAAATAAACACTTTTCCATAAACAAGCTCTAAATCATGTTTGATGCACTCTGTAAGTGAATTTTTTTTCACTACTGTTTAATCAGGATGATAGGAACACTGTGGACAGTTTTCAGCAAGTTGCAACATTGAAATACAGAAATAAACACTTTTCCAAAAACAAGCTCTAAATCATGTTGAAAAACAGAAATAAGCACTTTTCAAAAACAAGCTCCAAATCATGTTGAAATACAGAAATAAACACTTTTCCATAAACAAGCTCTAAATCATGTTTGATGCACTCTGTAAGTGAATTTTTTTTCAGTACTGTTTAATCAGGATGATAGGAACACCGTGGACAGTTTTCAGCAAGTTGCAACATTGAAATACAGAAATAAACACTTTTCCAAAAACAAGCTCTAAATCATGTTGAAAAACAGAAGTAAGCACTTTTCAAAAACAAGCTCCAAATCATGTTGAAATACAGAAATAAGCACTTTTCAAAAACAAGCTCCAAATCATGTTGAAATACAGAAAGAAACACTTTTCCATAAACAAGCTCTAAATCATGTTTGATGCACTCTGTAAGTGAATTTTTTTTCAGTACTGTTTAATCAGGATGATAGGAACACTGTGGACAGTTTTCAGCAAGTTGCAACATTGAAATACAGAAATAAACACTTTTCCAAAAACAAGCTCTAAATCATGTTGAAAAACAGAAATAAGCACTTTTCAAAAACAAGCTCCAAATCATGTTGAAATACAGAAATAAACACTTTTCCATAAACAAGCTCTAAATCATGTTTGATGCACTCTGTAAGTGAATTTTTTTTCAGTACTGTTTAATCAGGATGATAGGAACACTGTGGACAGTTTTCAGCAAGTTGCAACATTGAAATACAGAAATAAACACTTTTCCAAAAACAAGCTCTAAATCATGTTGAAAAACAGAAATAAGCTCTTTTCAAAAACAAGCTCCAAATCATGTTGAAATACAGAAATAAGCACTTTTCAAAAACAAGCTCCAAATCATGTTGAAATACAGAAAGAAACACTTTTCCATAAACAAGCTCTAAATCATGTTTGATGCACTCTGTAAGTGAATTTTTTTTCAGTACTGTTTAATCAGGATGATAGGAACACTGTGGACAGTTTTCAGCAAGTTGCAACATTGAAATACAGAAATAAACACTTTTCCAAAAACAAGCTCTAAATCATGTTGAAAAACAGAAATAAGCACTTTTCAAAAACAAGCTCCAAATCATGTTGAAATACAGAAATAAACACTTTTCCATAAACAAGCTCTAAATCATGTTTGATGCACTCTGTAAGTGATTTTTTTTCCAGTACTGTTTAATCAGGATGATAGGAACACTGTGGACAGTTTTCAGCAAGTTGCAACTTTGAAATACAGAAATAAACACTTTTCCAAAAACAAGCTCCAAATCATGTTGAAATACAGAAAGAAACACTTTTCCATAAACAAGCTCTAAATCATGTTTGATGCACTCTGTAAGTGAATTTTTTTTCAGTACTGTTTAATCAGGATGATAGGAACACTGTGGACAGTTTTCAGCAAGTTGCAACATTGAAATACAGAAATAAACACTTTTCCAAAAACAAGCTCTAAATCATGTTGAAAAACAGAAATAAGCACTTTTCAAAAACAAGCTCCAAATCATGTTGAAATACAGAAATAAGCACTTTTCAAAAACAAGCTCCAAATCATGTTGAAATACAGAAAGAAACACTTTTCCATAAACAAGCTCTAAATCATGTTTGATGCACTCTGTAAGTGAATTTTTTTTCAGTACTGTTTAATCAGGATGATAGGAACACTGTGGACAGTTTTCAGCAAGTTGCAACATTGAAATACAGAAATAAACACTTTTCCAAAAACAAGCTCTAAATCATGTTGAAAAACAGAAATAAGCACTTTTCAAAAACAAGCTCCAAATCATGTTGAAATACAGAAATAAACACTTTTCCATAAACAAGCTCCAAATCATGTTGAAATACAGAAATAAGCACTTTTCAAAAACAAGCTCCAAATCATGTTGAAATACAGAAAGAAACACTTTTCCATAAACAAGCTCTAAATCATGTTTGATGCACTCTGTAAGTGAATTTTTTTTCAGTACTGTTTAATCAGGATGATAGGAACACTGTGGACAGTTTTCAGCAAGTTGCAACATTGAAATACAGAAATAAACACTTTTCCAAAAACAAGCTCTAAATCATGTTGAAAAACAGAAATAAGCACTTTTCAAAAACAAGCTCCAAATCATGTTGAAATACAGAAATAAACACTTTTCCATAAACAAGCTCTAAATCATGTTTGATGCACTCTGTAAGTGAATTTTTTTTCAGTACTGTTTAATCAGGATGATAGGAACACTGTGGACAGTTTTCAGCAAGTTGCAACATTGAAATACAGAAATAAACACTTTTCCAAAAACAAGCTCCAAATCATGTTGAAAAACAGAAATAAGCACTTTTCAAAAACAAGCTCCAAATCATGTTGAAAAACAGAAATAAGCACTTTTCAAAAACAAGCTCCAAATCATGTTGAAATACAGAAAGAAACACTTTTCCATAAACAAGCTCTAAATCATGTTTGATGCACTCTGTAAGTGAATTTTTTTTCAGTACTGTTTAATCAGGATGATAGGAACACTGTGGACAGTTTTCAGCAAGTTGCAACATTGAAATACAGAAATAAACACTTTTCCAAAAACAAGCTCTAAATCATGTTGAAAAACAGAAATAAGCACTTTTCAAAAACAAGCTCCAAATCATGTTGAAATACAGAAATAAACACTTTTCCATAAACAAGCTCTAAATCATGTTTGATGCACTCTGTAAGTGATTTTTTTTCCAGTACTGTTTAATCAGGATGATAGGAACACTGTGGACAGTTTTCAGCAAGTTGCAACATTGAAATACAGAAATAAACACTTTTCCAAAAACAAGCTCTAAATCATGTTGAAAAACAGAAATAAGCACTTTTCAAAAACAAGCTCCAAATCATGTTGAAATACAGAAATAAGCACTTTTCAAAAACAAGCTCCAAATCATGTTGAAATACAGAAAGAAACACTTTTCCATAAACAAGCTCTAAATCATGTTTGATGCACTCTGTAAGTGAATTTTTTTTCAGTACTGTTTAATCAGGATGATAGGAACACTGTGGACAGTTTTCAGCAAGTTGCAACATTGAAATACAGAAATAAACACTTTTCCAAAAACAAGCTCTAAATCATGTTGAAAAACAGAAATAAGCACTTTTCAAAAACAAGCTCCAAATCATGTTGAAATACAGAAATAAACACTTTTCCATAAACAAGCTCTAAATCATGTTTGATGCACTCTGTAAGTGATTTTTTTTCAGGTACTGTTTAATCAGGATGATAGGAACACTGTGGACAGTTTTCAGCAAGTTGCAACTTTGAAATACAGAAATAAACACTTTTCCAAAAACAAGCTCTAAATCATGTTGAAAAACAGAAATAAGCACTTTTCAAAAACAAGCTCCAAATCATGTTGAAATACAGAAATAAACACTTTTCCATAAACAAGCTCTAAATCATGTTTGATGCACTTTATAAGTTAATTTTTTTTCAGTACTGTTTAATCAGGATGATAGGAACACTGTGGACAGTTTTCAGCAAGTTGCAACATTGAAATACAGAAATAAACACTTTTCCAAAAACAAGCTCCAAATCATGTTGAAAAACAGAAATAAGCACTTTTCAAAAACAAGCTCCAAATCATGTTGAAATACAGAAATAAGCACTTTTCAAAAACAAGCTCCAAATCATGTTGAAATACAGAAAGAAACACTTTTCCATAAACAAGCTCTAAATCATGTTTGATGCACTCTGTAAGTGAATTCTTTTTCAGTACTGTTTAATCAGGATGATAGGAACACTGTGGACAGTTTTCAGCAAGTTGCAACATTGAAATACAGAAATAAACACTTTTCCAAAAACAAGCTCTAAATCATGTTGAAAAACAGAAATATGCACTTTTCAAAAACAAGCTCCAAATCATGTTGAAATACAGAAATAAACACTTTTCCATAAACAAGCTCTAAATCATGTTTGATGCACTCTGTAAGTGAATTTTTTTCCAGTACTGTTTAATCAGGATGATAGGAACACTGTGGACAGTTTTCAGCAAGTTGCAACATTGAAATACAGAAATAAACACTTTTCCAAAAACAAGCTCCAAATCATGTTGAAATACAGAAAGAAACACTTTTCCATAAACAAGCTCTAAATCATGTTTGATGCACTCTGTAAGTGAATTTTTTCCCAGTACTGTTTAATCAGGATGATAGGAACACTGTGGACAGTTTTCAGCAAGTTGCAACATTGAAATACAGAAATAAACACTTTTCCAAAAACAAGCTCTAAATCATGTTGAAAAACAGAAATATGCACTTTTCAAAAACAAGCTCCAAATCATGTTGAAATACAGAAATAAACACTTTTCCATAAACAAGCTCTAAATCATGTTTGATGCACTCTGTAAGTGAATTTTTTTTCAGTACTGTTTAATCAGGATGATAGGAACACTGTGGACAGTTTTCAGCAAGTTGCAACATTGAAATACAGAAATAAACACTTTTCCAAAAACAAGCTCCAAATCATGTTGAAATACAGAAAGAAACACTTTTCCATAAACAAGCTCTAAATCATGTTTGATGCACTCTGTAAGTGAATTTTTTCCCAGTACTGTTTAATCAGGATGATAGGAACACTGTGGACAGTTTTCAGCAAGTTGCAACATTGAAATACAGAAATAAACACTTTTCCAAAAACAAGCTCTAAATCATGTTGAAAAACAGAAATAAGCACTTTTCAAAAACAAGCTCCAAATCATGTTGAAATACAGAAATAAACACTTTTCCATAAACAAGCTCTAAATCATGTTTGATGCACTCTGTAAGTTAATTTTTTTTCAGTACTGTTTAATCAGGATGATAGGAACACCGTGGACAGTTTTCAGCAAGTTGCAACATTGAAATACAGAAATAAACACTTTTCCAAAAACAAGCTCTAAATCATGTTGAAAAACAGAAATAAGCACTTTTCCAAAAACAAGCTCCAAATCATGTTGAAATACAGAAAGAAACACTTTTCCATAAACAAGCTCTAAATCATGTTTGATGCACTCTGTAAGTGAATTTTTTTTCAGTACTGTTTAATCAGGATGATAGGAACACTGTGGACAGTTTTCAGCAAGTTGCAACATTGAAATACAGAAATAAACACTTTTCCAAAAACAAGCTCTAAATCATGTTGAAAAACAGAAATAAGCACTTTTCAAAAACAAGCTCCAAATCATGTTGAAATACAGAAATAAACACTTTTCCATAAACAAGCTCTAAATCATGTTTGATGCACTCTGTAAGTGATTTTTTTTCCAGTACTGTTTAATCAGGATGATAGGAACACTGTGGACAGTTTTCAGCAAGTTGCAACATTGAAATACAGAAATAAACACTTTTCCAAAAACAAGCTCTAAATCATGTTGAAAAACAGAAATAAGCACTTTTCAAAAACAAGCTCCAAATCATGTTGAAATACAGAAATAAGCACTTTTCAAAAACAAGCTCCAAATCATGTTGAAATACAGAAAGAAACACTTTTCCATAAACAAGCTCTAAATCATGTTTGATGCACTCTGTAAGTGAATTTTTTTTCAGTACTGTTTAATCAGGATGATAGGAACACTGTGGACAGTTTTCAGCAAGTTGCAACATTGAAATACAGAAATAAACACTTTTCCAAAAACAAGCTCTAAATCATGTTGAAAAACAGAAATAAGCACTTTTCAAAAACAAGCTCCAAATCATGTTGAAATACAGAAATAAACACTTTTCCATAAACAAGCTCTAAATCATGTTTGATGCACTCTGTAAGTGATTTTTTTTCAGGTACTGTTTAATCAGGATGATAGGAACACTGTGGACAGTTTTCAGCAAGTTGCAACTTTGAAATACAGAAATAAACACTTTTCCAAAAACAAGCTCTAAATCATGTTGAAAAACAGAAATAAGCACTTTTCAAAAACAAGCTCCAAATCATGTTGAAATACAGAAATAAACACTTTTCCATAAACAAGCTCTAAATCATGTTTGATGCACTTTATAAGTGAATTTTTTTTCAGTACTGTTTAATCAGGATGATAGGAACACTGTGGACAGTTTTCAGCAAGTTGCAACATTGAAATACAGAAATAAACACTTTTCCAAAAACAAGCTCTAAATCATGTTGAAAAACAGAAATAAGCACTTTTCAAAAACAAGCTCCAAATCATGTTGAAATACAGAAATAAGCACTTTTCAAAAACAAGCTCCAAATCATGTTGAAATACAGAAAGAAACACTTTTCCATAAACAAGCTCTAAATCATGTTTGATGCACTCTGTAAGTGAATTTTTTTTCAGTACTGTTTAATCAGGATGATAGGAACACTGTGGACAGTTTTCAGCAAGTTGCAACATTGAAATACAGAAATAAACACTTTTCCAAAAACAAGCTCCAAATCATGTTGAAAAACAGAAATAAGCACTTTTCAAAAACAAGCTCCAAATCATGTTGAAATACAGAAATAAGCACTTTTCAAAAACAAGCTCCAAATCATGTTGAAATACAGAAAGAAACACTTTTCCATAAACAAGCTCTAAATCATGTTTGATGCACTCTGTAAGTGAATTTTTTTTCAGTACTGTTTAATCAGGATGATAGGAACACTGTGGACAGTTTTCAGCAAGTTGCAACATTGAAATACAGAAATAAACACTTTTCCAAAAACAAGCTCTAAATCATGTTGAAAAACAGAAATATGCACTTTTCAAAAACAAGCTCCAAATCATGTTGAAATACAGAAATAAACACTTTTCCATAAACAAGCTCTAAATCATGTTTGATGCACTCTGTAAGTGATTTTTTTTCCAGTACTGTTTAATCAGGATGATAGGAACACTGTGGACAGTTTTCAGCAAGTTGCAACATTGAAATACAGAAATAAACACTTTTCCAGAAAGAAACACTTTTCCATAAACAAGCTCTAAATCATGTTTGATGCACTCTGTAAGTGAATTTTTTCCCAGTACTGTTTAATCAGGATGATAGGAACACTGTGGACAGTTTTCAGCAAGTTGCAACATTGAAATACAGAAATAAACACTTTTCCAAAAACAAGCTCTAAATCATGTTGAAAAACAGAAATATGCACTTTTCAAAAACAAGCTCCAAATCATGTTGAAATACAGAAATAAACACTTTTCCATAAACAAGCTCTAAATCATGTTTGATGCACTCTGTAAGTGATTTTTTTTCCAGTACTGTTTAATCAGGATGATAGGAACACTGTGGACAGTTTTCAGCAAGTTGCAACATTGAAATACAGAAATAAACACTTTTCCAAAAACAAGCTCCAAATCATGTTGAAATACAGAAAGAAACACTTTTCCATAAACAAGCTCTAAATCATGTTTGATGCACTCTGTAAGTGAATTTTTTCCCAGTACTGTTTAATCAGGATGATAGGAACACTGTGGACAGTTTTCAGCAAGTTGCAACATTGAAATACAGAAATAAACACTTTTCCAAAAACAAGCTCTAAATCATGTTGAAAAACAGAAATAAGCACTTTTCAAAAACAAGCTCCAAATCATGTTGAAATACAGAAATAAACACTTTTCCATAAACAAGCTCTAAATCATGTTTGATGCACTCTGTAAGTGAATTTTTTTTCACTACTGTTTAATCAGGATGATAGGAACACTGTGGACAGTTTTCAGCAAGTTGCAACATTGAAATACAGAAATAAACACTTTTCCAAAAACAAGCTCTAAATCATGTTGAAAAACAGAAATAAGCACTTTTCAAAAACAAGCTCCAAATCATGTTGAAATACAGAATTAAACACTTTTCCATAAACAAGCTCTAAATCATGTTGAAAAACAGAAATAAGCACTTTTCAAAAACAAGCTCCAAATCATGTTGAAATACAGAAATAAACACTTTTCCATAAACAAGCTCTAAATCATGTTTGATGCACTCTGTAAGTTAATTTTTTTTCAGTACTGTTTAATCAGGATGATAGGAACACCGTGGACAGTTTTCAGCAAGTTGCAACATTGAAATACAGAAATAAACACTTTTCCAAAAACAAGCTCTAAATCATGTTGAAAAACAGAAATAAGCACTTTTCAAAAACAAGCTCCAAATCATGTTGAAATACAGAAATAAACACTTTTCCATAAACAAGCTCTAAATCATGTTGAAATACAGAAATAAACACTTTTCCAAAAACAAGCTCTAAATCATGTTGAAAAACAGAAATAAGCACTTTTCAAAAACAAGCTCCAAATCATGTTGAAATACAGAAATAAGCACTTTTCACACTTTTCCATAAACAAGCTCTAAATCATGTTTGATGCACTCTGTAAGTGAATTTTTTTTCAGTACTGTTTAATCAGGATGATAGGAACACTGTGGACAGTTTTCAGCAAGTTGCAACATTGAAATACAGAAATAAACACTTTTCCATAAACAAGCTCTAAATCATGTTTGATGCACTCTGTAAGTGAATTTTTTTTCAGTACTGTTTAATCAGGATGATAGGAACACTGTGGACAGTTTTCAGCAAGTTGCAACATTGAAATACAGAAATAAACACTTTTCCAAAAACAAGCTCCAAATCATGTTGAAAAACAGAAATAAGCACTTTTCAAAAACAAGCTCCAAATCATGTTGAAATACAGAAATAAACACTTTTCCATAAACAAGCTCTAAATCATGTTTGATGCACTCTGTAAGTGAATTTTTTTTCAGTACTGTTTAATCAGGATGATAGGAACACTGTGGACAGTTTTCAGCAAGTTGCAACATTGAAATACAGAAATAAACACTTTTCCAAAAACAAGCTCTAAATCATGTTGAAAAACAGAAATAAGCACTTTTCAAAAACAAGCTCCAAATCATGTTGAAATACAGAAATAAGCACTTTTCAAAAACAAGCTCCAAATCATGTTGAAATACAGAAAGAAACACTTTTCCATAAACAAGCTCTAAATCATGTTTGATGCACTCTGTAAGTGAATTTTTTTTCAGTACTGTTTAATCAGGATGATAGGAACACTGTGGACAGTTTTCAGCAAGTTGCAACATTGAAATACAGAAATAAACACTTTTCCAAAAACAAGCTCTAAATGATGTTGAAAAACAGAAATAAGCACTTTTCAAAAACAAGCTCCAAATCATGTTGAAATACAGAAATAAACACTTTTCCATAAACAAGCTCTAAATCATGTTTGATGCACTCTGTAAGTGAATTTTTTTTCAGTACTGTTTAATCAGGATGATAGGAACACTGTGGACAGTTTTCAGCAAGTTGCAACATTGAAATACAGAAATAAACACTTTTCCAAAAACAAGCTCCAAATCATGTTGAAATACAGAAATAAGCACTTTTCCAAAAACAAGCTCCAAATCATGTTGAAATACAGAAAGAAACACTTTTCCATAAACAAGCTCTAAATCATGTTTGATGCACTTTGTAAGTGAATTTTTTTTCAGTACTGTTTAATCAGGATGATAGGAACACTGTGGACAGTTTTCAGCAAGTTGCAACATTGAAATACAGAAATAAACACTTTTCCAAAAACAAGCTCTAAATCATGTTGAAAAACAGAAATAAGCACTTTTCAAAAACAAGCTCCAAATCATGTTGAAATACAGAAATAAGCACTTTTCAAAAACAAGCTCCAAATCATGTTGAAATACAGAAAGAAACACTTTTCCATAAACAAGCTCTAAATCATGTTTGATGCACTCTGTAAGTGAATTTTTTTTCAGTACTGTTTAATCAGGATGATAGGAACACTGTGGACAGTTTTCAGCAAGTTGCAACATTGAAATACAGAAATAAACACTTTTCCAAAAACAAGCTCTAAATCATGTTGAAAAACAGAAATAAGCACTTTTCAAAAACAAGCTCCAAATCATGTTGAAATACAGAAATAAGCACTTTTCAAAAACAAGCTCCAAATCATGTTGAAATACAGAAAGAAACACTTTTCCATAAACAAGCTCTAAATCATGTTTGATGCACTCTGTAAGTAAATTTTTTTTCACTACTGTTTAATCAGGATGATAGGAACACTGTGGACAGTTTTCAGCAAGTTGCAACATTGAAATACAGAAATAAACACTTTTCCAAAAACAAGCTCTAAATCATGTTGAAAAACAGAAATAAGCACTTTTCAAAAACAAGCTCCAAATCATGTTGAAATACAGAATTAAACACTTTTCCATAAACAAGCTCTAAATCATGTTGAAAAACAGAAATAAGCACTTTTCAAAAACAAGCTCCAAATCATGTTGAAATACAGAATTAAACACTTTTCCATAAACAAGCTCTAAATCATGTTGAAAAACAGAAATAAGCACTTTTCAAAAACAAGCTCCAAATCATGTTGAAATACAGAAATAAACACTTTTCCATAAACAAGCTCTAAATCATGTTTGATGCACTCTGTAAGTTAATTTTTTTTCAGTACTGTTTAATCAGGATGATAGGAACACTGTGGACAGTTTTCAGCAAGTTGCAACATTGAAATACAGAAATAAACACTTTTCCAAAAACAAGCTCTAAATCATGTTGAAAAACAGAAATAAGCACTTTTCAAAAACAAGCTCCAAATCATGTTGAAATACAGAAATAAACACTTTTCCATAAACAAGCTCTAAATCATGTTGAAATACAGAAATAAACACTTTTCCAAAAACAAGCTCTAAATCATGTTGAAAAACAGAAATAAGCACTTTTCAAAAACAAGCTCCAAATCATGTTGAAATACAGAAATAACTTTTCACACTTTTCCATAAACAAGCTCTAAATCATGTTTGATGCACTCTGTAAGTGAATTTTTTTTCAGTACTGTTTAATCAGGATGATAGGAACACTGTGGACAGTTTTCAGCAAGTTGCAACATTGAAATACAGAAATAAACACTTTTCCATAAACAAGCTCTAAATCATGTTTGATGCACTCTGTAAGTGAATTTTTTTTCAGTACTGTTTAATCAGGATGATAGGAACACTGTGGACAGTTTTCAGCAAGTTGCAACATTGAAATACAGAAATAAACACTTTTCCAAAAACAAGCTCCAAATCATGTTGAAAAACAGAAATAAGCACTTTTCAAAAACAAGCTCCAAATCATGTTGAAATACAGAAATAAACACTTTTCCATAAACAAGCTCTAAATCATGTTTGATGCACTCTGTAAGTGAATTTTTTTTCAGTACTGTTTAATCAGGATGATAGGAACACTGTGGACAGTTTTCAGCAAGTTGCAACATTGAAATACAGAAATAAACACTTTTCCAAAAACAAGCTCTAAATCATGTTGAAAAACAGAAATAAGCACTTTTCAAAAACAAGCTTCAAATCATGTTGAAATACAGAAATAAGCACTTTTCAAAAACAAGCTCCAAATCATGTTGAAATACAGAAAGAAACACTTTTCCATAAACAAGCTCTAAATCATGTTTGATGCACTCTGTAAGTGAATTTTTTTTCAGTACTGTTTAATCAGGATGATAGGAACACTGTGGACAGTTTTCAGCAAGTTGCAACATTGAAATACAGAAATAAACACTTTTCCAAAAACAAGCTCTAAATGATGTTGAAAAACAGAAATAAGCACTTTTCAAAAACAAGCTCCAAATCATGTTGAAATACAGAAATAAACACTTTTCCATAAACAAGCTCTAAATCATGTTTGATGCACTCTGTAAGTGAATTTTTTTTCAGTACTGTTTAATCAGGATGATAGGAACACTGTGGACAGTTTTCAGCAAGTTGCAACATTGAAATACAGAAATAAACACTTTTCCAAAAACAAGCTCTAAATCATGTTGAAAAACAGAAATAAGCACTTTTCAAAAACAAGCTCCAAATCATGTTGAAATACAGAAATAAACACTTTTCCATAAACAAGCTCTAAATCATGTTTGATGCACTTTGTAAGTGAATTTTTTTTCAGTACTGTTTAATCAGGATGATAGGAACACTGTGGACAGTTTTCAGCAAGTTGCAACATTGAAATACAGAAATAAACACTTTTCCAAAAACAAGCTCTAAATCATGTTGAAAAACAGAAATAAGCACTTTTCAAAAACAAGCTCCAAATCATGTTGAAATACAGAAATAAGCACTTTTCAAAAACAAGCTCCAAATCATGTTGAAATACAGAAAGAAACACTTTTCCATAAACAAGCTCTAAATCATGTTTGATGCACTCTGTAAGTGAATTTTTTTTCAGTACTGTTTAATCAGGATGATAGGAACACTGTGGACAGTTTTCAGCAAGTTGCAACATTGAAATACAGAAATAAACACTTTTCCAAAAACAAGCTCCAAATCATGTTGAAAAACAGAAATAAGCACTTTTCAAAAACAAGCTCCAAATCATGTTGAAAAACAGAAATAAGCACTTTTCAAAAACAAGCTCCAAATCATGTTGAAATACAGAAAGAAACACTTTTCCATAAACAAGCTCTAAATCATGTTTGATGCACTCTGTAAGTGAATTTTTTTTCAGTACTGTTTAATCAGGATGATAGGAACACTGTGGACAGTTTTCAGCAAGTTGCAACATTGAAATACAGAAATAAACACTTTTCAAAAACAAGCTCTAAATCATGTTGAAAAACAGAAATAAGCACTTTTCAAAAACAAGCTCCAAATCATGTTGAAATACAGAAATAAACACTTTTCCAAAAACAAGCTCTAAATCATGTTTGATGCACTCTGTAAGTGAATTTTTTTTCAGTACTGTTTAATCAGGATGATAGGAACACTGTGGACAGTTTTCAGCAAGTTGCAACATTGAAAAACAGAAATAAGCACTTTTCAAAAACAAGCTCCAAATCATGTTGAAATACAGAAATAAGCACTTTTCAAAAACAAGCTCCAAATCATGTTGAAATACAGAAATAAACACTTTTCCAAAAACAAGCTCTAAATCATGTTGAAAAACAGAAATAAGCACTTTTCAAAAACAAGCTCCAAATCATGTTGAAATACAGAAATAAGCACTTTTCAAAAACAAGCTCCAAATCATGTTGAAATACAGAAAGAAACACTTTTCCATAAACAAGCTCTAAATCATGTTTGATGCACTCTGTAAGTGAATTTTTTTTCAGTACTGTTTAATCAGGATGATAGGAACACTGTGGACAGTTTTCAGCAAGTTGCAACATTGAAATACAGAAATAAACACTTTTCCAAAAACAAGCTCTAAATCATGTTGAAAAACAGAAATAAGCACTTTTCAAAAACAAGCTCCAAATCATGTTGAAATACAGAAATAAACACTTTTCCATAAACAAGCTCTAAATCATGTTTGATGCACTCTGTAAGTGAATTTTTTTTCAGTACTGTTTAATCAGGATGATAGGAACACTGTGGACAGTTTTCAGCAAGTTGCAACATTGAAATACAGAAATAAACACTTTTCCAAAAACAAGCTCTAAATCATGTTGAAAAACAGAAATAAGCACTTTTCCAAAAACAAGCTCCAAATCATGTTGAAATACAGAAATAAACACTTTTCCATAAACAAGCTCTAAATCATGTTTGATGCACTTTGTAAGTGAATTTTTTTTCAGTACTGTTTAATCAGGATGATAGGAACACTGTGGACAGTTTTCAGCAAGTTGCAACATTGAAAAACAGAAATAAGCACTTTTCAAAAACAAGCTCCAAATCATGTTGAAATACAGAAATAAGCACTTTTCAAAAACAAGCTCCAAATCATGTTGAAATACAGAAATAAACACTTTTCCAAAAACAAGCTCTAAATCATGTTGAAAAACAGAAATAAGCACTTTTCAAAAACAAGCTCCAAATCATGTTGAAATACAGAAATAAGCACTTTTCAAAAACAAGCTCCAAATCATGTTGAAATACAGAAAGAAACACTTTTCCATAAACAAGCTCTAAATCATGTTTGATGCACTCTGTAAGTGAATTTTTTTTCAGTACTGTTTAATCAGGATGATAGGAACACTGTGGACAGTTTTCAGCAAGTTGCAACATTGAAATACAGAAATAAACACTTTTCCAAAAACAAGCTCTAAATCATGTTGAAAAACAGAAATAAGCACTTTTCAAAAACAAGCTCCAAATCATGTTGAAATACAGAAATAAACACTTTTCCATAAACAAGCTCTAAATCATGTTTGATGCACTCTGTAAGTGAATTTTTTTTCAGTACTGTTTAATCAGGATGATAGGAACACTGTGGACAGTTTTCAGCAAGTTGCAACATTGAAATACAGAAATAAACACTTTTCCAAAAACAAGCTCCAAATCATGTTGAAAAACAGAAATAAGCACTTTTCCAAAAACAAGCTCCAAATCATGTTGAAATACAGAAAGAAACACTTTTCCATAAACAAGCTCTAAATCATGTTTGATGCACTTTGTAAGTGAATTTTTTTTCAGTACTGTTTAATCAGGATGATAGGAACACTGTGGACAGTTTTCAGCAAGTTGCAACATTGAAATACAGAAATAAACACTTTTCCAAAAACAAGCTCTAAATCATGTTGAAAAACAGAAATAAGCACTTTTCAAAAACAAGCTCCAAATCATGTTGAAATACAGAAATAAGCACTTTTCAAAAACAAGCTCCAAATCATGTTGAAATACAGAAAGAAACACTTTTCCATAAACAAGCTCTAAATCATGTTTGATGCACTCTGTAAGTGAATTTTTTTTCAGTACTGTTTAATCAGGATGATAGGAACACTGTGGACAGTTTTCAGCAAGTTGCAACATTGAAATACAGAAATAAACACTTTTCCAAAAACAAGCTCCAAATCATGTTGAAAAACAGAAATAAGCACTTTTCAAAAACAAGCTCCAAATCATGTTGAAATACAGAAATAAGCACTTTTCAAAAACAAGCTCCAAATCATGTTGAAATACAGAAAGAAACACTTTTCCATAAACAAGCTCTAAATCATGTTTGATGCACTCTGTAAGTGAATTTTTTTTCAGTACTGTTTAATCAGGATGATAGGAACACTGTGGACAGTTTTCAGCAAGTTGCAACATTGAAATACAGAAATAAACACTTTTCAAAAACAAGCTCTAAATCATGTTGAAAAACAGAAATAAGCACTTTTCAAAAACAAGCTCCAAATCATGTTGAAATACAGAAATAAACACTTTTCCATAAACAAGCTCTAAATCATGTTTGATGCACTCTGTAAGTGATTTTTTTCCCAGTACTGTTTAATCAGGATGATAGGAACACTGTGGACAGTTTTCAGCAAGTTGCAACATTGAAATACAGAAATAAACACTTTTCCAAAAACAAGCTCTAAATCATGTTTGATGCACTCTGTAAGTGAATTTTTTTTCAGTACTGTTTAATCAGGATGATAGGAACACTGTGGACAGTTTTCAGCAAGTTGCAACATTGAAATACAGAAATAAACACTTTTCCAAAAACAAGCTCTAAATCATGTTGAAACTTTTCAAAAACAAGCTCCAAATCATGTTGAAATACAGAAAGAAACACTTTTCCATAAACAAGCTCTAAATCATGTTGAAAAACAGAAATAAGCACTTTTCAAAAACAAGCTCCAAATCATGTTGAAATACAGAAATAAACACTTTTCCATAAACAAGCTCTAAATCATGTTTGATGCACTCTGTAAGTGAATTTTTTTTCAGTACTGTTTAATCAGGATGATAGGAACACTGTGGACAGTTTTCAGCAAGTTGCAACATTGAAATACAGAAATAAACACTTTTCCAAAAACAAGCTCTAAATCATGTTGAAAAACAGAAATAAGCACTTTTCAAAAACAAGCTCCAAATCATGTTGAAATACAGAAATAAACACTTTTCCATAAACAAGCTCTAAATCATGTTTGATGCACTCTGTAAGTGAATTTTTTTTCAGTACTGTTTAATCAGGATGATAGGAACACTGTGGACAGTTTTCAGCAAGTTGCAACATTGAAATACAGAAATAAACACTTTTCCAAAAACAAGCTCTAAATCATGTTGAAAAACAGAAATAAGCACTTTTCAAAAACAAGCTCCAAATCATGTTGAAATACAGAAAGAAACACTTTTCCATAAACAAGCTCTAAATCATGTTTGATGCACTCTGTAAGTGAATTTTTTTTCAGTACTGTTTAATCAGGATGATAGGAACACTGTGGACAGTTTTCAGCAAGTTGCAACATTGAAATACAGAAATAAACACTTTTCCAAAAACAAGCTCTAAATCATGTTGAAAAACAGAAATAAGTACTTTTCAAAAACAAGCTCCAAATCATGTTGAAATACAGAAATAAGCACTTTTCAAAAACAAGCTCCAAATCATGTTGAAATACAGAAATAAACACTTTTCCATAAACAAGCTCTAAATCATGTTTGATGCGCTCTGTAAGTGAATTTTTTTTCAGTACTGTTTAATCAGGATGATAGGAACACTGTGGACAGTTTTCAGCAAGTTGCAACATTGAAATACAGAAATAAACACTTTTCAAAAACAAGCTCTAAATCATGTTGAAAAACAGAAATAAGCACTTTTCAAAAACAAGCTCCAAATCATGTTGAAATACAGAAATAAACACTTTTCCATAAACAAGCTCTAAATCATGTTTGATGCACTCTGTAAGTGATTTTTTTTCCAGTACTGTTTAATCAGGATGATAGGAACACTGTGGACAGTTTTCAGCAAGTTGCAACATTGAAATACAGAAATAAACACTTTTCCAAAAACAAGCTCTAAATCATGTTGAAAAACAGAAATAAGCACTTTTCAAAAACAAGCTCCAAATCATGTTGAAATACAGAAATAAACACTTTTCCATAAACAAGCTCTAAATCATGTTTGATGCACTCTGTAAGTGAATTTTTTTTCAGTACTGTTTAATCAGGATGATAGGAACACTGTGGACAGTTTTCAGCAAGTTGCAACATTGAAATACAGAAATAAACACTTTTCCAAAAACAAGCTCTAAATCATGTTGAAAAACAGAAATAAGCAATTTTCAAAAACAAGCTCCAAATCATGTTGAAATACAGAAATAAACACTTTTACATAAACAAGCTCTAAATCATGTTGAAAAACAGAAATAAGCACTTTTCAAAAACAAGCTCCAAATCATGTTGAAATACAGAAATAAACACTTTTCCATAAACAAGCTCTAAATCATGTTTGATGCACTCTGTAAGTGAATTTTTTTTCAGTACTGTTTAATCAGGATGATAGGAACACCGTGGACAGTTTTCAGCAAGTTGCAACATTGAAATACAGAAATAAACACTTTTCCAAAAACAAGCTCTAAATCATGTTGAAAAACAGAAATAAGCACTTTTCAAAAACAAGCTCCAAATCATGTTGTAATACAGAAATAAACACTTTTCCATAAACAAGCTCTAAATCATGTTTGATGCACTCTGTAAGTGAATTTTTTTTCAGTACTGTTTAATCAGGATGATAGGAACACTGTGGACAGTTTTCAGCAAGTTGCAACATTGAAATACAGAAATAAACACTTTTCCAAAAACAAGCTCTAAATCATGTTGAAAAACAGAAATAAGCACTTTTCAAAAACAAGCTCCAAATCATGTTGAAATACAGAAATAAGCACTTTTCAAAAACAAGCTCCAAATCATGTTGAAATACAGAAATAAACACTTTTCCATAAACAAGCTCTAAATCATGTTTGATGCACTCTGTAAGTGAATTTTTTTTCAGTACTGTTTAATCAGGATGATAGGAACACTGTGGACAGTTTTCAGCAAGTTGCAACATTGAAATACAGAAATAAACACTTTTCCAAAAACAAGCTCTAAATCATGTTGAAAAACAGAAATAAGCACTTTTCAAAAACATGCTCCAAATCATGTTGAAATACAGAAATAAGCACTTTTCAAAAACAAGCTCCAAATCATGTTGAAATACAGAAAGAAACACTTTTCAAAAACAAGCTCTAAATCATGTTTGATGCACTCTGTAAGTGAATTTTTTTTCAGTACTGTTTAATCAGGATGATAGGAACACTGTGGACAGTTTTCAGCAAGTTGCAACATTGAAATACAGAAATAAACACTTTTCCAAAAACAAGCTCCAAATCATGTTGAAATACAGAAATAAGCACTTTTCCAAAAACAAGCTCCAAATCATGTTGAAATACAGAAAGAAACACTTTTCCATAAACAAGCTCTAAATCATGTTTGATGCACTCTGTAAGTGAATTTTTTTCAGTACTGTTTAATCAGGATGATAGGAACACTGTGGACAGTTTTCAGCAAGTTGCAACATTGAAATACAGAAATAAACACTTTTCCAAAAACAAGCTCTAAATCATGTTGAAAAACAGAAATAAGCACTTTTCAAAAACATGCTCCAAATCATGTTGAAATACAGAAATAAGCACTTTTCAAAAACAAGCTCCAAATCATGTTGAAATACAGAAATAAACACTTTTCCATAAACAAGCTCTAAATCATGTTTGATGCACTCTGTAAGTGAATTTTTTTTCAGTACTGTTTAATCAGGATGATAGGAACACTGTGGACAGTTTTCAGCAAGTTGCAACATTGAAATACAGAAATAAACACTTTTCCAAAAACAAGCTCTAAATCATGTTGAAAAACAGAAATAAGCACTTTTCAAAAACAAGCTCCAAATCATGTTGAAATACAGAAATAAGCACTTTCCAAAAACAAGCTCCAAATCATGTTGAAATACAGAAATAAACACTTTTCCATAAACAAGCTCTAAATCATGTTTGATGCACTCTGTAAGTGAATTTTTTTTCAGTACTGTTTAATCAGGATGATAGGAACACTGTGGACAGTTTTCAGCAAGTTGCAACATTGAAATACAGAAATAAACACTTTTCCAAAAACAAGCTCCAAATCATGTTGAAAAACAGAAATAAGCACTTTTCAAAAACAAGCTCCAAATCATGTTGAAATACAGAAATAAACACTTTTCCATAAACAAGCTCTAAATCATGTTTGATGCACTCTGTAAGTGAATTTTTTTCAGTACTGTTTAATCAGGATGATAGGAACACTGTGGACAGTTTTCAGCAAGTTGCAACATTGAAATACAGAAATAAACACTTTTCCAAAAACAAGCTCTAAATCATGTTGAAAAACAGAAATAAGCACTTTTCAAAAACATGCTCCAAATCATGTTGAAATACAGAAATAAGCACTTTTCAAAAACAAGCTCCAAATCATGTTGAAATACAGAAAGAAACACTTTTCCATAAACAAGCTCTAAATCATGTTTGATGCACTCTGTAAGTGAATTTTTTTTCAGTACTGTTTAATCAGGATGATAGGAACACTGTGGACAGTTTTCAGCAAGTTGCAACATTGAAATACAGAAATAAACACTTTTCCAAAAACAAGCTCTAAATCATGTTGAAAAACAGAAATGAGCACTTTTCAAAAACATGCTCCAAATCATGTTGAAATACAGAAATAAGCACTTTTCAAAAACAAGCTCCAAATCATGTTGAAATACAGAAAGAAACACTTTTCAAAAACAAGCTCTAAATCATGTTTGATGCACTCTGTAAGTGAATTTTTTTTCAGTACTGTTTAATCAGGATGATAGGAACACTGTGGACAGTTTTCAGCAAGTTGCAACATTGAAATACAGAAATAAACACTTTTCCAAAAACAAGCTCCAAATCATGTTGAAATACAGAAATAAGCACTTTTCAAAAACAAGCTCCAAATCATGTTGAAATACAGAAAGAAACACTTTTCCATAAACAAGCTCTAAATCATGTTTGATGCACTTTGTAAGTGAATTTTTTTTCAGTACTGTTTAATCAGGATGATAGGAACACTGTGGACAGTTTTCAGCAAGTTGCAACATTGAAATACAGAAATAAACACTTTTCCAAAAACAAGCTCTAAATCATGTTGAAAAACAGAAATAAGCACTTTTCAAAAACATGCTCCAAATCATGTTGAAATACAGAAATAAGCACTTTTCAAAAACAAGCTCCAAATCATGTTGAAATACAGAAAGAAACACTTTTCAAAAACAAGCTCCAAATCATGTTGAAATACAGAAATAAACACTTTTCCATAAACAAGCTCTAAATCATGTTGAAAAACAGAAATAAGCACTTTTCAAAAACAAGCTCCAAATCATGTTGAAATACAGAAATAAGCACTTTTCAAAAACAAGCTCCAAATCATGTTGAAATACAGAAATAAACACTTTTCCATAAACAAGCTCTAAATCATGTTTGATGCACTCTGTAAGTGATTTTTTTTCCAGTACTGTTTAATCAGGATGATAGGAACACTGTGGACAGTTTTCAGCAAGTTGCAACATTGAAATACAGAAATAAACACTTTTCAAAAACAAGCTCTAAATCATGTTGAAAAACAGAAATAAGCACTTTTCAAAAACAAGCTCCAAATCATGTTGAAATACAGAAATAAACACTTTTCCATAAACAAGCTCTAAATCATGTTTGATGCACTCTGTAAGTGAATTTTTTTTCAGTACTGTTTAATCAGGATGATAGGAACACTGTGGACAGTTTTCAGCAAGTTGCAACATTGAAATACAGAAATAAACACTTTTCCAAAAACAAGCTCTAAATCATGTTGAAAAACAGAAATAAGCAATTTTCAAAAACAAGCTCCAAATCATGTTGAAATACAGAAATAAACACTTTTCCATAAACAAGCTCTAAATCATGTTGAAAAACAGAAATAAGCACTTTTCAAAAACAAGCTCCAAATCATGTTGAAATACAGAAATAAACACTTTTCCATAAACAAGCTCTAAATCATGTTTGATGCACTCTGTAAGTGAATTTTTTTTCAGTACTGTTTAATCAGGATGATAGGAACACCGTGGACAGTTTTCAGCAAGTTGCAACATTGAAATACAGAAATAAACACTTTTCCAAAAACAAGCTCTAAATCATGTTGAAAAACAGAAATAAGCACTTTTCAAAAACAAGCTCCAAATCATGTTGAAATACAGAAATAAACACTTTTCCATAAACAAGCTCTAAATCATGTTTGATGCACTCTGTAAGTGAATTTTTTTTCAGTACTGTTTAACCTTTTGTCAATAGGGGGAGCTGTTAGCATTATTTTTTTTTTTACATTTCCAAATTAAACTGCCTCGTACTCAATTCTTGATCGTACAATATGCATATTATTGTTATTATTGGATAGAAAACAGTCTATAGTTTCTATAGGAGTTGAAATTTTGTCTCTGAGTGGTACAGAACAATTTCTACAGCACTTTTCATGACAGGGTTCAGATTTCAGAAATTTTTACCTCTGATCTGGGGTCTGTTTATAAGGCCACAGTGAATGCTATGAAGAAACCGACACTACCTACGTCTTCCTCTGGGTGTCTGTACGTCATCACGTTTTCAATGAAGTCTATGGGACGTTCACAGCCATTATAAATGACAAAAATGTACAGAGACCCCTCTTTCTCAACGTGCGCCTCAAGCGTGAAGGCCATCGGACCTGCCTCGTTCCAAATCGTTTTCTAACCAGCAGTATTTCTCCGGTCATGTTTTCAGTCGTTATAGTTGTTAAAAACATCATAATGTAGTGAATTTTAACCGTTTTATATCAATTTATATCCGTTTAGTGCGATTTTGAGGAATTTCTTTGTCGTGCACTCTGAAAGTTTGGACACGCTTTAGGGTGTCGGTCGTTGGTGATGGACATTTCGAAGGACAGAGGACATCTATCGACCAAAAGACGTTTATAACATAGAAAGGATACATTGCCCAAGAATATGATGGAAGATCAGCTCAAAGTAAGCAATATTTAATATGATAAACCGTGTTTCTGTCGAAATATTTTAAACGCATACATCGCCATTTTGTTTGGTATAGCTTCACTTGGCCAACCCTGTATTGAAAAGTAAGGATAATTTTAAAAATGTAAATCAGCGGTTGCATTAAGAACTAATTTGTCTTTCGATTCCTGTCAACCCTGTATTTTTTAGTCAAGTATATGATTAGCTTTTAATTAAACTAGATCACTCTGATAGATGACGTCAGACATATTGAGGCTTGATTTCCTAGTATTTTCATTGTGTAACCACGGTTTTGTATGGCTAAATATGCACCTTTTCGAACAAACTGTATATGTATGTTGTAAAATGATGTTACAGGAGTGTCATCGGAAGAATTCTGAGAAGGTTAGTGAAAAAATTAATATCTTTTGGCGGTGATTACGTTATAGCGCTCTTTGCCTGGAATCGATGCTCTGGTAACGTTTTCACATGTGGTATGCTAACTTATCGATTTATTGTGTTTTCGCTGAAAAACGCTTAGAAAATCTGAAATATGGTCTGAAATCACAAGAACTGGGTCTTTCCATTGCTATGCTTTGTCTATTTTTATGAAATGTTTTATGATGAGTAAATTGGTCATACACGTTGCTCTATCTAGTAATTCTAGTCGATTTGTGATGGTCGGTGCAATTGTAAACTGTGATTTCTACCTGAAATATGCACTTTTTTCTAACAAAAACTATCCTATACCATGAATATGTTATCAGACTGTCATCTGATGGTTTTTTTTATAGGTTATTGGCTATCAATATCTTAGTTGAGCCGAATTGGTGATAGCACCTGAAGGAGTAAGAAACTGATGGAGTTAGAATAGTGGTGTATTTTGCTAACGTGTTTAGCTAATAGATTTACATATTTTGTCTTCCCTGTAAAACATTTTAAAAATCTGAAATGGTGGCTTTATTCACAAGATCTGTATCTTTCATCTGGTGTCTTGGACTTGTGATTTAATGATATTTAGATGCTACTATCTACTTCTGAAGCTATGCTATCTATGCTAATCAGTGTGTGGGGGGTGGGGGGTGCTCCCGGATCCGGGTTTCTGAGGCAGTAAAAGTTAATCAGGATGATAGGAACACTGTGGACAGTTTTCAGCAAGTTGCAACATTGAAATACAGAAATAAACACTTTTCCAAAAACAAGCTCTAAATCATGTTGAAAAACAGAAATAAGCACTTTTCAAAAACAAGCTCCAAATCATGTTGAAATACAGAAATAAGCACTTTTCAAAAACAAGCTCCAAATCATGTTGAAATACAGAAATAAACACTTTTCCATAAACAAGCTCTAAATCATGTTTGATGCACTCTGTAAGTGAATTTTTTTTCAGTACTGTTTAATCAGGATGATAGGAACACTGTGGACAGTTTTCAGCAAGTTGCAACATTGAAATACAGAAATAAACACTTTTCCAAAAACAAGCTCTAAATCATGTTGAAAAACAGAAATAAGCACTTTTCAAAAACAAGCTCCAAATCATGTTGAAATACAGAAATAAGCACTTTTCAAAAACAAGCTCCAAATCATGTTGAAATACAGAAAGAAACACTTTTCCATAAACAAGCTCTAAATCATGTTTGATGCACTCTGTAAGTGAATTTTTTTTCAGTACTGTTTAATCAGGATGATAGGAACACTGTGGACAGTTTTCAGCAAGTTGCAACATTGAAATACAGAAATAAACACTTTTCCAAAAACAAGCTCTAAATCATGTTGAAAAACAGAAATAAGGACTTTTCAAAAACAAGCTCCAAATCATGTTGAAATACAGAAATAAGCACTTTTCAAAAACAAGCTCCAAATCATGTTGAAATACAGAAAGAAACACTTTTCAAAAACAAGCTCTAAATCATGTTTGATGCACTCTGTAAGTGAATTTTTTTTCAGTACTGTTTAATCAGGATGATAGGAACACTGTGGACAGTTTTCAGCAAGTTGCAACATTGAAATACAGAAATAAACACTTTTCCAAAAACAAGCTCCAAATCATGTTGAAAAACAGAAATAAGCACTTTTCAAAAACAAGCTCCAAATCATGTTGAAATACAGAAAGAAACACTTTTCCATAAACAAGCTCTAAATCATGTTTGATGCACTCTGTAAGTGAATTTTTTTTCAGTACTGTTTAATCAGGATGATAGGAACACTGTGGACAGTTTTCAGCAAGTTGCAACATTGAAATACAGAAATAAACACTTTTCCAAAAACAAGCTCTAAATCATGTTGAAAAACAGAAATAAGCACTTTTCAAAAACAAGCTCCAAATCATGTTGAAATACAGAAATAAGCACTTTTCAAAAACAAGCTCCAAATCATGTTGAAATACAGAAAGAAACACTTTTCAAAAACAAGCTCCAAATCATGTTGAAATACAGAAATAAACACTTTTCCATAAACAAGCTCTAAATCATGTTTGATGCACTCTGTAAGTGAATTTTTTTTCAGTACTGTTTAATCAGGATGATAGGAACATTGTGGACAGTTTTCAGCAAGTTGCAACATTGAAATACAGAAATAAACACTTTTCCAAAAACAAGCTCTAAATCATGTTGAAAAACAGAAATAAGCACTTTTCAAAAACAAGCTCCAAATCATGTTGAAATACAGAAATAAGCACTTTTCAAAAACAAGCTCCAAATCATGTTGAAATACAGAAAGAAACACTTTTCCATAAACAAGCTCTAAATCATGTTTGATGCACTCTGTAAGTGAATTTTTTTTCAGTACTGTTTAATCAGGATGATAGGAACACTGTGGACAGTTTTCAGCAAGTTGCAACATTGAAATACAGAAATAAACACTTTTCCAAAAACAAGCTCTAAATCATGTTGAAAAACAGAAATAAGCACTTTTCAAAAACATGCTCCAAATCATGTTGAAATACAGAAATAAGCACTTTTCAAAAACAAGCTCCAAATCATGTTGAAATACAGAAAGAAACACTTTTCAAAAACAAGCTCTAAATCATGTTTGATGCACTCTGTAAGTGAATTTTTTTTCAGTACTGTTTAATCAGGATGATAGGAACACTGTGGACAGTTTTCAGCAAGTTGCAACATTGAAATACAGAAATAAACACTTTTCCAAAGACAAGCTCCAAATCATGTTGAAAAACAGAAATAAGCACTTTTCCAAAAACAAGCTCCAAATCATGTTGAAATACAGAAAGAAACACTTTTCCATAAACAAGCTCTAAATCATGTTTGATGCACTCTGTAAGTGAATTTTTTTTCAGTACTGTTTAATCAGGATGATAGGAACACTGTGGACAGTTTTCAGCAAGTTGCAACATTGAAATACAGAAATAAACACTTTTCCAAAAACAAGCTCTAAATCATGTTGAAAAACAGAAATAAGCACTTTTCAAAAACATGCTCCAAATCATGTTGAAATACAGAAAGAAACATAAACTTTTCAAAAACAAGCTCCAAATCATGTTGAAATACAGAAATAAACACTTTTCCATAAACAAGCTCTAAATCATGTTGAAAAACAGAAATAAGCACTTTTCAAAAACAAGCTCCAAATCATGTTGAAATACAGAAATAAACACTTTTCCATAAACAAGCTCTAAATCATGTTTGATGCACTCTGTAAGCGAATTTTTTTTCAGTACTGTTTAATCAGGATGATAGGAACACCGTGGACAGTTTTCAGCAAGTTGCAACATTGAAATACAGAAATAAACACTTTTCCAAAAACAAGCTCTAAATCATGTTGAAAAACAGAAATAAGCACTTTTCAAAAACAAGCTCCAAATCATGTTGAAATACAGAAATAAACACTTTTCCATAAACAAGCTCTAAATCATGTTTGATGCACTCTGTAAGTGAATTTTTTTTCAGTACTGTTTAATCAGGATGATAGGAACACTGTGGACAGTTTTCAGCAAGTTGCAACATTGAAATTCAGAAATAAACACTTTTCCAAAAACAAGCTCTAAATCATGTTGAAAAACAGAAATAAGCACTTTTCAAAAACAAGCTCCAAATCATGTTGAAATACAGAAATAAACACTTTTCCATAAACAAGCTCTAAATCATGTTTGATGCACTTTGTAAGTGAATTTTTTTTCAGTACTGTTTAATCAGGATGATAGGAACACTGTGGACAGTTTTCAGCAAGTTGCAACATTGAAATACAGAAATAAACACTTTTCCAAAAACAAGCTCTAAATCATGTTGAAAAACAGAAATAAGCACTTTTCAAAAACAAGCTCCAAATCATGTTGAAATACAGAAAGAAAAACTTTTCAAAAACAAGCTCCAAATCATGTTGAAATACAGAAATAAGCACTTTTCAAAAACAAGCTCCAAATCATGTTGAAATACAGAAAGAAACACTTTTCAAAAACAAGCTCTAAATCATGTTTGATGCACTCTGTAAGTGAATTTTTTTTCAGTACTGTTTAATCAGGATGATAGGAACACTGTGGACAGTTTTCAGCAAGTTGCAACATTGAAATACAGAAATAAACACTTTTCCAAAAACAAGCTCTAAATCATGTTGAAAAACAGAAATAAGCACTTTTCAAAAACATGCTCCAAATCATGTTGAAATACAGAAATAAGCACTTTTCAAAAACAAGCTCCAAATCATGTTGAAATACAGAAAGAAACACTTTTCAAAAACAAGCTCCAAATCATGTTGAAATACAGAAATAAACACTTTTCCATAAACAAGCTCTAAATCATGTTGAAAAACAGAAATAAGCACTTTTCAAAAACAAGCTCCAAATCATGTTGAAATACAGAAATAAACACTTTTCCATAAACAAGCTCTAAATCATGTTTGATGCACTCTGTAAGTGAATTTTTTTTCAGTACTGTTTAATCAGGATGATAGGAACACTGTGGACAGTTTTCAGCAAGTTGCAACATTGAAATACAGAAATAAACACTTTTCCAAAAACAAGCTCTAAATCATGTTGAAAAACAGAAATAAGCACTTTTCAAAAACAAGCTCCAAATCATGTTGAAATACAGAAATAAACACTTTTCCATAAACAAGCTCTAAATCATGTTTGATGCACTCTGTAAGTGAATTTTTTTTCAGTACTGTTTAATCAGGATGATAGGAACACTGTGGACAGTTTTCAGCAAGTTGCAACATTGAAATACAGAAATAAACACTTTTCCAAAAACAAGCTCCAAATCATGTTGAAAAACAGAAATAAGCACTTTTCCAAAAACAAGCTCCAAATCATGTTGAAATACAGAAAGAAACACTTTTCCATAAACAAGCTCTAAATCATGTTTGATGCACTTTGTAAGTGAATTTTTTTTCAGTACTGTTTAATCAGGATGATAGGAACACTGTGGACAGTTTTCAGCAAGTTGCAACATTGAAATACAGAAATAAACACTTTTCCAAAAACAAGCTCTAAATCATGTTGAAAAACAGAAATAAGCACTTTTCAAAAACAAGCTCCAAATCATGTTGAAATACAGAAAGAAACACTTTTCAAAAACAAGCTCCAAATCATGTTGAAATACAGAAATAAGCACTTTTCAAAAACAAGCTCCAAATCATGTTGAAATACAGAAAGAAACACTTTTCAAAAACAAGCTCTAAATCATGTTTGATGCACTCTGTAAGTGAATTTTTTTTCAGTACTGTTTAATCAGGATGATAGGAACACTGTGGACAGTTTTCAGCAAGTTGCAACATTGAAATACAGAAATAAACACTTTTCCAAAAACAAGCTCCAAATCATGTTGAAAAACAGAAATAAGCACTTTTCCAAAAACAAGCTCCAAATCATGTTGAAATACAGAAAGAAACACTTTTCCATAAACAAGCTCTAAATCATGTTTGATGCACTTTGTAAGTGAATTTTTTTTCAGTACTGTTTAATCAGGATGATAGGAACACTGTGGACAGTTTTCAGCAAGTTGCAACATTGAAATACAGAAATAAACACTTTTCCAAAAACAAGCTCTAAATCATGTTGAAAAACAGAAATAAGCACTTTTCAAAAACAAGCTCCAAATCATGTTGAAATACAGAAATAAGCACTTTTCAAAAACAAGCTCCAAATCATGTTGAAATACAGAAAGAAACACTTTTCAAAAACAAGCTCCAAATCATGTTGAAATACAGAAATAAACACTTTTCCATAAACAAGCTCTAAATCATGTTGAAAAACAGAAATAAGCACTTTTCAAAAACAAGCTCCAAATCATGTTGAAATACAGAAATAAACACTTTTCCATAAACAAGCTCTAAATCATGTTTGATGCACTCTGTAAGTGAATTTTTTTTCAGTACTGTTTAATCAGGATGATAGGAACACTGTGGACAGTTTTCAGCAAGTTGCAACATTGAAATACAGAAATAAACACTTTTCCAAAAACAAGCTCTAAATCATGTTGAAAAACAGAAATAAGCACTTTTCAAAAACAAGCTCCAAATCATGTTGAAATACAGAAATAAACACTTTTCAAAAACAAGCTCCAAATCATGTTGAAATACAGAAATAAAAACTTTTCCATAAACAAGCTCTAAATCATGTTGAAAAACAGAAATAAGCACTTTTCAAAAACAAGCTCCAAATCATGTTGAAATACAGAAATAAACACTTTTCCATAAACAAGCTCTAAATCATGTTTGATGCACTCTGTAAGTGAATTTTTTTTCAGTACTGTTTAATCAGGATGATAGGAACACCGTGGACAGTTTTCAGCAAGTTGCAACATTGAAATACAGAAATAAACACTTTTCCAAAAACAAGCTCTAAATCATGTTGAAAAACAGAAATAAGCACTTTTCAAAAACAAGCTCCAAATCATGTTGAAATACAGAAATAAACACTTTTCCATAAACAAGCTCTAAATCATGTTTGATGCACTCTGTAAGTGAATTTTTTTTCAGTACTGTTTAATCAGGATGATAGGAACACTGTGGACAGTTTTCAGCAAGTTGCAACATTGAAATACAGAAATAAACACTTTTCCAAAAACAAGCTCTAAATCATGTTGAAAAACAGAAATAAGCACTTTTCAAAAACAAGCTCCAAATCATGTTGAAATACAGAAAGAAACACTTTTCCATAAACAAGCTCTAAATCATGTTTGATGCACTCTGTAAGTGAATTTTTTTTCAGTACTGTTTAATCAGGATGATAGGAACACTGTGGACAGTTTTCAGCAAGTTGCAACATTGAAATACAGAAATAAACACTTTTCCAAAAACAAGCTCTAAATCATGTTGAAAAACAGAAATAAGCACTTTTCAAAAACAAGCTCCAAATCATGTTGAAATACAGAAATAAACACTTTTCCATAAACAAGCTCTAAATCATGTTGAAAAACAGAAATAAGCACTTTTCAAAAACAAGCTCCAAATCATGTTGAAATACAGAAATAAACACTTTTCCATAAACAAGCTCTAAATCATGTTTGATGCACTCTGTAAGTGAATTTTTTTTCAGTACTGTTTAATCAGGATGATAGGAACACTGTGGACAGTTTTCAGCAAGTTGCAACATTGAAATACAGAAATAAACACTTTTCCAAAAACAAGCTCTAAATCATGTTGAAAAACAGAAATAAGCACTTTTCAAAAACAAGCTCCAAATCATGTTGAAATACAGAAATAAACACTTTTCCATAAACAAGCTCTAAATCATGTTTGATGCACTCTGTAAGTGAATTTTTTTTCAGTACTGTTTAATCAGGATGATAGGAACACTGTGGACAGTTTTCAGCAAGTTGCAACATTGAAATACAGAAATAAACACTTTTCCAAAAACAAGCTCTAAATCATGTTGAAAAACAGAAATAAGCACTTTTCAAAAACAAGCTCCAAATCATGTTGAAATACAGAAAGAAACACTTTTCCATAAACAAGCTCTAAATCATGTTTGATGCACTCTGTAAGTGAATTTTTTTTCAGTACTGTTTAATCAGGATGATAGGAACACCGTGGACAGTTTTCAGCAAGTTGCAACATTGAAATACAGAAATAAACACTTTTCCAAAAACAAGCTCTAAATCATGTTGAAAAACAGAAATAAGCACTTTTCAAAAACAAGCTCCAAATCATGTTGAAATACAGAAAGAAACACTTTTCAAAAACAAGCTCCAAATCATGTTGAAATACAGAAATAAAAACTTTTCCATAAACAAGCTCTAAATCATGTTGAAAAACAGAAATAAGCACTTTTCAAAAACAAGCTCCAAATCATGTTGAAATACAGAAATAAACACTTTTCCATAAACAAGCTCTAAATCATGTTTGATGCACTCTGTAAGTGAATTTTTTTTCAGTACTGTTTAACTTCTTGCAACTATAGGGGGTGCTGTTCCGCATTAGCATATTTGGGTCTCCAAATTAAACTGCCTCGTGCTAAATTCTTGATCGTACAATATGCATATTATTGTTATTATTGGATAGAAAACAGTCTATAGTTTCTATAGGAGTTGAAATTTTGTCTCTGAGTGGTACAGAACAATTTTTACAGCACTTTTCATGACAGGGTTCAGATTTCAGAAATTTTTACCTCTGATCTGGGGTCTGTTTATAAGGCCACAGTGAATGCTATGAAGAAACCGACACTGCCTACGTCTTCCTCTGGGTGTCTGTACGTCATCACGTTTTCAATGAAGTCGATGGGATATTCCCAGCCATTATAAAAGCCCAAAATGTACAGAGACCCCCCTTTCTCAACGTGCGCCTCAAGCGTGAAGGCCATCGGACCTGCCTCGTTCCAAATCGTTTTCTAACCAGCAGTATTTCTCCGGTCATGTTTTCAGTCGTTATAGTTGTTAAAAACATCATAAGGTAGTGAATTTTAACCGTTTTATAGCAATTTATATCCGTTTAGTGCGATTCTGAGGAATTTATTTGTCGTGCACTTTCTAGCTTTGGGAACGTTTCGCGGTCTCGGTCGTTGTTAGTGGACATTTCGAAGGACAGAGGACATCTATCGACCAAAAGACGTTTATAACATAGAAAGGATACATTGCCCAAGAATATGATGGAAGATCAGCTCAAAGTAAGCAATATTTAATATGATAAACCGTGTTTCTGTCGAAATATTTTAAACGCATACATCGCCATTTTGTTTGGTATAGCTTCACTTGGCCAACCCTGTATTGAAAAGTAAGGATAATTTTAAAAATGTAAATCAGCGGTTGCATTAAGAACTAATTTGTCTTTCGATTCCTGTCAACCCTGTATTTTTTAGTCAAGTATATGATTAGCTTTTAATTAAACTAGATCACTCTGATAGATGACGTCAGACATATTGAGGCTTGATTTCCTAGTATTTTTATTGTGTAACCACGGTTTTGTATGGCTAAATATGCACCTTTTCGAACAAACTGTATATGTATGTTGTAAAATGATGTTACAGGAGTGTCATCGGAAGAATTCTGAGAAGGTTAGTGAAAAAATTAATATCTTTTGGCGGTGATTACGTTATAGCGCTCTTTGGCTGGAATCGATGCTCTGGTAACGTTTTCACATGTAGTATGCTAACTTATCGATTTATTGTGTTTTCGCTGTAAAACGCTTAGAAAATCTGAAATATGGTCTGGAATCACAAGATCTGGGTCTTTCCATTGCTATGCTTTGTCTATTCTTATGAAATGTTTTATGATGAGTAAATTGGTCATACACGTTGCTCTATCTAGTAATTCTAGTCGATTTGCGATGGTCGGTGCAATTGTAAACTGTGATTTCTACCTGAAATATGCACTTTTTTCTAACAAAAACTATCCTATACCATGAATATGTTATCAGACTGTCATCTGAAGAGGTTTTTTCTTGGTTAGTGGATATCAATATCTTAGTTGAGCCGAATTGGTGATAGCACCTGAAGGAGTAAGAAACTGATGGAGTTAGAATAGTGGTGTATTTTGCTAACGTGTTTAGCTAATAGATTTACATATTTTGTCTTCCCTGTAAAACATTTTAAAAATCTGAAATGGTGGCTTTATTCACAAGATCTGTATCTTTCATCTGGTGTCTTGGACTTGTGATTTAATGATATTTAGATGCTACTATCTACTTCTGAAGCTATGCTATCTATGCTAATCAGTGTGTGGGGGGTGGGGGGTGATCCCGGATACGGGGTTGAGGTTCGGTAAAGGTTAATCAGGATGATAGGAACACTGTGGACAGTTTTCAGCAAGTTGCAACATTGAAATACAGAAATAAACACTTTTCCAAAAACAAGCTCTAAATCATGTTGAAAAACAGAAATAAGCACTTTTCAAAAACAAGCTCCAAATCATGTTGAAATACAGAAATAAACACTTTTCCATAAACAAGCTCTAAATCATGTTTGATGCACTCTGTAAGCGAATTTTTTTTCAGTACTGTTTAATCAGGATGATAGGAACACCGTGGACAGTTTTCAGCAAGTTGCAACATTGAAATACAGAAATAAACACTTTTCCAAAAACAAGCTCTAAATCATGTTGAAAAACAGAAATAAGCACTTTTCAAAAACAAGCTCCAAATCATGTTGAAATACAGAAATAAACACTTTTCCAAAAACAAGCTCTAAATCATGTTTGATGCACTCTGGAAGTGAATTTTTTTTCAGTACTGTTTAATCAGGATGATAGGAACACTGTGGACAGTTTTCAGCAAGTTGCAACATTGAAATACAGAAATAAACACTTTTCCAAAAACAAGCTCTAAATCATGTTGAAAAACAGAAATAAGCACTTTTCAAAAACAAGCTCCAAATCATGTTGAAATACAGAAAGAAACACTTTTCCATAAACAAGCTCTAAATCATGTTTGATGCACTTTGTAAGTGAATTTTTTTTCAGTACTGTTTAATCAGGATGATAGGAACACTGTGGACAGTTTTCAGCAAGTTGCAACATTGAAATACAGAAATAAACACTTTTCCAAAAACAAGCTCTAAATCATGTTGAAAAACAGAAATAAGCACTTTTCAAAAACAAGCTCCAAATCATGTTGAAATACAGAAATAAACACTTTTCCATAAACAAGCTCTAAATCATGTTGAAAAACAGAAATAAGCACTTTTCAAAAACAAGCTCCAAATCATGTTGAAATACAGAAATAAACACTTTTCCATAAACAAGCTCTAAATCATGTTTGATGCACTCTGTAAGCGAATTTTTTTTCAGTACTGTTTAATCAGGATGATAGGAACACCGTGGACAGTTTTCAGCAAGTTGCAACATTGAAATACAGAAATAAACACTTTTCCAAAAACAAGCTCTAAATCATGTTGAAAAACAGAAATAAGCACTTTTCAAAAACAAGCTCCAAATCATGTTGAAATACAGAAATAAACACTTTTCCATAAACAAGCTCTAAATCATGTTTGATGCACTCTGTAAGTGAATTTTTTTTCAGTACTGTTTAATCAGGATGATAGGAACACTGTGGACAGTTTTCAGCAAGTTGCAACATTGAAATACAGAAATAAACACTTTTCCAAAAACAAGCTCCAAATCATGTTGAAAAACAGAAATAAGCACTTTTCAAAAACAAGCTCCAAATCATGTTGAAATACAGAAATAAACACTTTTCCATAAACAAGCTCTAAATCATGTTTGATGCACTCTGTAAGTGAATTTTTTTTCAGTACTGTTTAATCAGGATGATAGGAACACTGTGGACAGTTTTCAGCAAGTTGCAACATTGAAATACAGAAATAAACACTTTTCCAAAAACAAGCTCTAAATCATGTTGAAAAACAGAAATAAGCACTTTTCCAAAAACAAGCTCCAAATCATGTTGAAATACAGAAAGAAACACTTTTCCATAAACAAGCTCTAAATCATGTTTGATGCACTCTGTAAGTGAATTTTTTTTCAGTACTGTTTAATCAGGATGATAGGAACACTGTGGACAGTTTTCAGCAAGTTGCAACATTGAAATACAGAAATAAACACTTTTCCATAAACAAGCTCTAAATCATGTTGAAAAACAGAAATAAGCACTTTTCAAAAACAAGCTCCAAATCATGTTGAAATACAGAAATAAACACTTTTCCATAAACAAGCTCTAAATCATGTTTGATGCACTCTGTAAGTGAATTTTTTTTCAGTACTGTTTAATCAGGATGATAGGAACACCGTGGACAGTTTTCAGCAAGTTGCAACATTGAAATACAGAAATAAACACTTTTCCAAAAACAAGCTCTAAATCATGTTGAAAAACAGAAATAAGCACTTTTCCAAAAACAAGCTCCAAATCATGTTGAAATACAGAAAGAAACACTTTTCCATAAACAAGCTCTAAATCATGTTTGATGCACTCTGTAAGTGAATTTTTTTTCAGTACTGTTTAATCAGGATGATAGGAACACTGTGGACAGTTTTCAGCAAGTTGCAACATTGAAATACAGAAATAAACACTTTTCCATAAACAAGCTCTAAATCATGTTGAAAAACAGAAATAAGCACTTTTCAAAAACAAGCTCCAAATCATGTTGAAATACAGAAATAAACACTTTTCCATAAACAAGCTCTAAATCATGTTTGATGCACTCTGTAAGTGAATTTTTTTTCAGTACTGTTTAATCAGGATGATAGGAACACCGTGGACAGTTTTCAGCAAGTTGCAACATTGAAATACAGAAATAAACACTTTTCCAAAAACAAGCTCTAAATCATGTTGAAAAACAGAAATAAGCACTTTTCAAAAACAAGCTCCAAATCATGTTGAAATACAGAAATAAACACTTTTCCATAAACAAGCTCTAAATCATGTTTGATGCACTTTGTAAGTGAATTTTTTTTCAGTACTGTTTAATCAGGATGATAGGAACACTGTGGACAGTTTTCAGCAAGTTGCAACATTGAAATACAGAAATAAACACTTTTCCAAAAACAAGCTCTAAATCATGTTGAAAAACAGAAATAAGCACTTTTCAAAAACAAGCTCCAAATCATGTTGAAATAGAGAAATAAGCACTTTTCAAAAACAAGCTCCAAATCATGTTGAAATACAGAAATAAACACTTTTCCATAAACAAGCTCTAAATCATGTTTGATGCACTCTGTAAGTGAATTTTTTTTCAGTACTGTTTAATCAGGATGATAGGAACACTGTGGACAGTTTTCAGCAAGTTGCAACATTGAAATACAGAAATAAACACTTTTCCAAAAACAAGCTCTAAATCATGTTGAAATACAGAAATAAGCACTTTTCAAAAACAAGCTCCAAATCATGTTGAAATACAGAAATAAACACTTTTCCATAAACAAGCTCTAAATCATGTTTGATGCACTCTAAGTGAATTTTTTTCCAGTACTGTTTAATCAGGATGATAGGAACACTGTGGACAGTTTTCAGCAAGTTGCAACATTGAAATACAGAAATAAACACTTTTCCAAAAACAAGCTCTAAATCATGTTGAAAAACAGAAATAAGCACTTTTCCAAAAACAAGCTCCAAATCATGTTGAAATACAGAAAGAAACACTTTTCCATAAACAAGCTCTAAATCATGTTTGATTCACTCTGTAAGTGAATTTTTTTTCAGTACTGTTTAATCAGGATGATTGGAACACTGTGGACAGTTTTCAGCAAGTTGCAACATTGAAATACAGAAATAAACACTTTTCCAAAAACAAGCTCCAAATCATGTTGAAATACAGAAATAAGCACTTTTCAAAAACAAGCTCCAAATCATGTTGAAATACAGAAATAAACACTTTTCCATAAACAAGCTCTAAATCATGTTTGATGCACTTTGTAAGTGAATTTTTTTTCAGTACTGTTTAATCAGGATGATAGGAACACTGTGGACAGTTTTCAGCAAGTTGCAACATTGAAATACAGAAATAAACACTTTTCCAAAAACAAGCTCTAAATCATGTTGAAAAACAGAAATAAACACTTTTGCACTCTGTAAGCGAATTTTTGTTTCAGTACTCTGTAAGTGAATTTTTTTTCAGTACTGTTTAATCAGGATGATAGGAACACCGTGGACAGTTTTCAGCAAGTTGCAACATTGAAATACAGAAATAAACACTTTTCCAAAAACAAGCTCTAAATCATGTTGAAAAACAGAAATAAGCACTTTTCAAAAACAAGCTCCAAATCATGTTGAAATACAGAAAGAAACACTTTTCCATAAACAAGCTCTAAATCATGTTTGATGCACTCTGTAAGTGAATTTTTTTTCAGTACTGTTTAATCAGGATGATAGGAACACTGTGGACAGTTTTCAGCAAGTTGCAACATTGAAATACAGAAAGAAACACTTTTCCATAAACAAGCTCTAAATCATGTTTGATGCACTCTGTAAGTGAATTTTTTTTCAGTACTGTTTAATCAGGATGATAGGAACACTGTGGACAGTTTTCAGCAAGTTGCAACATTGAAATACAGAAATAAACACTTTTCCAAAAACAAGCTCTAAATCATGTTGAAAAACAGAAATAAGCACTTTTCAAAAACAAGCTCCAAATCATGTTGAAATACAGAAAGAAACACTTTTCCATAAACAAGCTCTAAATCATGTTTGATGCACTCTGTAAGTGAATTTTTTTTCAGTACTGTTTAATCAGGATGATAGGAACACTGTGGACAGTTTTCAGCAAGTTGCAACATTGAAATACAGAAATAAACACTTTTCCAAAAACAAGCTCTAAATCATGTTGAAAAACAGAAATAAGCACTTTTCAAAAACAAGCTCCAAATCATGTTGAAATACAGAAATAAACACTTTTCCATAAACAAGCTCTAAATCATGTTGAAAAACAGAAATAAGCACTTTTCAAAAACAAGCTCCAAATCATGTTGAAATACAGAAATAAACACTTTTCCATAAACAAGCTCTAAATCATGTTTGATGCACTCTGTAAGTGAATTTTTTTTCAGTACTGTTTAATCAGGATGATAGGAACACCGTGGACAGTTTTCAGCAAGTTGCAACATTGAAATACAGAAATAAACACTTTTCCATAAACAAGCTCTAAATCATGTTGAAAAACAGAAATAAGCACTTTTCAAAAACAAGCTCCAAATCATGTTGAAATACAGAAATAAACACTTTTCCATAAACAAGCTCTAAATCATGTTTGATGCACTTTGTAAGTGAATTTTTTTTCAGTACTGTTTAATCAGGATGATAGGAACACTGTGGACAGTTTTCAGCAAGTTGCAACATTGAAATACAGAAATAAACACTTTTCCAAAAACAAGCTCTAAATCATGTTGAAAAACAGAAATAAGCACTTTTCAAAAACAAGCTCCAAATCATGTTGAAATAGAGAAATAAGCACTTTTCAAAAACAAGCTCCAAATCATGTTGAAATACAGAAATAAACACTTTTCCATAAACAAGCTCTAAATCATGTTTGATGCACTCTGTAAGTGAATTTTTTTTCAGTACTGTTTAATCAGGATGATAGGAACACTGTGGACAGTTTTCAGCAAGTTGCAACATTGAAATACAGAAATAAACACTTTTCCAAAAACAAGCTCTAAATCATGTTGAAAAACAGAAATAAGCACTTTTCAAAAACAAGCTCCAAATCATGTTGAAATACAGAAATAAACACTTTTCCATAAACAAGCTCTAAATCATGTTTGATGCACTCTGTAAGTGAATTTTTTTTCAGTACTGTTTAATCAGGATGATAGGAACACTGTGGACAGTTTTCAGCAAGTTGCAACATTGAAATACAGAAATAAACACTTTTCCAAAAACAAGCTCCAAATCATGTTGAAAAACAGAAATAAGCACTTTTCCAAAAACAAGCTCCAAATCATGTTGAAATACAGAAAGAAACACTTTTCCATAAACAAGCTCTAAATCATGTTTGATGCACTTTGTAAGTGAACTTTTTTTCAGTACTGTTTAATCAGGATGATAGGAACACTGTGGACAGTTTTCAGCAAGTTGCAACATTGAAATACAGAAATAAACACTTTTCCAAAAACAAGCTCTAAATCATGTTGAAAAACAGAAATAAGCACTTTTCAAAAACAAGCTCCAAATCATGTTGAAATAGAGAAATAAGCACTTTTCAAAAACAAGCTCCAAATCATGTTGAAATACAGAAAGAAACACTTTTCCATAAACAAGCTCTAAATCATGTTTGATGCACTCTGTAAGTGAATTTTTTTTCAGTACTGTTTAATCAGGATGATAGGAACACTGTGGACAGTTTTCAGCAAGTTGCAACATTGAAATACAGAAATAAACACTTTTCCAAAAACAAGCTCTAAATCATGTTGAAATACAGAAATAAGCACTTTTCAAAAACAAGCTCCAAATCATGTTGAAATACAGAAATAAACACTTTTCCATAAACAAGCTCTAAATCATGTTTGATGCACTCTAAGTGAATTTTTTTTCAGTACTGTTTAATCAGGATGATAGGAACACTGTGGACAGTTTTCAGCAAGTTGCAACATTGAAATACAGAAATAAACACTTTTCCAAAAACAAGCTCTAAATCATGTTGAAAAACAGAAATAAGCACTTTTCCAAAAACAAGCTCCAAATCATGTTGAAATACAGAAAGAAACACTTTTCCATAAACAAGCTCTAAATCATGTTTGATGCACTCTGTAAGTGAATTTTTTTTCAGTACTGTTTAATCAGGATGATAGGAACACTGTGGACAGTTTTCAGCAAGTTGCAACATTGAAATACAGAAATAAACACTTTTCCATAAACAAGCTCTAAATCATGTTGAAAAACAGAAATAAGCACTTTTCAAAAACAAGCTCCAAATCATGTTGAAATACAGAAATAAACACTTTTCCATAAACAAGCTCTAAATCATGTTTGATGCACTCTGTAAGTGAATTTTTTTTCAGTACTGTTTAATCAGGATGATAGGAACACCGTGGACAGTTTTCAGCAAGTTGCAACATTGAAATACAGAAATAAACACTTTTCCAAAAACAAGCTCTAAATCATGTTGAAAAACAGAAATAAGCACTTTTCAAAAACAAGCTCCAAATCATGTTGAAATACAGAAATAAACACTTTTCCATAAACAAGCTCTAAATCATGTTTGATGCACTTTGTAAGTGAATTTTTTTTCAGTACTGTTTAATCAGGATGATAGGAACACTGTGGACAGTTTTCAGCAAGTTGCAACATTGAAATACAGAAATAAACACTTTTCCAAAAACAAGCTCCAAATCATGTTGAAATACAGAAATAAGCACTTTTCAAAAACAAGCTCCAAATCATGTTGAAATAGAGAAATAAGCACTTTTCAAAAACAAGCTCCAAATCATGTTGAAATACAGAAATAAACACTTTTCCATAAACAAGCTCTAAATCATGTTTGATGCACTCTGTAAGTGAATTTTTTTTCAGTACTGTTTAATCAGGATGATAGGAACACTGTGGACAGTTTTCAGCAAGTTGCAACATTGAAATACAGAAATAAACACTTTTCCAAAAACAAGCTCTAAATCATGTTGAAATACAGAAATAAGCACTTTTCAAAAACAAGCTCCAAATCATGTTGAAATACAGAAATAAACACTTTTCCATAAACAAGCTCTAAATCATGTTTGATGCACTCTAAGTGAATTTTTTTCCAGTACTGTTTAATCAGGATGATAGGAACACTGTGGACAGTTTTCAGCAAGTTGCAACATTGAAATACAGAAATAAACACTTTTCCAAAAACAAGCTCTAAATCAAATAATGTTGAAATACAGAAAGAAACACTTTTCCATAAACAAGCTCTAAATCATGTTTGATGCACTCTGTAAGTGAATTTTTTTTCAGTACTGTTTAATCAGGATGATAGGAACACTGTGGACAGTTTTCAGCAAGTTGCAACATTGAAATACAGAAATAAACACTTTTCCAAAAACAAGCTCTAAATCATGTTGAAAAACAGAAATAAGCACTTTTCAAAAACAAGCTCCAAATCATGTTGAAATACAGAAAGAAACACTTTTCCATAAACAAGCTCTAAATCATGTTTGATGCACTTTGTAAGTGAATTTTTTTTCAGTACTGTTTAATCAGGATGATAGGAACACTGTGGACAGTTTTCAGCAAGTTGCAACATTGAAATACAGAAATAAACACTTTTCCAAAAACAAGCTCTAAATCATGTTCTTTTCCATAAACAAGCTCTAAATCATGTTTGATGCACTCTGTAAGCGAATTTTTTTTCAGTACTGTTTAATCAGGATGATAGGAACACCGTGGACAGTTTTCAGCAAGTTGCAACATTGAAATACAGAAATAAACACTTTTCCAAAAACAAGCTCTAAATCATGTTGAAATACAGAAATAAGCACTTTTCAAAAACAAGCTCCAAATCATGTTGAAATACAGAAAGAAACACTTTTCCATAAACAAGCTCTAAATCATGTTTGATGCACTCTGTAAGTGAATTTTTTTTCAGTACTGTTTAATCAGGATGATAGGAACACTGTGGACAGTTTTCAGCAAGTTGCAACATTGAAATACAGAAAGAAACACTTTTCCATAAACAAGCTCTAAATCATGTTTGATGCACTCTGTAAGTGAATTTTTTTTCAGTACTGTTTAATCAGGATGATAGGAACACCGTGGACAGTTTTCAGCAAGTTGCAACATTGAAATACAGAAATAAACACTTTTCCAAAAACAAGCTCTAAATCATGTTGAAAAACAGAAATAAGCACTTTTCCAAAAACAAGCTCCAAATCATGTTGAAATACAGAAAGAAACACTTTTCCATAAACAAGCTCTAAATCATGTTTGATGCACTCTGTAAGTGAATTTTTTTTCAGTACTGTTTAATCAGGATGATAGGAACACTGTGGACAGTTTTCAGCAAGTTGCAACATTGAAATACAGAAATAAACACTTTTCCAAAAACAAGCTCTAAATCATGTTGAAAAACAGAAATAAGCACTTTTCAAAAACAAGCTCCAAATCATGTTGAAATACAGAAATAAACACTTTTCCATAAACAAGCTCTAAATCATGTTGAAAAACAGAAATAAGCACTTTTCAAAAACAAGCTCCAAATCATGTTGAAATACAGAAATAAACACTTTTCCATAAACAAGCTCTAAATCATGTTTGATGCACTCTGTAAGTGAATTTTTTTTCAGTACTGTTTAATCAGGATGATAGGAACACTGTGGACAGTTTTCAGCAAGTTGCAACATTGAAATACAGAAATAAACACTTTTCCAAAAACAAGCTCTAAATCATGTTGAAAAACAGAAATAAGCACTTTTCAAAAACAAGCTCCAAATCATGTTGAAATACAGAAATAAACACTTTTCCATAAACAAGCTCTAAATCATGTTTGATGCACTTTGTAAGTGAATTTTTTTTCAGTACTGTTTAATCAGGATGATAGGAACACTGTGGACAGTTTTCAGCAAGTTGCAACATTGAAATACAGAAATAAACACTTTTCCAAAAACAAGCTCTAAATCATGTTGAAAAACAGAAATAAGCACTTTTCAATAAACAAGCTCCAAATCATGTTGAAATAGAGAAATAAGCACTTTTCAAAAACAAGCTCCAAATCATGTTGAAATACAGAAAGAAACACTTTTCCATAAACAAGCTCTAAATCATGTTTGATGCACTCTGTAAGTGAATTTTTTTTCAGTACTGTTTAATCAGGATGATAGGAACACTGTGGACAGTTTTCAGCAAGTTGCAACATTGAAATACAGAAATAAACACTTTTCCAAAAACAAGCTCTAAATCATGTTGAAAAACAGAAATAAGCACTTTTCAAAAACAAGCTCCAAATCATGTTGAAATACAGAAATAAACACTTTTCCATAAACAAGCTCTAAATCATGTTTGATGCACTCTGTAAGTGAATTTTTTTTCAGTACTGTTTAATCAGGATGATAGGAACACTGTGGACAGTTTTCAGCAAGTTGCAACATTGAAATACAGAAATAAACACTTTTCCAAAAACAAGCTCTAAATCATGTTGAAAAACAGAAATAAGCACTTTTCAAAAACAAGCTCCAAATCATGTTGAAATACAGAAAGAAACACTTTTCCATAAACAAGCTCTAAATCATGTTTGATGCACTTTGTAAGTGAATTTTTTTTCAGTACTGTTTAATCAGGATGATAGGAACACTGTGGACAGTTTTCAGCAAGTTGCAACATTGAAATACAGAAATAAACACTTTTCCAAAAACAAGCTCTAAATCATGTTGAAAAACAGAAATAAGCACTTTTCAAAAACAAGCTCCAAATCATGTTGAAATACAGAAATAAGCACTTTTCAAAAACAAGCTCCAAATCATGTTGAAATACAGAAAGAAACACTTTTCCATAAACAAGCTCTAAATCATGTTTGATGCACTTTGTAAGTGAATTTTTTTTCAGTACTGTTTAATCAGGATGATAGGAACACTGTGGACAGTTTTCAGCAAGTTGCAACATTGAAATACAGAAATAAACACTTTTCCAAAAACAAGCTCTAAATCATGTTGAAAAACAGAAATAAACACTTTTCCATAAACAAGCTCTAAATCATGTTTGATGCACTCTGTAAGCGAATTTTTTTTCAGTACTGTTTAATCAGGATGATAGGAACACCGTGGACAGTTTTCAGCAAGTTGCAACATTGAAATACAGAAATAAACACTTTTCCAAAAACAAGCTCTAAATCATGTTGAAATACAGAAATAAGCACTTTTCAAAAACAAGCTCCAAATCATGTTGAAATACAGAAAGAAACACTTTTCCATAAACAAGCTCTAAATCATGTTTGATGCACTCTGTAAGTGAATTTTTTTTCAGTACTGTTTAATCAGGATGATAGGAACACTGTGGACAGTTTTCAGCAAGTTGCAACATTGAAATACAGAAAGAAACACTTTTCCATAAACAAGCTCTAAATCATGTTTGATGCACTCTGTAAGTGAATTTTTTTTCAGTACTGTTTAATCAGGATGATAGGAACACTGTGGACAGTTTTCAGCAAGTTGCAACATTGAAATACAGAAATAAACACTTTTCCAAAAACAAGCTCTAAATCATGTTGAAAAACAGAAATAAGCACTTTTCAAAAACAAGCTCCAAATCATGTTGAAATACAGAAAGAAACACTTTTCCATAAACAAGCTCTAAATCATGTTTGATGCACTCTGTAAGTGAATTTTTTTTCAGTACTGTTTAATCAGGATGATAGGAACACTGTGGACAGTTTTCAGCAAGTTGCAACATTGAAATACAGAAATAAACACTTTTCCAAAAACAAGCTCTAAATCATGTTGAAAAACAGAAATAAGCACTTTTCAAAAACAAGCTCCAAATCATGTTGAAATACAGAAATAAACACTTTTCCATAAACAAGCTCTAAATCATGTTGAAAAACAGAAATAAGCACTTTTCAAAAACAAGCTCCAAATCATGTTGAAATACAGAAATAAACACTTTTCCATAAACAAGCTCTAAATCATGTTTGATGCACTCTGTAAGTGAATTTTTTTTCAGTACTGTTTAATCAGGATGATAGGAACACTGTGGACAGTTTTCAGCAAGTTGCAACATTGAAATACAGAAATAAACACTTTTCCATAAACAAGCTCTAAATCATGTTGAAAAACAGAAATAAGCACTTTTCAAAAACAAGCTCCAAATCATGTTGAAATACAGAAATAAACACTTTTCCATAAACAAGCTCTAAATCATGTTTGATGCACTTTGTAAGTGAATTTTTTTTCAGTACTGTTTAATCAGGATGATAGGAACACTGTGGACAGTTTTCAGCAAGTTGCAACATTGAAATACAGAAATAAACACTTTTCCAAAAACAAGCTCTAAATCATGTTGAAAAACAGAAATAAGCACTTTTCAAAAACAAGCTCCAAATCATGTTGAAATAGAGAAATAAGCACTTTTCAAAAACAAGCTCCAAATCATGTTGAAATACAGAAATAAACACTTTTCCATAAACAAGCTCTAAATCATGTTTGATGCACTCTGTAAGTGAATTTTTTTTCAGTACTGTTTAATCAGGATGATAGGAACACTGTGGACAGTTTTCAGCAAGTTGCAACATTGAAATACAGAAATAAACACTTTTCCAAAAACAAGCTCTAAATCATGTTGAAAAACAGAAATAAGCACTTTTCAAAAACAAGCTCCAAATCATGTTGAAATACAGAAATAAACACTTTTCCATAAACAAGCTCTAAATCATGTTTGATGCACTCTGTAAGTGAATTTTTTTTCAGTACTGTTTAATCAGGATGATAGGAACACTGTGGACAGTTTTCAGCAAGTTGCAACATTGAAATACAGAAATAAACACTTTTCCAAAAACAAGCTCCAAATCATGTTGAAAAACAGAAATAAGCACTTTTCCAAAAACAAGCTCCAAATCATGTTGAAATACAGAAAGAAACACTTTTCCATAAACAAGCTCTAAATCATGTTTGATGCACTCTGTAAGTGAATTTTTTTTCAGTACTGTTTAATCAGGATGATAGGAACACTGTGGACAGTTTTCAGCAAGTTGCAACATTGAAATACAGAAATAAACACTTTTCCAAAAACAAGCTCTAAATCATGTTGAAAAACAGAAATAAGCACTTTTCAAAAACAAGCTCCAAATCATGTTGAAATAGAGAAATAAGCACTTTTCAAAAACAAGCTCCAAATCATGTTGAAATACAGAAATAAACACTTTTCCATAAACAAGCTCTAAATCATGTTTGATGCACTCTGTAAGTGAATTTTTTTTCAGTACTGTTTAATCAGGATGATAGGAACACTGTGGACAGTTTTCAGCAAGTTGCAACATTGAAATACAGAAATAAACACTTTTCCAAAAACAAGCTCTAAATCATGTTGAAATACAGAAATAAGCACTTTTCAAAAACAAGCTCCAAATCATGTTGAAATACAGAAATAAACACTTTTCCATAAACAAGCTCTAAATCATGTTTGATGCACTCTGTAAGTGAATTTTTTTTCAGTACTGTTTAATCAGGATGATAGGAACACTGTGGACAGTTTTCAGCAAGTTGCAACATTGAAATACAGAAATAAACACTTTTCCAAAAACAAGCTCTAAATCATGTTGAAAAACAGAAATAAGCACTTTTCAAAAACAAGCTCCAAATCATGTTGAAATACAGAAATAAACACTTTTCCATAAACAAGCTCTAAATCATGTTTGATGCACTCTGTTAGTGAATTTTTTTTCAGTACTGTTTAATCAGGATGATAGGAACACTGTGGACAGTTTTCAGCAAGTTGCAACATTGAAATACAGAAATAAACACTTTTCCAAAAACAAGCTCTAAATCATGTTGAAAAACAGAAATAAGCACTTTTCAAAAACAAGCTCCAAATCATGTTGAAATACAGAAATAAGCACTTTTCAAAAACAAGCTCCAAATCATGTTGAAATACAGAAATAAACACTTTTCCATAAACAAGCTCTAAATCATGTTTGATGCACTCTGTAAGTGAATTTTTTTTCAGTACTGTTTAATCAGGATGATAGGAACACTGTGGACAGTTTTCAGCAAGTTGCAACATTGAAATACAGAAATAAACACTTTTCCAAAAACAAGCTCTAAATCATGTTGAAAAACAGAAATAAGCACTTTTCAAAAACAAGCTCCAAATCATGTTGAAATACAGAAATAAACACTTTTCCATAAACAAGCTCTAAATCATGTTTGATGCACTCTGTAAGTGAATTTTTTTTCAGTACTGTTTAATCAGGATGATAGGAACACTGTGGACAGTTTTCAGCAAGTTGCAACATTGAAATACATGATTTGGAGCATGTTTTTGGAAAAGTGTTTAAACACTTTTCCAAAAACATGCTCCAAATCATGTTGAAAAACAGAAATAAGCACTTTTCCAAAAACAAGCTCCAAATCATGTTGAAATACAGAAAGAAACACTTTTCCATAAACAAGCTCTAAATCATGTTGAAATACAGAAATAAACACTTTTCCATAAACACTTTTCCACACTGTGGACAGTTTTCAGCAAGTTGCAACATTGAAATACATGATTTGGAGCATGTTTTTGGAAAAGTGTTTAAACACTTTTCCAAAAACATGCTCCAAATCATGTTGAAATACAGAAAGAAACACTTTTCCATAAACAAGCTCTAAATCATGTTGAAATACAGAAATAAACACTTTTCCATAAACAAGCTCTAAATCATGTTTGATGCACTCTGTAAGTGAATTTTTTTTCAGTACTGTTTAATCAGGATGATAGGAACACTGTGGACAGTTTTCAGCAAGTTGCAACATTGAAATACAGAAATAAACACTTTTCCAAAAACAAGCTCTAAATCATGTTGAAAAACAGAAATAAGCACTTTTCCAAAAACAAGCTCCAAATCATGTTGAAATACAGAAAGAAACACTTTTCCATAAACAAGCTCTAAATCATGTTTGATGCACTCTGTAAGTGAATTTTTTTTCAGTACTGTTTAATCAGGATGATAGGAACACTGTGGACAGTTTTCAGCAAGTTGCAACATTGAAATACAGAAATAAACACTTTTCCAAAAACAAGCTCCAAATCATGTTGAAAAACAGAAATAAGCACTTTTCCAAAAACAAGCTCCAAATCATGTTGAAATACAGAAATAAGCACTTTTCAAAAACAAGCTCCAAATCATGTTGAAATACAGAAATAAACACTTTTCCATAAACAAGCTCTAAATCATGTTTGATGCACTCTGTAAGTGAATTTTTTTTAGTACTGTTTAACCTGTTGAGGATGGGGGCGCTATTGTGGCTATTTATGCTAATCGTGTAATTTTTTGAAACGGCTTCCCACAAAGTTCTTGATCGTACAATATGCATATTATTATTATTATTGGATAGAAAACAGTCTATAGTTTCTATAGGAGTTGAAATTTTGTCTCTAAGTGGAACAGAGCCCATTCTACAGCAATTTCCCTGACATGGATTCAGATTTCAGAAATGTTGGCCACTGCTCTGGAGTCAGTTAAAAGGGCACTGTTATTGATATGACTATACGGACACTGCTTACGTCTTCCCCTGGATGTCTTTACGTGATGACGATTTGAATCAGGTCGATTGCGCGTTCACAGGCACTATAAATTAAAAAACCCTGAGGCTAGTCAGTCTTTTGGAGCTGCGTCAAGCGCCTAGAGGCCACCGACCCGCACCTGTTCCAAGCATTAGTGGAGGGAGTAATATTACTCGGGTCATGTTTCTACTCGTTATGGGAGTTAAAAACATCATAAGGTAGTTAATTTAAAGCGTTTTATAGCAATTTATATCCGTTTAGTGCGATTTTGGGACATTTATTTCTGAAACGCTGTGAGTTGCTGGGCACGCTTCCAGTTCATCCCGAACGCAGTTGGCATTTCCACATGGCAAGAGGACAGCTTTCCACCAAAAGACGATTGGACCCAAGAAAGGATCCTTTGCCCAAGATACCGATGGAAGAACAGCTCAAAGTAGGACATTTTTATTATGATAAATCGTGTTTCTGTCGAAAAGTGTTAGTGGCTTCGGACGCCATGTTTTTTGACGTAGCTTCGCTTGGCGCAAGCTGTATTGAAAAGTAAGGATAATTTAAAAAATGTAATTCCGCGATTGTATTAAGAATTAAATTGTCTATCAATCCCTGTCCACCCTATATTTTTTAGTCACGTTTATGAGTATTTATGTATAAGAGTAGATCACTGTCTAAGTGGCGCACAGACTTTTTCTGACCAGCTGAGCTACATTTCACATTGTCTAACCATGATTTTGGTGGCTAAATATAAACATTTTCGATCAAACTCTATATGGATTGTGTAATATGATGTTACAGGAGTGTCATCTGAAGAATTCTGAGAAGGTTAGTGAAAAAATTAATATATTTTGGCGATGTTTACTTTTATCGCTCACTTTGGCTAGAATCAATGCTGGGCTGCTATGTGCTATGTGCTATGCTAATATAACGATTTATTGTGTTTTCGCTGTAAGACACTTAGAAAATCTGAAATATTGTCTGTATTCACAGGATCTGTGTCTTTCGATTCGTGTATGCTGTGTATTTTTACGAAATGTTTGATGATTAGTAAGTAGGTAAACACGTTGCTCTAAGTAGTTTTTCTATTCCATTTGTGACGGTGGGTGCAATTGTAAACTATGATATCTACCTGAAATATGCACTTTTTTCTAACAAAACCTATCCCATACCATAAATATGTTATCAGACTGTCATCTGATGAGTTTTTTTATTGGTTAGGGGCTATAAATATCTTAGTTTAGCCGAATTGGTGATAGCTACTGGTGTTGGTGGACAAATAAAAGATGGTGGATTATGCTAATGTGTTTTTAGGTAATAGATGTACATCTTTACATATTGTGTCTTCCCTGTAAAACATTTTAAAAATCGGACATGTTGACTGGATTCACAAGATCTGTGTCTTTCATTAGCTGTATTGGACTTTAATGTGTGAAAGTTAAATATTTTAAAAAAATATTGTTTTTGAATTTCGCGGCACTGGTTTTTCAGTGGGGGTGGGGGGGGAGTGCCGCTAGCGGCACTCTCATCCTAGACAGGTTAATCAGGATGATAGGAACACTGTGGACAGTTTTCAGCAAGTTGCAACATTGAAATACAGAAATAAACACTTTTCCAAAAACAAGCTCTAAATCATGTTGAAAAACAGAAATAAGCACTTTTCCAAAAACAAGCTCCAAATCATGTTGAAATACAGAAATAAGCACTTTTCAAAAACAAGCTCCAAATCATGTTGAAATACAGAAATAAACACTTTTCCATAAACAAGCTCTAAATCATGTTTGATGCACTCTGTAAGTGAATTTTTTTTCAGTACTGTTTAATCAGGATGATAGGAACACTGTGGACAGTTTTCAGCAAGTTGCAACATTGAAATACAGAAATAAACACTTTTCCAAAAACAAGCTCTAAATTATGTTGAAAAACAGAAATAAGCACTTTTCAAAAACAAGCTCCAAATCATGTTGAAATACAGAAATAAACACTTTTCCATAAACAAGCTCTAAATCATGTTTGATGCACTCTGTAAGTGAATTTTTTTTCAGTACTGTTTAATCAGGATGATAGGAACACTGTGGACAGTTTTCAGCAAGTTGCAACATTGAAATACAGAAATAAACACTTTTCCAAAAACAAGCTCTAAATCATGTTGAAAAACAGAAATAAGCACTTTTCAAAAACAAGCTCCAAAATACAGAAATAAGTTTTTCAAAAACAAGCTCCAAATACAGAAATAAACACTTTTCCATAAACAAGCTCTAAATCATGTTTGATGCACTCTGTAAGTGAATTTTTTTTCAGTACTGTTTAATCAGGATGATAGGAACACTGTGGACAGTTTTCAGCAAGTTGCAACATTGAAATACAGAAATAAACACTTTTCCAAAAACAAGCTCTAAATCATGTTGAAAAACAGAAATAAGCACTTTTCAAAAACAAGCTCCAAATCATGTTGAAATACAGAAATAAACACTTTTCCATAAACAAGCTCTAAATCATGTTTGATGCACTCTGTAAGTGAATTTTTTTTCAGTACTGTTTAATCAGGATGATAGGAACACTGTGGACAGTTTTCAGCAAGTTGCAACATTGAAATACAGAAATAAACACTTTTCCAAAAACAAGCTCTAAATCATGTTGAAAAACAGAAATAAGCATTACAAAAACACTTTTCCAAAAACAAGCTCCAAATCATGTTGAAAAACAGAAAGAAACACTTTTCCATAAACAAGCTCCAAATCATGTTGAAATACAGAAATAAACACTTTTCCATAAACAAGCTCTAAATCATGTTTGATGCACTCTGTAAGTGAATTTTTTTTCAGTACTGTTTAATCAGGATGATAGGAACACTGTGGACAGTTTTCAGCAAGTTGCAACATTGAAATACAGAAATAAACACTTTTCCAAAAACAGGCTCTAAATCATGTTGAAAAACAGAAATAAGCACTTTTCAAAAACAAGCTCCAAATCATGTTGAAATACAGAAATAAACACTTTTCCATAAACAAGCTCTAAATCATGTTTGATGCACTCTGTAAGTGAATTTTTTTTCAGTACTGTTTATTCAGGATGATAGGAACACTGTGGACAGTTTTCAGCAAGTTGCAACATTGAAATTCAGAAATAAACACTTTTCCAAAAACAAGCTCTAAATCATGTTGAAAAACAGAAATAAGCACTTTTCAAAAACAAGCTCCAAATCATGTTGAAATACAGAAATAAACACTTTTCCATAAACAAGCTCTAAATCATGTTTGATGCACTCTGTAAGTGAATTTTTTTTCAGTACTGTTTAATCAGGATGATAGGAACACTGTGGACAGTTTTCAGCAAGTTGCAACATTGAAATACAGAAATAAACACTTTTCCAAAAACAAGCTCCAAATCATGTTGAAAAACAGAAATAAGCACTTTTCCAAAAACAAGCTCCAAATCATGTTGAAATACAGAAATAAACACTTTTCCATAAACAAGCTCTAAATCATGTTTGATGCACTCTGTAAGTGAAATTTTTTTCAGTACTGTTTAATCAGGATGATAGGAACACTGTGGACAGTTTTCAGCAAGTTGCAACATTGAAATACAGAAATAAACACTTTTCCAAAAACAAGCTCTAAATCATGTTGAAAAACAGAAATAAGCACTTTTCAAAAACAAGCTCCAAATCATGTTGAAATACAGAAATAAACACTTTTCCATAAACAAGCTCTAAATCATGTTTGATGCACTCTGTAAGTGAATTTTTTTTCAGTACTGTTTAATCAGGATGATAGGAACACTGTGGACAGTTTTCAGCAAGTTGCAACATTGAAATACAGAAATAAACACTTTTCCAAAAACAAGCTCTAAATCATGTTGAAATACAGAAATAAGCACTTTTCAAAAACAAGCTCCAAATCATGTTGAAATACAGAAATAAACACTTTTCCATAAACAAGCTCTAAATCATGTTTGATGCACTCTGTAAGTGAATTTTTTTTCAGTACTGTTTAATCAGGATGATAGGAACACTGTGGACAGTTTTCAGCAAGTTGCAACATTGAAATACAGAAATAAACACTTTTCCAAAAACAAGCTCTAAATCATGTTGAAAAACAGAAATAAGCACTTTTCAAAAACAAGCTCCAAATCATGTTGAAATACAGAAATAAGCACTTTTCAAAAACAAGCTCCAAATCATGTTGAAATACAGAAATAAACACTTTTCCATAAACAAGCTCTAAATCATGTTTGATGCACTCTGTAAGTGAATTTTTTTTCAGTACTGTTTAATCAGGATGATAGGAACACTGTGGACAGTTTTCAGCAAGTTGCAACATTGAAATACAGAAATAAACACTTTTCCAAAAACAAGCTCTAAATCATGTTGAAAAACAGAAATAAGCACTTTTCAAAAACAAGCTCCAAATCATGTTGAAATACAGAAATAAACACTTTTCCATAAACAAGCTCTAAATCATGTTTGATGCACTCTGTAAGTTAATTTTTTTTCAGTACTGTTTAATCAGGATGATAGGAACACTGTGGACAGTTTTCAGCAAGTTGCAACATTGAAATACAGAAATAAACACTTTTCCAAAAACAAGCTCCAAATCATGTTGAAAAACAGAAATAAGCACTTTTCCAAAAACAAGCTCCAAATCATGTTGAAAAACAGAAAGAAACACTTTTCCATAAACAAGCTCTAAATCATGTTGAAATACAGAAATAAACACTTTTCCATAAACAAGCTCTAAATCATGTTTGATGCACTCTGTAAGTGAATTTTTTTTCAGTACTGTTTAATCAGGATGATAGGAACACTGTGGACAGTTTTCAGCAAGTTGCAACATTGAAATACAGAAATAAACACTTTTCCAAAAACAGGCTCTAAATCATGTTGAAAAACAGAAATAAGCACTTTTCAAAAACAAGCTCCAAATCATGTTGAAATACAGAAATAAACACTTTTCCATAAACAAGCTCTAAATCATGTTTGATGCACTCTGTAAGTGAATTTTTTTTCAGTACTGTTTAATCAGGATGATAGGAACACTGTGGACAGTTTTCAGCAAGTTGCAACATTGAAATTCAGAAATAAACACTTTTCCAAAAACAAGCTCTAAATCATGTTGAAAAACAGAAATAAGCACTTTTCAAAAACAAGCTCCAAATCATGTTGAAATACAGAAATAAGCACTTTTCCATAAACAAGCTCTAAATCATGTTTGATGCACTCTGTAAGTGAATTTTTTTTCAGTACTGTTTAATCAGGATGATAGGAACACTGTGGACAGTTTTCAGCAAGTTGCAACATTGAAATACAGAAATAAACACTTTTCCAAAAACAAGCTCCAAATCATGTTGAAAAACAGAAATAAGCACTTTTCCAAAAACAAGCTCCAAATCATGTTGAAATACAGAAATAAACACTTTTCCATAAACAAGCTCTAAATCATGTTTGATGCACTCTGTAAGTGAAATTTTTTTCAGTACTGTTTAATCAGGATGATAGGAACACTGTGGACAGTTTTCAGCAAGTTGCAACATTGAAATACAGAAATAAACACTTTTCCAAAAACAAGCTCTAAATCATGTTGAAAAACAGAAATAAGCACTTTTCAGAAACAAGCTTCAAATTATGTTGAAATACAGAAATAAACACTTTTCCATAAACAAGCTCTAAATCATGTTTGATGCACTCTGTAAGTGAATTTTTTTTCAGTACTGTTTAATCAGGATGATAGGAACACTGTGGACAGTTTTCAGCAAGTTGCAACATTGAAATACAGAAATAAACACTTTTCCAAAAACAAGCTCTAAATCATGTTGAAATACAGAAATAAGCACTTTTCAAAAACAAGCTCCAAATCATGTTGAAATACAGAAATAAACACTTTTCCATAAACAAGCTCTAAATCATGTTTGATGCACTCTGTAAGTGAATTTTTTTTCAGTACTGTTTAATCAGGATGATAGGAACACTGTGGACAGTTTTCAGCAAGTTGCAACATTGAAATACAGAAATAAACACTTTTCCAAAAACAAGCTCTAAATCATGTTGAAAAACAGAAATAAGCACTTTTCAAAAACAAGCTCCAAATCATGTTGAAATACAGAAATAAACACTTTTCCATAAACAAGCTCTAAATCATGTTTGATGCACTCTGTAAGTGAATTTTTTTTCAGTACTGTTTAATCAGGATGATAGGAACACTGTGGACAGTTTTCAGCAAGTTGCAACATTGAAATACAGAAATAAACACTTTTCCAAAAACAAGCTCTAAATCATGTTGAAAAACAGAAATAAGCACTTTTCCAAAAACAAGCTCCAAATCATGTTGAAATACAGAAATAAGCACTTTTCAAAAACAAGCTCCAAATCATGTTGAAATACAGAAATAAACACTTTTCCATAAACAAGCTCTAAATCATGTTTGATGCACTCTGTAAGTGAATTTTTTTTCAGTACTGTTTAATCAGGATGATAGGAACACTGTGGACAGTTTTCAGCAAGTTGCAACATTGAAATACAGAAATAAACACTTTTCCAAAAACAAGCTCTAAATCATGTTGAAAAACAGAAATAAGCACTTTTCAAAAACAAGCTCCAAATCATGTTGAAATACAGAAATAAACACTTTTCCATAAACAAGCTCTAAATCATGTTTGATGCACTCTGTATGTGAATTTTTTTTCAGTACTGTTTAATCAGGATGATAGGAACACTGTGGACAGTTTTCAGCAAGTTGCAACATTGAAATACAGAAATAAACACTTTTCCAAAAACAAGCTCCAAATCATGTTGAAAAACAGAAATAAGCACTTTTCCAAAAACAAGCTCCAAATCATGTTGAAATACAGAAAGAAACACTTTTCCATAAACAAGCTCTAAATCATGTTTGATGCACTGTGTAAGTTAATTTTTTTTCAGTACTGTTTAATCAGGATGATAGGAACACTGTGGACAGTTTTCAGCAAGTTGCAACATTGAAATACAGAAATAAACACTTTTCCAAAAACAAGCTCTAAATCATGTTGAAATACAGAAATAAGCACTTTTCAAAAACAAGCTCCAAATCATGTTGAAATACAGAAAGAAACACTTTTCCATAAACAAGCTCTAAATCATGTTTGATGCACTCTGTAAGTGAATTTTTTTTCAGTACTGTTTAATCAGGATGTTAGGAACACTGTGGACAGTTTTCAGCAAGTTGCAACATTGAAATACAGAAATAAACACTTTTCCAAAAACAAGCTCTAAATCATGTTGAAAAACAGAAATAAGCACTTTTCAAAAACAAGCTCCAAATCATGTTGAAATACAGAAATAAACACTTTTCCAAAAACAAGCTCTAAATCATGTTGAAAAACAGAAATAAGCACTTTTCAAAAACAAGCTCCAAATCATGTTGAAATACAGAAATAAGCACTTTTCAAAAACAAGCTCCAAATCATGTTGAAATACAGAAAGAAACACTTTTCCATAAACAAGCTCTAAATCATGTTTGATGCACTCTGTAAGTGAATTTTTTTTCAGTACTGTTTAATCAGGATGATAGGAACACTGTGGACAGTTTTCAGCAAGATGCAACATTGAAATACAGAAATAAACACTTTTCCAAAAACAAGCTCTAAATCATGTTGAAAAACAGAAATAAGCACTTTTCAAAAACAAGCTCCAAATCATGTTGAAATACAGAAATAAACACTTTTCCATAAACAAGCTCTAAATCATGTTTGATGCACTCTGTAAGTGAATTTTTTTTCAGTACTGTTTAATCAGGATGATAGGAACACTGTGGACAGTTTTCAGCAAGTTGCAACATTGAAATACAGAAATAAACACTTTTCCAAAAACAAGCTCTAAATCATGTTGAAAAACAGAAATAAGCACTTTTCAAAAACAAGCTCCAAATCATGTTGAAATACAGAAATAAACACTTTTCCATAAACAAGCTCTAAATCATGTTTGATGCACTCTGTAAGTGAATTTTTTTCAGTACTGTTTAATCAGGATGATAGGAACACTGTGGACAGTTTTCAGCAAGTTGCAACATTGAAATACAGAAATAAACACTTTTCCAAAAACAAGCTCTAAATCATGTTGAAAAACAGAAATAAGCACTTTTCCAAAAACAAGCTCCAAATCATGTTGAAATACAGAAATAAGCACTTTTCAAAAACAAGCTCCAAATCATGTTGAAATACAGAAATAAACACTTTTCCATAAACAAGCTCTAAATCATGTTTGATGCACTCTGTAAGTGAATTTTTTTTCAGTACTGTTTAATCAGGATGATAGGAACACTGTGGACAGTTTTCAGCAAGTTGCAACATTGAAATACAGAAATAAACACTTTTCCAAAAACAAGCTCTAAATCATGTTGAAAAACAGAAATAAGCACTTTTCCAAAAACAAGCTCCAAATCATGTTGAAATACAGAAATAAGCACTTTTCAAAAACAAGCTCCAAATCATGTTGAAATACAGAAATAAACACTTTTCCATAAACAAGCTCTAAATCATGTTTGATGCACTCTGTAAGTGAATTTTTTTTCAGTACTGTTTAATCAGGATGATAGGAACACTGTGGACAGTTTTCAGCAAGTTGCAACATTGAAATACAGAAATAAACACTTTTCCAAAAACAAGCTCTAAATCATGTTGAAAAACAGAAATAAGCACTTTTCAAAAACAAGCTCCAAATCATGTTGAAATACAGAAATAAACACCTTTCCATAAACAAGCTCTAAATCATGTTTGATGCACTCTGTAAGTGAATTTTTTTTCAGTACTGTTTAATCAGGATGATAGGAACACTGTGGACAGTTTTCAGCAAGTTGCAACATTGAAATACAGAAATAAACACTTTTCCAAAAACAAGCTCCAAATCATGTTGAAAAACAGAAATAAGCACTTTTCCAAAAACAAGCTCCAAATCATGTTGAAATACAGAAAGAAACACTTTTCCATAAACAAGCTCTAAATCATGTTTGATGCACTGTGTAAGTGAATTTTTTTTCAGTACTGTTTAATCAGGATGATAGGAACACTGTGGACAGTTTTCAGCAAGATGCAACATTGAAATACAGAAATAAACACTTTTCCAAAAACAAGCTCTAAATCATGTTGAAAAACAGAAATAAGCACTTTTCAAAAACAAGCTCCAAATCATGTTGAAATACAGAAATAAACACTTTTCCATAAACAAGCTCTAAATCATGTTTGATGCACTCTGTAAGTGAATTTTTTTTCAGTACTGTTTAATCAGGATGATAGGAACACTGTGGACAGTTTTCAGCAAGTTGCAACATTGAAATACAGAAATAAACACTTTTCCAAAAACAAGCTCTAAATCATGTTGAAAAACAGAAATATGCACTTTTCAAAAACAAGCTCCAAATCATGTTGAAATACAGAAATAAACACTTTTCCATAAACAAGCTCTAAATCATGTTTGATGCACTCTGTAAGTGAATTTTTTTCAGTACTGTTTAATCAGGATGATAGGAACACTGTGGACAGTTTTCAGCAAGTTGCAACATTGAAATACAGAAATAAACACTTTTCCAAAAACAAGCTCTAAATCATGTTGAAAAACAGAAATAAGCACTTTTCCAAAAACAAGCTCCAAATCATGTTGAAATACAGAAATAAGCACTTTTCAAAAACAAGCTCCAAATCATGTTGAAATACAGAAATAAACACTTTTCCATAAACAAGCTCTAAATCATGTTTGATGCACTCTGTAAGTGAATTTTTTTTCAGTACTGTTTAATCAGGATGATAGGAACACTGTGGACAGTTTTCAGCAAGTTGCAACATTGAAATACAGAAATAAACACTTTTCCAAAAACAAGCTCTAAATCATGTTGAAAAACAGAAATAAGCACTTTTCCAAAAACAAGCTCCAAATCATGTTGAAATACAGAAATAAGCACTTTTCAAAAACAAGCTCCAAATCATGTTGAAATACAGAAATAAACACTTTTCCATAAACAAGCTCTAAATCATGTTTGATGCACTCTGTAAGTGAATTTTTTTTCAGTACTGTTTAATCAGGATGATAGGAACACTGTGGACAGTTTTCAGCAAGTTGCAACATTGAAATACAGAAATAAACACTTTTCCAAAAACAAGCTCTAAATCATGTTGAAAAACAGAAATAAGCACTTTTCAAAAACAAGCTCCAAATCATGTTGAAATACAGAAATAAACACTTTTCCATAAACAAGCTCTAAATCATGTTTGATGCACTCTGTAAGTGAATTTTTTTTCAGTACTGTTTAATCAGGATGATAGGAACACTGTGGACAGTTTTCAGCAAGTTGCAACATTGAAATACAGAAATAAACACTTTTCCAAAAACAAGCTCCAAATCATGTTGAAAAACAGAAATAAGCACTTTTCCAAAAACAAGCTCCAAATCATGTTGAAATACAGAAATAAACACTTTTCCATAAACAAGCTCTAAATCATGTTTGATGCACTGTGTAAGTGAATTTTTTTTCAGTACTGTTTAATCAGGATGATAGGAACACTGTGGACAGTTTTCAGCAAGTTGCAACATTGAAATACAGAAATAAACACTTTTCCAAAAACAAGCTCTAAATCATGTTGAAATACAGAAATAAGCACTTTTCAAAAACAAGCTCCAAATCATGTTGAAATACAGAAAGAAACACTTTTCCATAAACAAGCTCTAAATCATGTTTGATGCACTCTGTAAGTGAATTTTTTTTCAGTACTGTTTAATCAGGATGATAGGAACACTGTGGACAGTTTTCAGCAAGTTGCAACATTGAAATACAGAAATAAACACTTTTCCAAAAACAAGCTCTAAATCATGTTGAAAAACAGAAATAAGCACTTTTCAAAAACAAGCTCCAAATCATGTTGAAATACAGAAATAAACACTTTTCCAAAAACAAGCTCTAAATCATGTTGAAAAACAGAAATAAGCACTTTTCAAAAACAAGCTCCAAATCATGTTGAAATACAGAAATAAGCACTTTTCAAAAACAAGCTCCAAATCATGTTGAAATACAGAAATAAACACTTTTCCATAAACAAGCTCTAAATCATGTTTGATGCACTCTGTAAGTGAATTTTTTTTCAGTACTGTTTAATCAGGATGATAGGAACACTGTGGACAGTTTTCAGCAAGTTGCAACATTGAAATACAGAAATAAACACTTTTCCAAAAACAAGCTCTAAATCATGTTGAAATACAGAAATAAGCACTTTTCAAAAACAAGCTCCAAATCATGTTGAAATACAGAAATAAACACTTTTCCATAAACAAGCTCTAAATCATGTTTGATGCACTCTGTAAGTGAATTTTTTTTCAGTACTGTTTAATCAGGATGATAGGAACACTGTGGACAGTTTTCAGCAAGATGCAACATTGAAATACAGAAATAAACACTTTTCCAAAAACAAGCTCTAAATCATGTTGAAAAACAGAAATAAGCACTTTTCAAAAACAAGCTCCAAATCATGTTGAAATACAGAAATAAACACTTTTCCATAAACAAGCTCTAAATCATGTTTGATGCACTCTGTAAGTGAATTTTTTTTCAGTACTGTTTAATCAGGATGATAGGAACACTGTGGACAGTTTTCAGCAAGTTGCAACATTGAAATACAGAAATAAACACTTTTCCAAAAACAAGCTCTAAATCATGTTGAAAAACAGAAATAAGCACTTTTCAAAAACAAGCTCCAAATCATGTTGAAATACAGAAATAAACACTTTTCCATAAACAAGCTCTAAATCATGTTTGATGCACTCTGTAAGTGAATTTTTTTTCAGTACTGTTTAATCAGGATGATAGGAACACTGTGGACAGTTTTCAGCAAGTTGCAACATTGAAATACAGAAATAAACACTTTTCCAAAAACAAGCTCCAAATCATGTTGAAATACAGAAATAAGCACTTTTCAAAAACAAGCTCCAAATCATGTTGAAATACAGAAATAAGCACTTTTCAAAAACAAGCTCCAAATCATGTTGAAATACAGAAATAAACACTTTTCCATAAACAAGCTCTAAATCATGTTTGATGCACTCTGTAAGTGAATTTTTTTTCAGTACTGTTTAATCAGGATGATAGGAACACTGTGGACAGTTTTCAGCAAGTTGCAACATTGAAATACAGAAATAAACACTTTTCCAAAAACAAGCTCTAAATCATGTTGAAAAACAGAAATAAGCACTTTTCAAAAACAAGCTCCAAATCATGTTGAAATACAGAAATAAACACTTTTCCATAAACAAGCTCTAAATCATGTTTGATGCACTCTGTAAGTGAATTTTTTTTCAGTACTGTTTAATCAGGATGATAGGAACACTGTGGACAGTTTTCAGCAAGTTGCAACATTGAAATACAGAAATAAACACTTTTCCAAAAACAAGCTCCAAATCATGTTGAAAAACAGAAATAAGCACTTTTCCAAAAACAAGCTCCAAATCATGTTGAAATACAGAAAGAAACACTTTTCCATAAACAAGCTCTAAATCATGTTTGATGCACTGTGTAAGTGAATTTTTTTTCAGTACTGTTTAATCAGGATGATAGGAACACTGTGGACAGTTTTCAGCAAGTTGCAACATTGAAATACAGAAATAAACACTTTTCCAAAAACAAGCTCTAAATCATGTTGAAATACAGAAATAAGCACTTTTCAAAAACAAGCTCCAAATCATGTTGAAATACAGAAAGAAACACTTTTCCATAAACAAGCTCTAAATCATGTTTGATGCACTCTGTAAGTGAATTTTTTTTCAGTACTGTTTAATCAGGATGATAGGAACACTGTGGACAGTTTTCAGCAAGTTGCAACATTGAAATACAGAAATAAACACTTTTCCAAAAACAAGCTCTAAATCATGTTGAAAAACAGAAATAAGCACTTTTCAAAAACAAGCTCCAAATCATGTTGAAATACAGAAATAAACACTTTTCCATAAACAAGCTCTAAATCATGTTTGATGCACTCTGTAAGTGAATTTTTTTTCAGTACTGTTTAATCAGGATGATAGGAACACTGTGGACAGTTTTCAGCAAGTTGCAACTTTGAAATACAGAAATAAACACTTTTCCAAAAACAAGCTCTAAATCATGTTGAAAAACAGAAATAAGCACTTTTCAAAAACAAGCTCCAAATCATGTTGAAATACAGAAATAAACACTTTTCCATAAACAAGCTCTAAATCATGTTTGATGCACTCTGTAAGTGAATTTTTTTTCAGTACTGTTTAATCAGGATGATAGGAACACTGTGGACAGTTTTCAGCAAGTTGCAACATTGAAATACAGAAATAAACACTTTTCCAAAAACAAGCTCCAAATCATGTTGAAAAACAGAAATAAGCACTTTTCCAAAAACAAGCTCCAAATCATGTTGAAATACAGAAAGAAACACTTTTCCATAAACAAGCTCTAAATCATGTTTGATGCACTCTGTAAGTGAATTTTTTTTCAGTACTGTTTAATCAGGATGATAGGAACACTGTGGACAGTTTTCAGCAAGTTGCAACATTGAAATACAGAAATAAACACTTTTCCAAAAACAAGCTCTAAAACATGTTGAAATACAGAAATAAACACTTTTCCATAAACAAGCTCTAAATCATGTTTGATGCACTCTGTAAGTGATTTTTTTTCCAGTACTGTTTAATCAGGATGATAGGAACACTGTGGACAGTTTTCAGCAAGTTGCAACATTGAAATACAGAAATAAACACTTTTCCAAAAACAAGCTCTAAATCATGTTGAACAACAGAAATAAGCACTTTTCAAAAACAAGCTCCAAATCATGTTGAAATACAGAAATAAACACTTTTCCAAAAACAAGCTCTAAATCATGTTGAAAAACAGAAATAAGCACTTTTCAAAAACAAGCTCCAAATCATGTTGAAATACAGAAATAAGCACTTTTCAAAAACAAGCTCCAAATCATGTTGAAATACAGAAAG